>NC_083405.1:75041927-75359427 GCF_020745735.1 Hemiscyllium ocellatum
CCAAGGTAAGTTCAAAACTTTCCTTTGTTGATAACTTTGAATCCATTCTTTCCTGCCAATAAATCTGGAAAAGGAGCTGCAAAATCACGAGACTATGTAAAATGAGATTAATGAACAGCATTGCAGCTGAATCTCATTTCTCATTCTAAAGGGAGTCTTAACATTGATGTTCAGTGTAATGTTAGCTGAACTCAGGAAATAACTCGCCTACATGGCAGCACTGTAGGAAGTGTTATTGCAAATCTATTGAAAGGGTCAGTTAACACTGGAAGAACTCTAAAGAGTAACTGTAGCACTGATTGTTATTACAGACATCAAAGTTGTGCACATTCTCCAGTGCTGTTTAAGTCTGCTCAACATTTGACAGATGTTTCCGCAATGTTTTATTTTCATTTTGGGTCTAAATGCAGCACAAATACTGTTGCATTCTACAAAAACAATCTGAACAAAATATAACTATTGTGGCAGAAACGTTCAGAGGATGGAGGAATTTTAAAATGGGACAGCGCTTAGGGAGTTGTTTGTGGGTGGAAGTTATATCTAGCAAAAATGCAACTGCATTGGGAAATAAGCTCCAAGCTACTGACTTCTGCATTTCATGACAGAGCATTAGAGAAATTACACATAACCTCTTGGGAAAGGAGGGTTGTCAGCTGACATATGTTCTTCACAAATTATAGCCCACTCTTCCTGGAACCCAGTACTGATAGTAAGGAGTGACAGTTGATAGGGCGGAATGCATCATGGAATAAAGTATCCGAGAAATAACTACACACAGCTTTATTCATCTGCTTGTTTGGAAAAGGCTTGTTCTCAATGCTATAAGAGATAGGACCAAAGGTAGGCCATTCAGCCTATCAAGTCTGCTCTGTCATTTAATGAGATAAAATGGATAGTCAGAGTCTTTTTTTAACCAGAGTAGCAATGTCAATTTTCAGGGGACATAGGTTTAAGGTAAAAGGGAGAAAGTTTAAAGGAGATGTTAGAGGCAGGTTTTTACACACAGGTCCCGCTCAAAATGTCGAGCCTCCTGCCCCTCTGATTCTGCGTAACCTGCTGTGTTTTATCCAGCTCCACATTTTATTGACTCTTTACACACAGTTTAGTAAGTGCTGCCAGAGGAGATGGCGGAGGTGGATACAATAGCAAATTTTAGGAGGCAGCTTGACGGATATGTGGATATGTGGCATGAGCCCTTCCTGAAGAAGGGCTCATGCCCGAAACGTCGATTCTCCTGCTCCATTGATGCTGCCTGACCTGCTGCGCTTTTCCAGCAACACATTTTCAGCTCTGATCTCCAGCATGTGCAGTCCTCACTTTCTCCTACATATGTGGGTAGGCAGGAAATAGAGAGATACAGACTGCATGGAGGCAAAAATTTAGCTTACAAAGGAATCATGTGTCAGTGTAGTGTTGGAGGGCTGAAGGGCTTGATCCTGTGCTGTACTGTACTGATTTCGAGATCATGGCTGATCTGATAACCCTTATCTCTACTTTTTTGCCTTATCTCTATAATCTTTGATTCCCTTACTGATTAAAAAACTGTCTATCTTAACCTTGAACATACTTAATGATCCAGTTTTGACGGCCTTCTGCAGTAAAGAATTTCACCAATTCACTACTCCTGAGAGAAGGAATTCCTCCTCATCTCGTTGCAAATGTCGAACTCTTTGTTCTGAGATTGTGCCCTCTGGTATTAGACACTCCCACAATGGAAAATAATTTTTCTACGTGTTCTGTCAAGTCCCCTAAGAAACCTGTATATTCCATTTAGGTCACAGCTTATTCTTCTAAATTCCATTGAATATAGGCCCAATTCATTCAATCTCTTTTCATAAGACAGTCCCTCCATATTTGGCATCAGCCAAGTGAACTTTCTCTGGACTGTCTCCAATGCATCCAATCTAACACTTTTCCTTAGACAAATGGATCAAAACTGTTGTGGTATTCCAGGTGTGGTATAACTAGTGCCTTTATAGTTTTAGCAAACATCCCTACTTTAATATTTCCATTCCCTTTGAAATAAAGGCCAACATTCCAGTGCTTTCCCAATGACCTGTTGAATTTAAAGCCTAGCTTCATGCGATTCATGGTTGAGGACTCCCAAATCCCTCTGTTCCATAGCTTTCTCCATTCTTTCTCCATTTCAATCATATTCAGCTCCTCTATTCTGCCTACCAAAGTGCAAAACCTCAAGTGATTTCCCAAGTGATATTCCATCTGCCAAACTTTTGCCCATTCAGTTAACCTGTCTATATCCCCCTATACACACTTTATGTCATTCTCACCACTTGCCTTCCCACTTATTTTTCCATTATCCATAAACTTGGCTATGCTGCAAGGTAACTTTGCATATTTTAAAACAATAATTCCTCTTGGACAATTTGGAGGGCATTTTATAAATTCAGAGTGTTGAAAGTCTCACAGCTATTTAATGGCATGATCTATCAGATCACCATGGATACCACTTCCTAACATTTGATTGGCCCTCGGAGGAGAATCAGCAGCATCAACACCAACATCTACAACTGCCTGTTGCTCATAGACCTAGAGTGTTGCAGCAGAGGGGTACAGTTCCCAGGAGGCCAGACTTGGCTGAACAAGGTCTATGGGCAGAGAATGAGCTTCTTCAAAATGTATCTATCTATGCATACCTATGTATCAGGAGATTCACTGTGTCAGCTACATTTGCAGTCTGCCAACAGGTCCTTCTGCTGGCCACAGTTTACAAATGGCCATCAGGGTCACCATCATTTTCAAATGTTAAGCCTCTGGATCATTATAGATACTGCTGGAGACATTTGCAGGATCCCCCTGGAGACAGAGATTGACAAATATGTATGATGTTTTCCAGACATTTTGTATGCCTTGCTTGTTCTGGTTGTTATCAACTGTATACACCTTGTGGCAATTAAACACCATCAGATCACTCAACAATATTCATTAACCACAACAGCTTCAAGTCCATCAATTTGTAAAAGCAAGATTTTTATAGTGATATGTTTCAGATTCCCAGACAACTACCATGATGCTTTCACCCAGGTTCCCTTATCTTTTTGTACCAGATACCAACTGATAGCTAAGTAATCTCCTGATGAACCTGGTTGCACTTTGTTTTAGCTTCAGTCTGTTCTTGCCCCTGCTGCTATTGAATTTTATAGGCATCCTCCAACTTCACCATCCTTTTTCAGATCCTGCAACTAATTTTCCTGATCCTCACTTCTATGAAACTGTCTCTGTCAATGCATCGTCTCATACTTTATCCTCAAATAACTCCTGGATTTCATTAACGAAACCTGTTTCCAATCACTGATAACAGTTTGTGGAATCTACACTATCTGCATCAAATATTTACAACTCACTGAATAAAGAAAATATACTGTGTTTTAATGTAAATGCCCAGCAGCACTTTGACCACAGTCTAAAGTATGTAATGTGGGGGGGTGGGGGGGAAATTGGTTGTTCAGGGACTAGCAGGGGCAAGGTCAACAAGATGCCACCATGCCAGGGTGCTGCTTAACTGATGGAGTACTCAGAATAATGTGCAGTTGGGGTTCAGCATTGGTTCCAGGGTGATCTAAGTGTCATCCAACAGGGGGTATCAGGCTAACAGGTGAGTGAATGTTGGTCCAGCAGCAGAGTGGGGTATCATCCAGAGAATGTCAGCCTAGTGGTTGAGCAGTTTTGGATTCAGCGATGAGGAGATATGGAATTGAGTCTGAGAGAGCCATGCCAGCATTGGGGCCTGTCAGACAGGGTGTCGGGGATGAGGTCAGCAGGAAGGGGCTCAGGTCCAGGGTGCGGTCAGGTCAGCAGCAGGTGTATTCGGTTAAGTTTAGGTTGGAGAATTAAATGAGAGGGGGTCATGGATCTACTAGGTCTAATTGAGGTTTTGTTGCAGGAGGTATGAAAGATGACTATGGTCTTCATTTTAATAGTTAGCCAAGAGACAGCGGAGTTCTTGAACCTTTAAGTTTGTCTGGGTAACTATTAGCTTCACTGCACAGAAGTCTTCGATGTAAAGGATCTCTTTTGGAATATTCCAAATACAGAGAAATTGCCCATTCAGAAAGAGTCAGTTACATTTGGGATCCTTCATGATCCCAGTCTGTATCCTCTGACGGGCAAGGGAACACCCAGAAGAGGTTTCCGCTGGCACCTTGTCATCACTCACTTATGTAATGACCAGTTCCTAGGACTGGGTTTCCAATTCATTACGATCCTGGGTAACAATGGATGAATTGGCTCCCCATCCTTATTCAACCCACTTCTTCAATTGGCTACAGCAAGTTTAATTCGAAAAGAATTCCTTCCAGTCTACCTTTCTCCCAGCCCAAATATGTTTATGTTTTAAAAGTAGGAAGGTTTTTTTGTATTAAGAAAGAATAAGGTTATTAGTTATTAAAATGAGGGTAAAGATCATTAAATGTGATGCATATTATTTACCTAACTCTGTGATCTGCCTGTATTGCTCACAAGATAAAGCTTTTCACTGTACCTCAGTACATGGGATAATAAATTTGATTCAGTTCAATTCAATACACACATATTAGAAATAAGAGATGAGTCCATAAAGTAAGAATACAAATCAATTTTTTGCTTGTAAATGATGAAGAGATTATGAAAGTTTGTGACTGCTAAGCTGATTCAAGTAGTCGCTGACTTTGGAAGTTTTTTGTAGGTCCTTCAGTCTGCAGTGTCCAGTTCATTAGTCCAGAGTCCTTCAACAGTGACAGTGCTGGTGACTTGCAATCCGTAATCAGGGAGAGACTTTATTTCCTTCTTCCTGCACACATAGAGAAGGCTAGTATAATTTCTCAGCTGTTCATAACACACTTTAAGATGTTGAAACTTGAACCACAAGTAGGACAGTAGCACACTAACTATCTAGCATATTAGCATATAGAGAACAGGGCTCTAGTTAGTTTTTAACCTTTTTTTTGTATATTCTCAGAAGGTTCAAGCACAAATATATATTTTGCTCAGAATTCCATTTCAACTCATTTCATGTCAGAAATCTGGGAAACAAGGTACATCAGTTTTCAGTTTTTTGAATGGCATATCTCCCTTTGAAGGGATGCAGTCCAAAGTTCTTGCAACACTCTTCACACTCTTCAGGTGTGACACAAAGATTTAGACATCCACTGATTTTACATCCTCAACCATCCAGTATGTCTTTTTAAAAACAATTTTGCAGTCAAAAGTTCAATACAGCAAATCTTCTATTAACAATCACTTATGAGACATAGGGGTGTGCCAGCTGATCAAATGTGCTGGTTGATCACAAGTCCACATAAACTGTAAAAGTATACAGTAATTAATAGAAACGTATTGTAGGGGTTATACACATCACTGTTATACTTTATTTACAACATAAATAAATTAAATAATAATGCAACTTCACCATAAATTGAACTTACCAGCAGAGAGCCTTCTCACTCACATCCTCAACTAACTACTTGGCCATTGCAGCCGATCACGATGTTTGAGGAGAAATTGACTCAAAATTGAATCCGTTGTTGACAATTTGTGTGACCATTCAATTGAACAATAAGAGTGAACAGTGCCTGCAGAATTGTAACAAAGGAAGGGAGGGAAATATGTGTCTGGTCACGGCATTTGCTGGAAGTGGAGTAAATGACAACTTATGATTCTTTGGATGTGAAACCTGCAGGGCAGATAAGTGAGGACTGGGGGGATCTCTTACATTGTTGTGAGAGGGGAGGGAAGGGAAGGGTTGAGGACAGAAGTACCGAAGATGAGTCAAACATGGCTAAGGGCTCTGTCGATCATGGAGGTGGGGAATCCTCAGTTGAGGAAAAAGGTGGTCATCTTTGAGGTTCCCCTGTGGAAGGTG
Organism: Hemiscyllium ocellatum; assembly: GCF_020745735.1. Classification (NCBI taxonomy): domain Eukaryota; kingdom Metazoa; phylum Chordata; class Chondrichthyes; order Orectolobiformes; family Hemiscylliidae; genus Hemiscyllium; species Hemiscyllium ocellatum. The sequence continues at coordinate 75,047,785 of NC_083405.1, forward strand.
GAACATGACGGAGATGGAGAAACTGGAAGAATAAGATGGAACACTTACAGGAAGCAGGGCATGAGGATGTATAGTCCACGTAACTGTGAGAGTCAGTGGATTTGTAATTAATATTGGTGGCCAGAAATGGAAACAGAAATATTGAGGAAGGGAATGGAGGAGTCAGAATTTGTCTAGGTGAAGGTGAGGGCAGGATGGAAATTGGAAGCGAAACCAATCAATATTTTTCAAAACATATCAAAGTGCTTGACATTGCCACCATTACAATCAACCAGTAACCTTTGATCAGCTATGGTAGTGTCCACTAAAGATACTCACCTCAGAGCTAATGTAGCACTAATACAGCTGGAAGAAATTTGCATCACTATTAAAGGCTCCAGATACCATCAAAATTCCAAGAAAAAAAACACAAAATGATCACAGAATTCTGAACACTTAATTGGAAATCTATTAAGTTTAAATTTGCTGTTGGCAATGAAAGCCTCCATAGACTGATCAGGTCAGGGTTTGTCCAACGATCAACTTAAAAATGCTTTGAAAAAGGTTAATTATAAATGAAGTTCACCTTCTAACCTTCACAGTCTGGAATTCACATCTTTCTGATAACATTCAACATGATGATTTCATAAGTAGTTGCAGACAGAAGGGGTGGGAATGTGACCTCATGCATGAGCTACCCATCCACCAGAATAACCTGGATTCACGATAGCATCTTTCCTCTTTGGGGCTTTCTAAAAAGACGTCTTGAAACTCAAAGGTTACATCATGGAAGGGAGCACTACTATGTAAGTATGAAGCCACATTAATGGGTAGACAGACTCTACAGACTTTGTGCATTTTACCCACCATTAGTACAATAGCTATTTCAGATAAGTTTGGTAAGCCAGTGACACATTCACAAAACATGCCATGAAAATGCCAAACATTTAATACTGGATGTGAGACCTAAAGCACAGGTAAGCATTGGAAGCAACAATGTAAGGAGATACTAAAACAATGGTTCAAGGTTGTGAAAAACTGTATCCAAAAGCAATAAGGGAATGATATTCCAATCAACCATGAGCCCACAACAAAAAAGAATTAAAATTAGATCTGCCAAGCTATGTAACCAGGTGATGAGGATAACACTTGAGAGGAGGTACAGGAAGGTAGTAACACCTCAGGTACAGGAAAAAGGTAGATAGATTACAGTGAGTGGATGGAAAGGGAACAGGCAGAAAGCGTAGGGATCCCCTGTGGCTGTTCCCCTCAATAACAAGTATACCGTTTTGGATACTTTGGGTGAAGGGTGGGGTCTGACCAGGGGTAAGCCATGGGGTACAGGTCTCTGCCACAGAGTCTTCCCTGTTGCTCAGAGGGAAGTGGGGAAAAGAGTAGAGCATTACACATTGGGGACTCCATAGTTAGGGGGACAGATAGAAGGTTCTGTGGGAATGAGAGAGACTTGCAGTTAGAATGTTGCCAGAGTCTCTGATATCTCGAATCATGTTTTTGGGATTCTTAAGGGGGTGGGGGAGCAGCCCCAAGTCGTGATCCACATAGGTACCAATGACATAGGTGGGAAAAGGGATGGGGATGTAAGGCTGAAATTCAAGGAACTAGGGTGGAAGCTTAAAACTAATACAAACAAACAAACAGGATTTATAATGTTGTGAGGATTTATAATCATCTAGAAAGGAATAGTTTGATTAGGGGTAGTCAACACGGTTTTGTGATAGGTAGGTTGTGCCTCACAAACCTTGTTGAGTTCCTTGAGAGGGTGACCAAACAGGTGGATGAGGGTAACGTGATAGATGTGGTTATATGGATTTCAGTAAAGTGTTTGATAAGGTTCTCCACAGTGGGCTACTGCAGAATTCACAAAGGCATGGGATTGAGGGTGATTTAGCGGTTTGGATCAGAAATTAGCTAACTGAAAGGTGGTGGTTGATGGATCTATTTTGGGACCACTGTTTGTCATTTTTATAAGAGACCTGGATGAGGGCATAGAAGGATAGGTTAGTAAATTTGCAGATGATACTCAGGTAGGTAGAGTTGTGGATAGTGCGGAAGGAGTTGCAAGTTACAGAGGAACATAGATAAGCTGCAGAGCTGGGTTGAGAGTTGGCAAATGGATTTTAATGCAGAAAAGTGTGAGGTGATTCACTTTGGAAAGAGTAACAGGAATGCAGAGTACTGGGCTAATGGTAAGATTCTTGGTAGTGTGGATGATCAGAGAGATCGTGTGGGCGGCACTGTGGCACTGTGGTTAGCACTGCTGCCTCACTGCGCCAGAGACCCGGGTTCAATTCCCGCCTCAGGCGACTGACTGTGTGGAGTTTGCACATTCTCCCCATGTCTGCGTGGGTTTCCTCCGGGTGCTCCGGTTTCCTCCCACATTCCAAAGATGTGCGGGTCAGGTGAATTGGCCATGCTAAATTGTCCGTAGTGTTAGGTATGGGATAAATGTAGGGGTATGGGTGGGTTACACTTCGGCGGGTCGGTGTGGACTTGTTGGGCCGAAGGGCCTGTTTCCACACTGTAAGTAATCTAATCTAATCTAAAAAAGATCTTGCTGTCAATGTGCATAGATTCCTGAAAGTTGTCACCCAGGTTGACAAGGTTGTTAAGAAGGTGTACAGTGTGTTAGCTTTTATTGGTAGAAGGATTGACTTTCAGAGCCATGAGGTCATGTTGCAGCTGTACAAAACCCTGGTGCAGCTACCCTTCGAGTATTGATTACAGTTCTGGTTGTCACATTATAGGAAGGATGTGGAAGCTTTGGAAAGGGTGCAGAGGAGATTTACCAGGATATTGTCTGGTATGGAGGAAGGCCTTATGAGAAAAGGCTGAGGGACTTGAAGCTGTTTTCATTAGAGAGAAGAAGATTGAGAGGTGACTTAATAGAGATATACAAGATGATTGGAGAATTAGATAAGTTGGACAGTAAGAGCCTTTTTCCTCAGATGGTGATGGTTAGCACAAGAGAACATGGCTTTTAATTGAGGGATATATCGGATAGATATATAGAGGGATAGATATATAGGACAGATGTCAGAGGTAGGTTCTTTATTCAGACAGTAGTAGGAATAGTCTGTCTGCAGTAGTAGTAGACTTGCCAATTTTAAGGGCATTTAAATGGGCATTGGATAAACATATGGATATTAATGGAATGGTGTAGGTTAGATGGGCTTCAGGTTGGTTTCACAGTTAGGCACAACATTGAGGGCTAAAGGGCCTGTATTGTACTGTAATGTTCTATGAGAAAGTGAGGACTGCAGATGCTGGAGATCAGAGCTGAAAATGTGTTGCTGGAAAAGCGCAGCAGATCAGGCAGCATCCAAGGAACAGGAGAATCAACGTTTCGGGCATGAGCCTTTCTTCAGGAATGAGGAAAGTGTGCCAAGCAGGCAAAGATAAAGGTAGGGAGGAGGGACTTGGGGGATGGGCGTTGGAAATGCGATAGGTGGAAAAAGGTTAAGGTGAGGGTGATAAAGTGAGGGTGATAGGCTAGAGTGGGGGTGGGGGCGGAGAGGTCAGGAAGAAAATTGCAGGTTAGGAAGGTGGTGCTGAGTTTGAGGGTTGGGACTGAGACAAGATGGGGGAGGGGAAATGAGGAAACTGGAGAAATCTGAGTTCATCCCTTGTGGTTGGAGGGTTCCTGGACGGAAGATGAGGTGCTCTTCCTCCACCCGTCGTGTTGCTATAGTCTGGCGATGGAGGAGTCCAAGGACATGCATGTCCTTGGTGGAGTGGGAGGGGGAGTTGAAGTGTTGAGTCACGGGGTGGTTGGGTTGGTTGGTCCAGGTGTCCCAGAGGTTCTCTGAAACGTTCCGCAAGTAAGCGGCCTGTCTCCCCAATATAGAGGAGGCCACATCGGGTGCAGCGGATGCAGTAAATGATGTGTGTGGAGGTGCGGGTGAATTTGTGGCGGATATGGAAGGATCCCTTGGGGCCTTGGAGGGAAGTAAGGGGGGAGGTGTGGGCGCAAGTTTTGCATTTCTTGCGGTTGCAGGGGAAGGTGCTGGGAGTGGAGGTTGGGTTGGTGGGGGGTGTGGACCTGACGAGGGAGTCACGGAGGGAGTGGTCTTTTCAGAATGCTGATAGGGGTGGGGAGGGAAATATATCCCTGGTGGTGGGGTCCATTTGGAGGTGGCGGAAATGGCGATGGATGATACGATGTATATGGAGGTTGTCGGGGTGGTAGGTGAGGTTCTGTCCTTGTGGCGATTGGAGGGGCGGGGCTCAAGGGCGGAGGAGCGGGAAGTGGAGGAGATGTGGTGGAGAGCATCGTCGATCACGTCTGGGGGGATATTGTGGTCTTTGAAAAGGAGGCCATCTGGATTGTTTGGTATTGGAACTGGTCCTCCTGGGAGCAGATGCGGTGGAGATGAAGGAATTGGGAATATGGGATGGCATTTTTACAGGGGACAGGGTTGGAGGAGGTGTAGTCTAGGTAGCTGTGGAAGTCGGTCGGTTTATAGTAAATGTATTGGTCTGAATGTAGTCCGGAGTCTGTGCGGGGTCAGTCGGTTGCGAAGGCAGGTGCTGAGGAAGGAGATGTGGTTGGTCTGAACGTAGTCCGGAGTCCGTGCGGGTGGTCTGAACGTAGTCCGGAGTCCGTGCTGGGTCAATAGGTCTGAACGTAGTTCGGAGTCCGTACGTGGGGTCTGAACGTAGTCCGGAGTCCATGCGGGTGGTCTGAACGTAGTCCAGAGTCCGTGCAGGTGGTCTGAACATAGTCCGGAGTCCGTGTGGGGTCAGTAGGTCTGAACATAGTCTGGAGTCCGTGCATATGTTCTATGTTCTATGTTCTATATTCTATGTTAACCATCAACAAGCAAGGTAAGCCAATATTCAGAAAAGTGAATATCAAAAGACGTGTTGATACAGTGGCACCAACAGAAACCATTGCTGCCATCCAGATTATATGTCCACAGATTCAGAGCCAGTGTCGTCTATATACTAACCTTGACATTGATGCAGATGCAAACATCCTTCCACTTAAATGTCTGTGCTGACAGTAGCCGCTAGTAATTTATGTTTTAAATAAAGTATAATGGTTTGTATATACCCCTTGTAATATGTTTGTATTACTTGGTGTATGCTTTTACATCAATTATGTGGACTTGTGATCAACCTGCATATTTGATCAGCTGACACATTCCTGGTCCCATAGGTGCTGGTTAATAGAAAGTTTGCTGTATTGAACTATTGACTGCAACATTTTTTAAAAAAGACATACAGGATGGCGGATGATGACACATAATGAATCAGAAATTCTGTCCCTGGGATTTAGAACATTCGAGAGTCACTACATATACATATCACGGAATCCCAGACGTAAAAATTATGAACACTTCTCATGGTTGTAAGTCTTAGAAGAGTTTGGGTATGCTATGCTTGTTAAGAGAGATTGCTAGGTCTAAGGTTTTTCTTCTAAATTACAGTTTACTCAACACTATATGAACTATATACTCTGTTAGGCTTAACATTATGTCTACACAATAACATTACACTTCACAGTCTCCTCATATGTAATCTCTTATATCACTACTAACATGTCTTACTATTTACATATTTGTATTGATCCTTTACTCTACCCCTTCTCCAAGTCACTGTCTTAATACAATATTTACATTTTCCTTCCTCTCCTATGAAAATCTCTGTCTCACAAGGATATCCATTCAGGTGGTTTCACCAATCTTTCCGACCTCTATCACAGTTCCCTCAAAGATGATGAGGATTTGTCATCCCGAAATTTTTGTTTGTTCTCAGGGAAACATTTGGATGTCAAAGAATGTCAACGTATTGTTTATATTGCCTTCTCGGATATCTCAATTGTCTATCCAAACAGGTTTTCTTTCACCAAAACTAAGCATACCCTTCTTCTCACACCCTGGAATGGGTTTCCTTTTCTTTTGTTTTTTCCTTCTTGACTGTTAATCTGAGTGGTGATCCGTAATTCAATGATTTATGAAAAAAATCTGTTACTTTTTTTTAAGGGACTCATGTTAAGTCCATGATTGATCCTGAGCAGGTTTTATTAACTGCGCAGGATTTGGTAAAGATTTGCTCACTTGACTTACCATTCCCATGAACTTCCACAGTTTCATGATATCTCTGGGTAAGGAGAGCTCTTTAATAGCTCTGGTCTTCTGCAGGTCTGCTGTAATGTCTAGGAATATCTATGTGCAAAAATGATCGCAGATTCTAGTTGCCACCTCTTAACCGCACCACCATGTTCCCTGGCTAACATTTCTGTTGTAGGTGCTGCAGTGTTCGAGCAAGCCTCAGTGCAATCTCGAACAACAACTTCATTTTGTCCACTTGGGGACCCTGCAACCTCTAAGACTCCACACTGAGTTCAATAACTTTTGAGCCTGCTTCCATCCTTTCATGTCTTTTACCCACCACACGCCCAGTTCTGTTATGACATGGGTTATATTCACACAGACACCCATTCTCACACACGCCTAGGCCTATTATCACATGATATGGGTTGCATGCATTTTCTCCTGCTCTTAGCTCGTATTATCATTCAATCAGCTTTTTTTCTGTCATGGCCTGCTATCCATAATTTCCTTGTTCACCTACCCCTTTCGTATCTCTCTCTCTCTGGGCTCCATCTCCACCTATTTGATCACCTCTTCTTCTTCATCGCCCCCTCCTAACTTCAGCTTCATTATAACTACCAATTTTTTCCTAACTACTAACAGTTCTGATGAAGAATCATTAGATTTGAAACATTAATTCTGCTTTCTTCCCACAGATGTTACCAGACCAGCTGAGTTTCTCCAGCAATTTCTATTTTTGTTTCAAATATCCCAAGAACCTGGTTGTAAACTGTGAAAACTCACATTATTTTTCATTCAAAGTTATTCCTGTTTCTTTTCATAGAACATTACAGCGCAGTACAGACCCTTCGGCCCTCGATGGTATGATAGGTTGGTGCAACAATCTGAAGCCCATCTAACCTACACTATTCCATGTATGTCCATATGCTTGTCCAATGATGACTTAAATATACTTCAAGTTGGCGAATCTACTACCATTGCAGGCAAAGCACTCCATACCCTTACTACTCTCTGAGTAAAGAAACTACCTTTTACATTTGTCCTATATTTATCACCCCTCCATTTAAAACTATGCCCCCTCGTACTCACCATCACCATACTTGGAAAAAGGCTCTCTCTAGCCACCCTATCTACCCCTCTGATTATCTTATATGTCTCTACTAAGTCACCTCTTAACCTTCTTCTCTCCAACGAAAACAGCCTCAAGTCCCTCAGCCTTTCCTCGTAAGACCTTCCCTCCATACCAGGCAACATCCTAGTAAATCTCCTCTGCACCCTTTCCAAAGCTCCCACATCCTTCTTATAATGTGGTGACCAGAACTATACTCTAAGTGCGGCCGCTCCAGAGTTTTTTGTACAGCTGTAGCATAACCTCATGGTTCCAGAACTCAATCCCTCTATTAATAAAAGCTAAAATACTGTATACCTTCTTAACAACCTTGTCAACCTGGGTGGCAACTTTCAAGGGGCTACGCACCTGGACACCGAGATCTCTGTGCTCATCTACACTATCAAGAATCTTACCATTAGCCAAGTACTTTGCATTCCGGTTACTCCAATCAAAGTGAATCACCTCACACTTGTCAGCATTAAACTCCTTTTGCCACCTCTGAGCCCAGCTCTGCAACTGTCTCTCTGTAACCTACAACATCCTTTGTCACTATCCACAACTCCACCAACCTTAGTGTCATCTGCAAATTTACTAACCCACCCTTCTACGTCCTCATCCAGGTCGTTTATAAAAATGACGAACAGCAGTGGACCCAACACAGACCCTTGCAGTACACCACTAGTAACTGGACTCCAGGATGAACATTTCCCATCAACCACCACTCTCTGTCTTCTTTCAGCAAGCCAATTACTGATCCAAACTGCTATATCTCCCACAATCCCATTCCTCCGCATTTTGTACAATAGCCTACTGTGGGGAACCTTATCGAACGTGTTGCTGAAATCCATATACACCACATCAACTGGTTTACTCTCATCTACCTGTTTGGTCACCTTCTCAAAGAACTCAATAAGGTTTGTGAGGCACGACCTACCCTTCACAAAACCGTGCTGACTATCCCTAATCAAAATATTCTTTTCTAGATGATGATAAATCCTATCTCTGATAACTTTTTACAACACTTTAGCAACAAGTGAAGTAAGGATCACTGGTCTATAGTTACCAGAGTTGTCTCTACTCCCCTTCTTGAACAGGGGAACTACATTTGCTATCCTCCAGTCTTCTGGCACCATTCCTGTAGACAATGACAATTTAAAGATCAATGTCAAAGGCTCAGCAATCTCCTCCCTGGCTTCCCAGAGGATCCTAGGATAAATCCCATCCGGCCCAGGGGACTTATCTATTTTCACATTCTGCAGGATTTCTAATACCTCTTCCTTGTGAACCTCAATCCCACCTAGTCTAGTAGCCTGTATCTCAGTATTCTCCTCGACAACATTGTCGTTTTCGAGAGTGAATACTGTCGAAAAATTTTCATTTAGTGCTTCCCCTAACTCCTCTGACACAACTTCCCACTACTATTTTTGATTGGCACTAATCTTACTCTCATCATTCTTTTATTCCTTAAATACCTACAGAATCCTATCTGCCAACAACTTCTCATGTCTCCTCCTGGCTCTTCTGAGCTCTCTCTTTAGGTCTTTCCTGGCTACCTTGTAACCCTCAAGTGCCCTAACTGAGCCTTCACATCTCATCCTAACATAAGCCTTCTTCTTCCTCTTGACCAGAGATTCTACTTCCTTCATAAACCACGGCTCCCGCGCTCTATAGCTTCGTCACTGTCTGACTGGTACATACTTATCTAGGAGACACAGGAGCATTTCCTTGAATAAGCTCCACACTTCTAATGTGCCCATCCCCTGCAGTTTCCTTCACCTTCCTCTGCTTCCTAAATCTTACTTAATCGCATCGTAATTGCCTTTCCCCCAGCTGTAACTCTTGCCCAGTGGTGTAACCTATCCCTTTCTATCACTAAAGTAAACCTAACAGAATTGTGATCACTATCACCAAAGTGCTCACCTACTTCTAAATCTAACACCTGACCGGGCTCATTACACAGTACCAAAACTAATGTGGCTTCGCCTCTTGTTGGCCTGTCTACATACTGTGTCAAGAAGCCCTCCTGCACATACTGGACAAACACTGACCCATCTATACTTGTACTGTAGTGTTCCCAGTCAATATTTGGAAAGTTGAAGTCCCCCATGACAACTACCCTATCTCTCTCACTCCTATCAAGAATAATCTTTGCTATCTTTTCCTCCACATCTCTGGAACTATTCAGAGGCCGATAGAAAACTCCCAACAGGGTGACCTCTCCTTTCCTGTTTCTAACCTCAGCCCATACTACCTCAGTTGACAAGTGCCCAAACATCCTTTCTGCAACTGTAATATTGTCCTTGACCAACAATGCCACACCTCCCCCTCTTTTATCATCTTCTTTGTTCTTAATGAAACATCTAAATCCTGGAACCTGCAACAACCATTCCTGTCCCTGCTCTATCCATGTCAAAGTTTTCAATATTACTCTTACTCTTTCATCATGTTCAGTTGTGGTTGAATTATGGATTAGAAAGTAATTCATTTCGAACATATTACATAGAATAGTACAGCACAGTACAGGCCCTTTGGCCCACGATGTTGTGCTAAGCATATATATTAATCTAAGATCAACCTAAACTACATAACCCTCGATTTACTGCCGTCCATGTGCTTGTTCAGTAGTCGCAAACTTACTAACCCAACCTTCCACTTCTTTAACCAAGTCATTTATAAAAACTACAAAGAGCAGAGGCCCAAGAACAGAATCCTGCAGGACACCATTGGTCACCGATCTTTAGGCAGAATACTTTCCATCCACTACCACTCACTGTCTTCTTTTGACTAGCCAACTCTGTATCCAGATAGCCAAGTTTCCCTACATCCCATACCTCCTAACTTTCTGAATGAGCCTACCATGGGAAGCCTTATCAAATATCTTACTGAAATCCACATACACTCCATCCCCTGCTCGACCTTCATCAATTTGTCTCGTCATATCTTCAAAGAACTCAATAAGGCTTGTAAGACATGACCTGCCCCTCACAAAGCCATGCTATCTTTAATCAAACAATGTTTTTCCAAATAGTCATAAATCCAATCTCTTCAGAATGCTTTCCAGTCTTACGTCTATACCAAAAGCATAAGACTGACTGGTCTGTAATTCCCAGGGATTTTCCTATACCCTTTCTTGAACTGAGGAACAATATTCGCCTCCCTCCAATCATCTGGTACTACTCCCATGGAGAATGAGAATGCAAAGATCATTGCTAGATGATCAACAATCTCATTCCTCACTTCCCATAGTAACCCTGGATATATCTGGTCTGGCCCTGGAGACTTATCAATCTTGATGCTTCCCATAATTGCCAGCAAATCCACTTTCTTAATCTCAATGTTTTCAAGCCTATTAACCTAGTTCACGGTGTTCTTACTATCAACAAGATTCCTCTCTATGTCGTGAATACTGAAGCAACAAACTCATTTAGGGTCTCACCTAACTCTTCAGACTCCAGGCACAAGTTCCCTCCACTATCCCTGAACGGTCTTATCCTCTCTCTGATCATTCTCTTATTCCTCACATATTCCTTTCCTAAAGAAGGGCTCATGCCTGAAACGCGATTCTCCTGCTCTTTGGATGCTGCCTGACCTGCTGCGTTTTTCCAGCAACACATTTTCAGCTTCCTCACATAAGTGTAGAACACCTTTGGATTTTCCCTAACCCTTCCTGCCAAGGCTTTCTCGTGCCCTCTCCTAGCTCTCTTCAGTCATTTTTGAGTTCTTTCCTAGATAGCCTGTAATCCTCTAAAGTTGTGCCATATCCTTGCTTCCTCAACCTTAAGTAAGCTTCCTTCTTCCTCTTGATGAGAAGCTCCTCTTCACTTGTCCAAGGCTCCTTCACCTGACCATTCCTTGCCTGTCTCAATGGAACAAAGTTATCTAACACTCACAACAAGTGCTCCTTAAACAACCTCCACATTTCTGTTGTGCAATTCCCATAGAACAATTATTCCGAATTTATACTCCACAGCTCCTGTGTAATGGCTGTATAATTTCCCCTCCCCCAATTAAATACCTTCCAATTCTGTCTCTTCCTATTCTTCTCCATGGTTATGGCAAAGGTGAAGCAGTTGTACTCATTGTCATTGAAATGTTCTCCACTAAGAGATCTGACACCTGGCCTGGCTCATTGCCTAGCACCAAATCTAATTGGCCTCCCCTCTAGTCGGGGAGAAAGTGAGGTCTGCAGATGCTGGAGATCAGAGCTGAAAACGTGTTGCTGGAAAAGCGCAGCAGGTCAGGCAGCATCCAAAGAACCTGTTCCTTGGATGCTGCCTGACCTGCTGTGCTTTTCCAGCAACACATTTTCAGCTCCCCTCTAGTCGGCCTATCTACATTTTGAGTCAGGAATCCTTCCTGGACACACCTGACAAAATCGGCTTCATCCAGACCATCTGCACTAAGGAGGTTCCAGTCAATATCGGGGAAGTTGAAGTCACCCATAACAACAACTCTCTTACATCTGCACTTTTCCCAGATCTGCTGTCCAGTCTGTTCTTCCATCTCTCTGCTGCTACTCGGGTTGGGGGCGGGGGGAGCGGTGTCTATAGAAAACACCCAATAAAGTGACTACTCCTTTACTTTTACTGACTTCCACCCAGACTGACTCTGTAGACAAACACTCCTCAATAACCTCCTTTTCTGCAGCTGTGAGGCACTCTCTAAATAACAATGCTACACTCCTTTGTTTTTACTCCCATGCCTGTTCTTTTTAAAAGATCTAAACCACAAATCCTCCAACAACCATTCCTACTCCTGTGAAATTCATGTCTCCATAGCCACATTATTGTAATTCCAAGTACTGATCCAAACTCTAAGTTTATCACTTTTATTCCTGACACTCCTTGAATTGAAACAGACACAGTTTAACCCATCCCTTTGCCCTATCAACTCTGTATCCTTCCTGACAGACTCTCTGCGTTCTCTTTCTGCCCATTCAACAACTATCCTCTCCTCTGATCTGTAGCTCTGGTTCCAATCCACCCTCCCAAGAGGTCTAGCAAATCTGCCCAGAACACTGGTGCCCCTCCTGCCCAACCTGTCCTTCATGTACAAGTCCACCTTCCCCAGAAGGTATGCCAATGATCTACATATCTGAAGCCATTCCTCTTGCATCATCCTGGTAGCCACGTGTTTAGCTGCACTCACTCCCTGTTCCTCGCCTCACGAGCACATGGCACCAGTGGTAATCCTGAGATTACTACTCTGCTCGTCCTGCTCTTTAGCTTCCAACTTAACTCCCAGAAATCATTTTTTACATCCTCATCCCTTTTCCTAGCTATGTCACTGGTGCCAAAATGCACGACAACTTCTGTCTGCTCATCCTCCCCCTTCAGAATCTTGTAGACTCAATCAGAGACATCCTGGACTCTGGCACCTGGAAGGCAACATACCTTCCGGGAACGGCCACATCCTTGCACTGCCTGCCTGTTTCCTTTCCCTCTCCTGCTGGTCACCCAGCTACCTTTTTTTCCTGTACCTGAGGTGAGACTACCTCTCTGTAACTCCTCTCTATTAACCCCTCCACCTTTGAATGATCCAAAGTTCATCCAGCTCCAGCTTCAGTTCCCTAATGTGGTTTTCTAGGAACTGGCGTTGGGTGCACTTCCCGTAGATGACGTCAGTGGGGATACCCGGGGTGACCCTTACCTCCCACATCTTATAGAAGGAGGGTACAACTGCCCTGACATCTATTCCCATTGTTCTGAATTCCCAAAACGACTATTGAAAACAAAACTAGTAATCTTACTGAATCGGTGCACAGAACCGTTCTTTTTGGTCAGAGGAGGAGGATGGATGGGAGACACTATCTTGGTAGTATTTCAGGTAAAGCAACTGCCCAAAGCAACTTACTCAGCTGTCCCATGTCCGCTCCTGCTCAGCGTGTGCTCTGCCTATTCATGAGATAAGTTATTAAAGGATTAATTTACATTCCTGGCAGCCCCCTGGTCCTCACTCTCTCTGCTTCCACTGCTGCTGCAAAAATGGGAGATAATTCCTTCAAATCCCTCTCAGATGTTTGTTATTGTTCTTTAGGAGGTTTCAGGTGCAGTGGTAATGCCAAAAGGTAAACAATTAAAGCATTATCTTTCAAATGCTGTGATGACTGTTACATCTAGATTTCTCATCCAGTGGAAGCTGCCAGAAACCACAGTTAACATCAAGTTCAATGAAAATGATACCCTTTACTAGCTTCACCAACCTATCATCCATTGATTCCATAGAGTGGATTTCTATTAAGGACAAAAGGGTAACTAGAGAGAGAATAGGGTCCCTCAAAGGTCAGCAAGGTGGCCACAGAAAATGGGGGAGATACTTAATGAGAATGTTTCATCAGTATTTACTGTGGAAAAGGATATAGAAGATATAGACTGTAGGGAAGTAGATGGTGACATCTTGCAAAATGGCCAGATTACAGAGGAGGAAGTTCTGGTTGTCTTGAAACGCATAAAAGTGGATAAATCCCCAAGGCCTGATCAGGTGTACCCAAGAACTCTGTGGGAAGCTAGAGAAGTAATTGCTGGGCCTCTTGCTGCGATATTTGTATCATTGCTAGTCACAGGTGAGGTGCCGGAAGACTGGAAGTTGGCTAACATAGTGCCACTGTTTAAGAAGGGTGGTAAGGACAAGCCAGGGAACTATAGACCGGTGAGCCTGATGTGAATGTGGGCAAGTTGTTGGAGGGAATCCTGAGGGACAGAATATACATGTATTTGAAAAGGCAAGGACTGATTAGGGATAGTCAACAGGCTTTGTGCTTGGGAAATCATGTCTCACAAACTTGACTGAGTTTTTTGAGGAAGTAACAAAGAGGATTGATGAGGGCAGAGCTGTAGATGTGATCCATATGGACTTCAGTAAGGCGTTCAACAAGGTTTCCCATGGGAGACTGATTAGCAAGGTTAGATCTCATGGAATACAGGGAGAACTAGCCATTTGGATACAGAACTGGCTGAAAGGTAGAAGACAGAGAGTGGTGGTGGAGGGTTGTTATTCAGACTGGAGGCCTGTGACCAGTGGATTGCCACAAGGATCGGTGCTGGGCCCTCTACTTTTTGTCATTTACATAAATGATTTGGATGTGAGCATAAGAGGTACAGTTAGTAACTTTGCAGATGGCACCAAAATTGGAGGTTTAGTGGACAGCAAAGAGGGTTACCTCAGATTAAAACAGGATCTTGACCAGAGGAGCCAATGGGCTGAGGAGCGGCAAATGGAGTTTAATTCAGATAAATGTGAGGTGCTGCATTTTGGGAAAGCAAATCTTAGCAGGACTTATACACTTAATGGTAAGGTCCTAGGGACTGTTGCTAAACAAAGAGACCTTGGAGTGCAGGTTCATAGCTCCTTGAAAGTGAAGATAGGATAGTGAAGAAGGCGTTTGGTATGCTTTCCTTTATTGGTCAGAGTATTGAGTATAGGAATTGGGAGGTCATGTTGCGGCTGTACAGGACATTGGTTAGGCCACTGTTGGAATATTATGTGCAATTCTGGTCTCCTTCCCATCAGAAAGCTGTTGTGAAACTTGAAAGGGTTCAGAAAAGATTTACAAGAATGTTGCCAGGTTTGGAGGATGTGAGCTATCGGAAGAGGCTGAACAGGCTGGGACTGTTTTGCCTGGTGCATCGAAGGCTGAGGGGGTGACCTGATAGAGATTTACAAATTTATGAGGGGCATGGATAGGGTAAGTAGGCATAGACTTCTCCCTGAGGTTAGGGAGTCCAGAACTAGAAGGCATATGTTTAGGGTGAGAGGGGAAAGATATGAAAGAGACCTACGGGACAACCTTTTCACACAGAGGGTGGCATGTGTATGGAATGAGCTGCCAGAGGAAGTTGTGGAGGCTGGTACAATTGCAACATTTAAAAGGCATTTGGATGGGTATATGAATAGAAAGGGTTTGGAGGGATATGGGCTGGGTGCTGGCAGGTGGAACTAGATTGAGTTGGGATATCTAGTCGGCATGGATGGGTTGGACCAAAGGGTCTGTTTCCATGCTGTACATCTCTATGATTCTATGACTCTCTGACTGTCTTTACTCAGTTGCATATGATCCACACAAACTTTGAGTGAGTCATCCAGTTCTTAGACTGGTCAGACCATCAGTTATTTTGCTTGGCCATTGTTGAAATAATTTCTTGGTGAACCATTGCTTCAATTTTATACTTCACTTTTCTCAAAAGAAGATTGTGGGCACTTTTAGATTTGAGTGGGCTAATTGGCTCAGCACTGCATTTGATATTATATGGTAGCTGCCTATAACTTCTCCAGATATTTGGAATTCAGTTGTTTCAACTTGTTTGTCTACCTATCCACTTCATTGACCTTTGTAAGTAAGTCTCAGATGTAAACAAACTTTTCTGCTGAGTAAACAAAATTCTTGATTTTGAATCACATATAAAGTCTTGATGATTCATCTCCCTTTATACTGCAATATCCAGTCAGTGGGGTCTTACATTTAAACTGTTATTTGCTGGTCTCTGGACCACAATATGTATCTGAAGATCTGGTAACCTCGTCATAAACATCGTTTTTTTTTCAATTTTCACCCAAGTTACTAAAACATCATCAGCAAAGCTGTCTGTCACATATAAAATAGTATTGGCCTGGTTGATTTACTGGTGGCTGCCACTAAGTCTGTTCTTTTAATGCTTTCGACTCTATGCTGCTGCATCTCTCATCTGCTGTCACCTTCTGTTATTGAGGTGGTGAGTCTTGGGGAAGGTTAGAAGCTCTAATTTTACTTAAGGTCCTTTCTTCACATTTACTTTTTATTCAACTTGTGTTAACTATTTATACTTTTACATTGAGTACAACGTCTACATAGTCACAATTTTCTTTGCAAGTTCTGCCATGTGATTGCTTCCATCACTACTGACAAAGTTTATTATCATCAAGACAGTGAAATGGACCACAACCGCTGTTGGAAGCCCAGAGCTTGTACTGGGAGAAGATCTCAACTCTGCAACACAGATCATCAGATCATAGGCTACACGACACTGTCTGAACCAAATGTAGTGTCCCAAACTGAAACTGCAGCCATCACACTATGCAACCAACATGGAACTACTATTTAGCAAACATCCAACCATCATTGGTTGATACCCAGGGGTATATAATACCTAATCCTATCACAGGTATATGGGTAATGAACTACCCAAACTGAACATCACACCGGAAGTTCAAACCTAACTGATGGTTTCTGGAATATAGCAGAAATCATTGGCATATATCAATAATCAAAATTTCAAGTGCGAAAACCAAGTGACATGACAGTTTGACAAAACAAATGACAAATTACAACCGGATACAGTGAGTAACCTCTTACAACTATAACACGGTCTGGAATATAACATGAAAGAAGCAACTATAACCACCATTCTGAAAATATAGAGCAAACCCCAGCGAAGATCACCATAACTAAAGCTGGATAATTAAACCGCCAACAGGTTGTATATTTATTACTCAGTGTTACCATAAGATCAAAAGACATAAGAGTGGAAGTAAGGCTATTTGGCCCATCGAGTCCACTCAGATATTCAATCATGGCTGATGGGCATTTCAACTCCACTTACGTGCACTCTCCCACAGCCCCTAATTCCTTTTGAGATCAAGAATTTATCAATCTCTGCCTTGAAGACATTTAGCGTCCCGGCCTCCACTACGCTCCGTGGCAATGAATTCCACAGGCCCACCACTCTCTGGCTGAAGAAATATCTCCACATTTCCATTCTAAGTTGACCCCCTCTAATTCTAAGGCTGTGCCCACGAGTCCTAGTCTCCCCACCTAATGGAAACAAATTCCCAGCGTCCACCCTTTCTAAGCCATGCACTATCTTGTAAGTTTCTATTAGTTCTCCCCTCAACCATTTAAACTCTAATGAATACAATTCCAGGATCCTCAGCCATTCATCGTATGATAGGCCCACCATTCCAGGGATCATCTGGACAGTATTAAGATTCATTTAGTCACAATTTTCTTTTTCAACTGCTGTCATGTAAAGAGCTTCATTATTTAAGAGTAAACCTTCAGTTAGAAAAAGCGAGAACTGTTGTAATATAATGACATATCCCTTTTAAGGAGTGTATCTTTCACTGTTGTCAATCACTACCCACCTCAATAGGATGTATTCATTTCTAAAACTTGTTAAGCATTCTAGAAAGCAACATTGACAGACATCCCAACTTTCCAATACACCCATCTGTACATAACTGTTTCTTCAAATCAAGAACCCACATTAATGTTTCCACAATCCTTGTTTGATTTGTAAATTTACATCAAAGAGAAAATATCACAAATAGTTCTTTGCTGCTTATTTGCATTCTCTTCATAGCTTACCCTCCCACCTCATGTTGTTCCCAAAGCTATTATAGCATCAGCAAACTCAAATCATTTATTCTCAGTCCCTCAATCATTATTGAAGATTGTAAATAATCTGAGCACAGATCCTTTCCATACAGCTTGAGCAACTTGAAAATGTCAATTTATTTCTACACTCTCCTCCCTCTCCATTCATCATTACTCTTTGTTAATATATTATTTTTTTCCCAGGAGTCCTTGTCTTGTATACCAACTTCATGGATGACATCTTATTGAATACCAATTAGAAATCCAACTGTTTCACATCTACCTTATCTTTATTCAACTTGATCTACTCTACTGGTTACATCCTCAAAACATTGCATAAATCTTTTCAAACATATTTCCCTTGCATCAAACCATATTGACCTTCTCTTATCATACTATGATATTCTAAATGTATTGTTAAGACATCCAGAAGGAAAGATTCCATCAAATACTGATCTCAGGTTAACTAGCCTACAGTTCCTTGCTTTCTCTCTCCCTCTTCTCTTGAATAGTGGTGTTGCATTTGTAAGCTTTCAACTGATGCACCTATTATAGAATCTAGTAAACATTGGAAAATCATATCCTTATTTCTTTTAAAACCTTAAGTTATAGGAAATCAAGTCCCGAGAAGCTGATAACTTGCAGTCCCTTAAGTTTCTCTAAGACGGTTTTTCTGCTAATATTAATTGAGTTTCTCACTTTTATCATTTCTTAGTTCCTTTTTATTTCTGGTATGTATTTTAAGCCTTCTTAATAACAACATATTTTACACAACACATTTTATCAATGAGCAGGAAGGCAAGTTGCTTCATTATGTGACTGCACTAGTTAGCACAGTAAGTCAAAGCAAGGCAGGGACGCTGTGACCATGCAGTTAGGTACTAAGTCAGCAAGTCTGTGCTTCCAGAGGTAAGTGCCAGTGTATTGTAGAAGTGCCAGAATGAAAATGTTGAGTTGGCAGATGCCAGATGCCAATATCCATGGAGGATAGTACGTGTGATTGCTGCCTGGTGGTTGCACTTTGAGCTACAGTTTGTTCACAGGTAAAGTAGAGGTTGTTCCAAGCATGTGTTAAGCTAAATCTGCCAGGTACCTACTCTTATTTCCTTGTTGAGCTCTCCAGCGATCTAATCCATTTGGAAAGTTTGGTAAGATGGGAGGCTGAATATTAATGAGATGAATTGTGGCAGTAACAGGTGCTTAACAAGTCAACTTAACAAGGTGCTTAATCTCTGTCAGCTGGAATCTTGCTGCAGCATAGGTAGAATCTCACCATGCCACTTGTGAAAAGCATAAAAGATGCAGCAAGATGATCTCAACATTGAGATGTACCTTGCTGGACCTCTCTTCCGGATTCTGCCATACATCTCAACATAGCCCACATCGCTCCTGTAAGATTTTACCCATAGAAAATGTTCTTTCTATTGAATGTCAATGTGCACTCACAGCAAAAGAGGTAGGAGCTGAGCAGTATTAGATACACCCAGCCACAATGAAAAAAACATTCTCGCCAAATCTGGAATTAATTTTGTGTACATACTCTGAGTTTAATTGGGTGCTGACTGCTTAGAATGGTAGGCAAAGGGGTGGTTGCAGAATATGAAACATTGCTGTAGAAATGTAAAGACTTGTCATAGTAATTTGAAAGGGAGACCACTTTTTGAGGCAAAGATTTTGAGGCAATCAGAAAAGTGAAGCAAAAGACTAACCAAGCTGTCGAAGGAGATGCTACTGAAGAAAGTGTTGCAGAAGAAGGCAGTATCCAATTTGGGGTACGATTTCAATAGTTACAAAGGAAAAAATAGTGCTGTAATTCACAAATTTGTTTGCATTAGTGGAAAAACAAAGAGATTTTAATACACCAAATAGGGCAAGAGTGTTCATTCTTACCTCATACATATTTCTACACTTCAGCCCATGTATTGGTGTGTTCCTAGCAATGATGGCACGATTTTACCCTATCTATAATTTAGAATGTAAATTCATCACATTAAGACTGACTGTCTTCAACATTAAACTGTTCCACGGATGTCTCTTGCACTTCTATTCAACAGCATCAGTCTTTTTGAAGTGAAACATCCAAATGCACCGGCCAATTGGACAATGGTCCAGATATCCTGAACATAATCAACAGCTGAATGAGAACAGATCAACTCAGAAGTCTACACCCTGCTTAACTTTAGAACATTTTGTCTAATGAGTGCTGATGGAATTGCTGCAGCAATAAACCCTTTGGATTAGCTCCAATCCTTCTGGATGAAGCTCCTTGCATTCATTAAGGCAACAGCTGGAGAAATTATGCTCCTTGGCCTTGAATTGCACGTAATCTCTCTTCTACAAGCCACGATATGGAATCTCAACAGGTCTGAGCAGATCTCAGTCTTGGGAAAAAGAAAGTGAATTCTCTCCAGTGGTATAACTGTACATCCCTATGATTGAAATGTGGATAAAACACATAGGAGAGTTAGCAGTCAGAGTAAGTACGGTAATGCATTGGTTATGCATATGGTGAGGGAAATATTAAAGCCTGAACATTCATAAGGGTACAACAGGTTTCTGTCAAGGACATGAGAAACCAAATTCTGGAAACCCACCCTGTACCCAGTACCCATCATTTCACAGGTTAGAATGGGGTTAGATTGTATTTTGCCAAACATGGTTCAGTTGGGTGGAGGTAGTATGGGAGAGGAGAGCAACTACATATGCTGATGTACTGCTGCTTTTTGTCAGATCTAATTTTCACTGGTAGTATGTCCAAAACACAATTTACTCACTTTACACTTGATAGAAAGAGTTCCAAAATTCTTTAGAAATGTAAAACACCATGTTATATAGGGTCAGGGATATTATGGAGATACAAATTGACAAAGTGCCTTAGGGTGAGATAGTAAATCTGTTGGGATTGTTAAAAGTAGACATAACAGCATGCAAAAATGAGAAGCACTGATTGAAACTGTTGAACTGTTTGAACTGTCAAGGAAGCTATCAAAAGAGTTATCAAGGCAATTAGTCCTCTGATGCTTCAATTCTCTATAACACACACAAAGATGTGTTGATATTTAACGGTGACTATTAACATAAGCTTAAGAGCTATTGTTGTGAACTCATGCTGCATGAATGCTTTTACAAACTATTATTATCACAGTGGCTGCCTAATCGTTTGTGGCTTCATTGACTGTTCTACATATTTTTGTACTGGAGCTGTGAAAAATGATGTTTGTTTTGTTTTATGAGAGATTAAGTAGTTGAAGGAAATTAAATATAGTGAGCACATTTTTATCAATGACAGCATCTTCATTAAATAATGACTTCATCAACAGACACTGAGGAGCTTCATTTCATCTCATCACTGGTCCAGAAGTGTGCCAATGATAGATGTAATGTGAGTTGACATGGTCACTTTAAGGATAGTCATTGAGGGGCATAGGTTAACATGAGTTGGCACTAGATTTGCAAAGGGGCTACAATGGGCCATAGAAGGATGAAGGTGCATAGGTTGGCATACAAACTGTCAGGACTGTGGGGATGAATAGAGATCATAGGTTGGAATGATGTATATGATAGACCATTCAATGTGTTAACTGTGTTTATAGTTTGACCTGGACAATGTGAAGGATGTGTGGAGGGCATGAAATCAAATGGACTGAAATGTGTGTGGTATGGAGAGTATAGGTATTACGTGCAGGGGTGAGAGGATGTAAGACGTGAAGGCTAGATGGCTGATTTTGTGTAATTTATTTTAACTGCTACAAAGCTCCAGATCACTGGCCTTTTGGATAAGTTACCTTCATAGCAAGCAGCCATTCTGGGCAAACATCTAGGGCACGTTTCCTAGGTTAGAATTGCAAGAACTGTCCTCACTCAGCATTTCCACTCTGGGAGCAAATAATCAGGGCGAAGGGATTATTGAGTGTCTTTCTGTAGATCAGCACCCAAAAATCCTCAAACTCTTCACCACTGCGATAGTATTAATGCGAGACTGTCAATATTTCTCTGCCATACTCCTTTGAGATTAACAACAACTTTGCAAGTCCACACATATGCCGAATAATATGTACATTCAGAAGCTGCTGTCAGTGAGTCTAAACTGCTCACTGTCACAGTTGTCCTGATAAGATTCAGCACAGAACACAAAGTCTAAAAATCAGTGAATTGATAAACATTTCCACTTTCACTCTGTTAGTCCTGTTGTGAAAAGCTTTAAAAATGTTATACCTAATTGAAAGAGATGTAATTGGGTTTTTAATGTTATATTAGTTCATTATTATTCATAAGCACCCTCAGTTGTCTAATTTAAAAAACAAGGTAGTTGGAGGTCACAAGACCTTTTAAGGGTTCCTTTCAACACATCAACAGTGAGTGATATTACTTTGATGCTGACTGCAAAATCTAGCCAATTGTTTTACTTTTTACATTCACAGATCAAATTTAGATGTTGAAAAGTTTCCTGATTTCCTTCTCTTCTACTCAAAAGATGTTGTTTTACGCCAGGGTACAAACGAGTATGCCATCTACATTCTGATATTTCACCCAAGTGCTTATTTATTATGTATGAATCTAATCACAATGCAATTTTATTATGGTACATCAGAAACACTCACATTACAGACAGACCTCTCTGCTTGGCAATCGTAACTAAGTTCGTTCCCTTCTCTGTGTCTGAAATTATCTCGTGCTATCCTACTTACAAGGAATATATATTGCAAGACCAAGCTACTCCATCCGACTGGTCTATGTCAGTGTTTACACAAATCACCCCACATATTTCAACAAATTCTAATCAGTGTACCTTTATCCTGTTCATTCTTCTATGATTGGCTAACTTCCTGTTTAATGCTTCGGCCATCCTAATTGACATCATTATGTCAACAAAGAGTTGTCCATAATTAAACAGGGAGAAAATGAGGACTGCAGATGCTGGCGATCAGAGCTGAAAAATGTGTTGCTGGAAAAGCGCAGCAGGTCAGGCAGCATCCAAGGAGCAGAAGAATCGACGTTTCGGGCATAAGCCCTTCTTCAAGGCTGAAGAAGGGCTTATGCCCGAAATGTCGATTCTCCTGCTCCTTGGATGCTGCTTGACCTGCTGCACTTTTCCAGTAACACATTTTTCAGCCATAATTAAACAGGACAAAGAATATATCAAGTGAGCCATTAAGGTAGTCTCAGACTAGTTTAGAACAACTACCAAGTGCAACCAAGCTTCCTGCACTCTTTGTGTGAATGCTCTTCGATGCAAAATACAGAAGAGCTCAGTATGCTACCCTTGGGTTCACGTAATTGTTTCATCTGTTAGTTACCTGAACTAGATGGCAAACTAAATGAAACTAATATCAACTTGTGAATATTTTGGGGATCTGCATCAAACAGGTACCATGTACTTCTCACCCAAGATGTAAGGCCATCAATGTGAGCAGGATTTAAACACAACCTCTAGTGTGAAAAGAAAATGAAGTAAGTCTTTCCACCTCATGCATTATAAAAAGAAGAAAGATTGATACTCACCCACAAACCACAACATAATCCTCTTGTGTGGGAAACCAGCATATCAAGATGTTAACCAAAACAGACAATTGATATGAATATCCCAGGAAGCTATAAACCACTTTTGTGACCATCAGGAGACTGTCTCTGTGTTCATTAAACATTAATGCTTCTAATCCCAAAAAGAATTTTATGTTTTCTAAAGGCTGACTGACCTATGTTGGTCAAAAGGCCAGATACCAATTTAAACTGTTACTTATAGGTTGCTCTTCTAGGATCTTTATAACAATCTTGCTAATACAACTCAGCACTGCACTGTTTACAATTTGTATCAAGATCAGATGAGACAAAAAAGTAATGATTCCCCTAATATCAATGCTTGTGATCAAAACTTCCAAACATTTTGAGCATTTTTCTTTACTCCTGCCTCCAAAGGTGAAAACACGACAAAAATGAAACAATTATATCTTATATTTTGTTATAACAAGCAGTAAAAGGAGAAAGAAGTAACTTGAAATACACAATGTCTTCTATCACAAATATTTCACAGCCAAGATGAAAGTGTAATCATGATTAGTTTATAAACCTCTGCACATTGAGTATGCATAAATAACACAAACAGCAAAGGAAGGAATGGCATGTTAACCTGTTTGGGTTAATATAGGAAAAACATAGTGAAAATTCTTTACTTTTAGTCAACCCATTGAGCCAGCTTTTTGAAAACAACTCTGTAAATCTTAACCTTTTCGCATATAGATATAATTCATCTTGAAAGCTGATATTTAATCAGCTTCTGCCATATTTTAGAAAGTACTTTCCAGATCATAACGACTCACTGCATGAAAGAAAAGTTCAATGTAAAGTTTTACATCATATGAACAGAGGGTTGGCTAGTCAGTTCATCAATTTAACTCAAGAACAGTTCTCTGGCAATACAGCACTTCTTCAATACTGCATTGAGCTATCAGACTAAAATATCTGCTAAAGTCTTTGAGCATAAGCCCATTGAATATAGGAACTGAAGTAGACCATACAGCCTAAATCTGCTCTGCTGTTCAATTAGAGCATGGCTGATCTGACTGGAACTTAAAATAATACCCGCTGACTGAAAAGCAATTGTTATTAACACTAAATTAAGCTTATACTTTCAGAAGCTGAAATACACTCACAATATATGGTTGAGGCTAGTGAACTGAGCAAACACTGAGACAAATAGCATTTTCATACTAATTCTTAATTTTATTATATCTTTCCCTGAGTTGCTTCAAAATTCTTTAGCTCTTTAGAATTTGTATTTTATTGATTTAAAAATATTAAAAATATTTACCAATATTTAAAAATATTGGTAGAATTTGATTTTATTCAATGGGAATCAATAAATGAATTAAGCTTCTCTTCGCTTACATTTTTTTAAAGTTACGATCAACAAAACTAAAGCCCCAGGAGAGGATTCTTTTGGAATCAGTATTCAGCATAGTCTCTGTTAGAATATCCAATTTCAGTAGTCAGCAAAATCTAAACAGTGATACTATGGCATTTCCATAATGCTGCAGGTTATGAATAGCCAAGAGATGCAAATGTCCAGCAAATTACTTTTGTAGCCATTGAGGAGATCTTAAGGGAAGATCGTGAGTGTGCTAAGGTTTGCAGGGTCCAAGCTATTTATTCTGCACCAAAAATATTGTGAAATGTTGGTATTAAAGATGGCAAAAATGTTGCAGCTTATTGTTGTATTCTTAATCTTTGATTCAATATACAGTGACTTTACTTGATTTATTTCTCTGTTAATGGTCAGAGTTACATTGTTGTGCTGCAATAATGTTTCAGGCTAAGCGATTATATTTACGTTATACTTGTGGCACACACATGTTACGTGAGTACATACATGGAACTCAGATGCTGCGCAGTTATATCAGGCAAGCTTCCACCTTTCAACCTGTTTCAGTTTAGTCTTTGTAGGTCTCCTCCACAGGCTATCATTCCTCAAGAAAGTATGCTTTATAAGAATGCCCAGAAATGTGGAGTGGGATTTTAATTTTACTGAGGAAACCAGTTAACGTGAGCAAGGGATTTACCGACTTTGCTCCTGCTCTGCCTGGCTGACTGCAGCTTTGTATTCCTTCTGCAAGCCCTTGAAACCACTGATCCTCTGCTACTGAGTTTGAGCCATTGAATTTTTTACAGCTGGGCAAGTCCCCTGTGTGTGCCTGCTATGGACCAACTAGTAGCCGTTGTGCCTCTGGGTCGAACCTTCATGGGTTCAGCACTAATTCTAGAACTTGAGTATACAGTTCAAGGGTATATTGTAGAGTTGTATTGTTGGATATGATGTTAAATTGCAATCCACTGTGTCCTCTCAGCTGGATATAATGGATTGTTATGGTGCAGCAGGAGGCTATTTAGTCCATCATGTCCACACAGGTCCTCTGAACATTTTGCTTTAGTGCCTGATGCCTGCCTTTTCCCCAAACCTTGCACATTCTTTCTGGTAAATTGTCAACTAACGCTATTTTCAATGCCTCAATTGAGTTTGCCTCCACCACACTTCCAAGCAGTGTCTCCTAAACTTGAATCCATCATAGCACAAAAACCTTTCTCCAACTTTACATTTGCTTCTTTTGTGAAACACTTTACAACTGTGTTTTCTGGTTCTCAATTTTTTCACAAGCAGACACAATTTCTCCCTGTCCACTCTGTTCAGACCCTTCACCATTTTGAAAGCTTCTGTCAAATCTCCCAGCAACCTTCTCCTTTCCAGGGAAACAAACTTCTCCAAGTACATGACTGAAGTTTCTCATCTTTGGAACATTTCTCAAAAACCTCTCTAATGTATTCACGTTCTTCCTAAAGTGTGCTGCTCAGAACTCTACATAGTATTCAGTCAAGATCTAATTACTCTCCTTTATAAGTTCAGCATAACCTCCCTCCTTTTATTCTCTATGTCCCTTTAAATATATGTTTTTTTTTACAAGTCTGTCTACCCGTTCTGCTATCTTGAATATACGCCCAGGTCTCTCTGCCCCTGCACACCCTTTACAATAGCACCCTCCATTTTGGAATGTATCTCCATATTCTTTGTAACATAGTGTATCACCTCATTCTTCATACTAAACTCTCCCTGTCAATGAGTCAGTATGGTTTTGTTGTTCTATACTGTCCTCCTCTCAGTTTATAATTCTTCCAAATTTGAGTCATTCACAAAATTCTAAGTTGTCTGCTGCACACTAAGATCTAAATCACATGTATATATCAGGAGGAGCAAGGGTCTGTATACCAACCCCTGGAGAATTCCACCTTCCTCCAGCCTTATAAATATTCATTGATCATTACTTCCTACTTCCTGTAACTCAGTCAATTTTGTATCTGTAAGTCACTATGCAGTGATCCCTAGTCATTATCTAGATATGGATTGGCCACATAGCTATGTTTTAGCAGCACCATATCAAACATGCAGTACTGTGATCTTGCCATCATACATGCCACTCACCTTCCCAGATCTCACGTGGCCACTTAGTATCTTCTGGCACTGCATTCATGTTTGAGTGAGAACCAGATGGGTACTGACACTCCAGCAATGCCTTCTTCATCAGGCTTGTTTGTTTTTGCTTCCAGTTCACTGGGAACAGACCCTAAATTGTTATTGTTTTCACCTGCAAGAGCACTGCTAGGAAGGTGTCACTAAAAAAGGGAAGTGGGCAGAATGGATAAAATCTGAACTCAAGAGTCTGGATGCTGCCTATTCCACTGCAGCCATCTTGGGGAGTTATCGCATTGGGAGAGAGACACTGTCTGAATGAGCATATCGTTTGGGTACATTGAGTTTAGACCAGTATGCAAAGTCAGTGCATTGGGGAAGAGGAGCTCTTCGTTTTGTCTTAGTTTGTAAGGTTTTCTGCAACAGGGTAAATTGAAGCCCAGGGACGGGGCCTAGCACAAAAGAGAGACTTCACAGGTAAACTGCAAGTTCATTGGTTCATAATAGCTTGTAATTGTCTGTTATGGGTCACATTCAGATTGAAGGTAAATAGGGGAAATACGTATAGATCACGAAGTAAAAGACCAGCAGGAAATGTTAAAAGATGATGTGTTGTGACTGCATGATGTGGGACCTGGTTGACACCATTGTGGTTCGTATTGACCACATCTGAAGCCAGTATTGGTTATTTAAAGAACTTTGGCTCAGAGATTATCCACTGGACTCTGAGCTTTGAACACTGTATCACAATAGGGAGGGGGAGAGTTACCTGGATGTTATGTTTCAGGAGATAGTCACACCCCTGAGATTAGCTATCTCAAATTCAGTCAGTGGTCAGAGACAGGAGGCTGTGACTATGAGTGAGGAAACTAGAGGGATCTGGGAAGTAGTGCCAAAGGAGCCTCAGCCCTTGAGCTTGTCTAACAGGTTTGAGATTCTTGCTCCCTGTGTGGATGAGAGTGAGGATTGTAAGGAGGATGAGCCTACTGACCATAGCACCTTGGTACAGGAAGATATTCAAGAGAGTGCTGCAAAGTGATATACTCAGGGGAACAGGTACTGTTCCTTGTGGCCAGCATCAAGAGTCCTAAACACTGTTCCCGCCTGATGCCTGCATTCAGGATATCTCACCTGGTCTGCAGAGGTGTATGAGGGGAAAGACCCAGTTGTTGTAGTACACAAGGGTACCAACCATATAAATAGAAAGAGGAAAGAGGGAACGTGAGTAGCTTGGGCTAAATTAAACAGCAGAACCAGAAAGATAATAATCTCTGGATTAATAGCTGAGCCACAAACATATTTGGACTGGGTCAACAAGATTAAAGCATAGCTCAAAGTTTGGTGTTGGAAAAATGGGTTCAAATTCATGAGACATTGACCAGTACTGTAAAGGAAGGAGCTGTTCTGATGTGTCAGGCTCCACCAATCAGAACAGCTTTACAGCCCTAGCCAATTGCAGCACTAGGGTTGTGGATAGGACTTTGAATGGAAGTGTGTGTATGTGTGTGAGTGTGTGTTGACACAGGATGTCAAGGAAAGAGTTAAAAGGTGGGGAGGGCTCAGCAGAGATTATTATAGCTTCCAGAACAAGTAATAGGATAGAGGATATGAAAAGGTTTGGGAATCTAACTTCAGGCACAACAGGTAAAGGGGCAACTATGAGAAGGGGGACAGTCGAGGGTGTTGTACTTAAATGTACATAGTGTACGAAACAAGGTAAAGGAGCTTGTAGTGCAGATTGAAATTGACACATTTGCAGGTGACATAAAGATAGGTGGAGGGGCAAGACATATTGAGGAGTTAGGGAGGCTGCAGAAAGACTTGGACAGGCTAGGAGAGTGGGCAAAGAAGTGGCTGATGGAATATAGTGTGTGAAAGTATGAGGTTATACACTTTGGTAGGAAGAATAGAGGCGTAGAGTATTTTATAAATGGGAAAAGGCTTCAGAAATATGAAGCAAAAAGGGAAAAAAAGAGCCCTAGTTCAGGTCTCTAAGGTTAAAATGCAGATTAATGTGGCAGTTCGGAATGGAAATGTAATGTTAGAGTCCAAGAGCAGAGATATACTGCTGAGGCTGTATAAGGGTCAAAAAGGGTGGCACTGGAAAAGCACAGCAGGTCAGGCAGCATCTGAGGAGCAGGAGAATCGATGTTTCCAGTATAAGAACTTCAGCAAGAATGTGGGGGGGATGGGAGCTGACACAGAAATAGGCGGGTGGAGGTAGGGCTGGGGGGAAGGTAGCTGGGAAGGCGACAGGTGGATGCAGGTGGTGGGATAATTATGATAGTCAAGATTAGAGTGGTGCTGAAAAAGCATTTGCCCGAAATGTCAATTTTTCCTGCTCTTCGGATGTTGCCTGACCTGCTATGCTTTTCCAGCACCACTCTAATCTTGACTCTAATCTCCAGCATCTGCAGTACCCACTTCTGCCTGGGTAATTATGATAGATCGGGGTGAGTCGAGAGGATAGGTGGGAAGGAAGATGGACAGGTCAAGAGGGTGATGTCAAGCTGGAGGGATGGATCTGGGATGAGGTGGATGAGGAGAAATTTGGAAACTAGTGAAGTCAATGTTGATGCTGTGAGGTTGTGAAGTCCTAAGGCGGAAGATGAGCTGTTCTTCCTTTAGTTGGTGAGTGGTTTTGATTTGGTGGTGGAAGAGGCCCAGGACTGCCATGTCCTTGGGGGAGTGAGAAGGAGAGTTGAAGTGGTCAGCCATACCTGAGGCTGTATAAGGATCTGGTCAAACCACATTTGGAATGCTGAGAGCGGTTTTGGCCACCATATCTAAGGAAGGATGTATTGGCATTGAAGGGACCCCAGAGGAGGTTTACAAGAATGACCTCAGGGATGAAGGACTTGTCATATGATGAATAGTTGAGGATTCTGAGTCTATAATCACTGGAGCTTAGAAGGATGGGGGGGATCTCATTGAAACTTACAGGATACTGAGAGGCCTGGATAGAGTGAATGCTGAGAAGTTGTTTCCACTAGTAGGAGAGATTAAGAGCAAGGGTGTGGTGCTAGAACAGCACAGCAGGTTAGGAGCAGCCAAGGAGCAGGAGAATCCATGTTTCAGGCAAAAGCCTTTCATCAGGATTCCTGATAAAGGGCTTTTGCCCAAAACATCAATTCTCCTGCTTCTCGGATGCTGCCTGACCCTCTGTGCTTTTCATCACTACAGTCTTGACTCTAATCTCCAGCATCTGCAGTCTTCACTTTTGCCCCAGAGTGATTAGGACCCCAGGGCACAGCCTCAGACGAAGGGACAAAGCCTTTGGAATTGAGATGAAGAGAAATTTCCTCAGCTAGAAGGTGGTTAATCTGAACAACTCTTTGTTCCAGAGAGTTGTGGAGTCCAGGTCATTGAGCATCTTTAAGAGTGACATAGGCAGGTTCTTGATTGGTAAGAGGATCAAGAGGGGAGAAAACAGTGGAATTGAGTTGAAAAGTGTATTAGCTATGATTGAATGGTGGAGAAGACTCAATGGGCCAAATGGCCTAATTCCGTTCCCATATTTAATGGCCTTATGGAACACCTTCTCTCAATACCTCCCACCTACTCGCGTTGTGTAAATGAGGTATTGATGCCACAAACATCAAACTCATCAGTGCTGAAGTCATAACCAGGCCCAACCTCATTGCGATTGTGATTGTGATTGACATCATTGGCCTCAATGTAAAGATACCAAATGAAACCAAAGTCTTTTCCTGTATGTTTTGCACCAACTTCTATGATGCACTGCAGCTATAGACGGTTAGAGTATGGAAACAGACCTTTCAGTCCAACCAATCCATGCCAACCATGTTCCCAAACTAAGAGAAAGTGAGGACTGCAGATGTTGGAGACCAGGGTTGAAAAGTGTGGTGCTGGAAAAGCGCAGCAGGCCAGGCAGCATCAGAGGTTCCCAAACTAAATTAGTCCAATTTGCCTGCGTTTGGTCCAAATCCCTCTAAACCTTTCCTGTTCATGTACCCGTCCAAATGTCTTTTAAACATAACTGTACCTGCATCCATTACTTCCTCTGGAAGTTCATTCCACACATGAACCAGTCTCTGTGTAAAAAAGTTGCCCCATCTTTTTAAAACTTTCTCCTCTGTCAATGAAAATATGCCCCCAGTTCTGAATTCACCCCAACCTCGGGAAAAGACCCTTGCTATTCACTTTATCTATGCCTCTTATGATTTTTATAAACCTCTATAAGGTCACTCTTCAATCTCCTACTCTCCAGTGAAAAAGGTCCCTGCCAAGTTTTATAACTCAAAGTTTCCATTCCTGGCAACATCCTGGTAAATCTTTTCTGAACCCTTTCCAATTTAACAATATGCTTTCTAAAGCATGGCAACCAGAATTGCACACAGGCAGACCATAACACATAGGAGCAGAAATTAAGCCATTCAGCCTATCAAGTCTGCTCTGCTATTCAATCATGGCTGATAAATTTCTCAACCCCGTTCTCTCGCTTTCTCCCTGTAACCTTTGATCTCCTTGATACTCAAGAATTTATCTATCTCAGTTTTAACTATACTCAATGACCTGGCGTCCACCGCCTTCTGTGGCAATGAATTCCATAGATTCACCACTCTCTGGCTGAAGAAGTTTCTCCTTATCTCTGTTCTAAAAGGTCTTCCCTTTACTCTCCTACCAATGGAAACATCTTCCCAACATCCACTCTGTCCAGGCCATTTAGTATTCTGTAAGTTTCAATTAAATTCCCCCTCATCCTTCTAAACTCCATCCAAAATGCATCTAGTGCCCTCAAACATTCCATATGTGTTAAGCTTTTCATTCCTGGGACCATTCTTGTGAACCTCCTGTGAACACACTCCAGGACCTGTACATCCTTCCTGAGATATGGGGCCCAAAACTGTGCACAATACTCCAAATGTGGTCTGACCAGAGTCTTATAAAGCCTCAGATGTATATCCCTGCTTTTATGTTCAAGTCCTCTCAAACTAAATGCCATCTTTGCGTTTACATTCCAAACTACTGACTCAACCTGTAAGTTTATCTTGAGAGAAATCTTACTTGAACTCTCAAGTCTTTTGGCACTTCAGACTTCTGAATTTTTTTCCCTGTTTAGAAAATAGTCCATGCTTCTATTCTTCCTACCAAAGTGCATAACCTCACACTTTCCCACATTGTACTCCATCTGCCACTTCGTTGCCCACTCTCTTAACCTGCCCAAATCCTTCTGTAGCCTCTCTGCCTTGTCAATGCTACCTATCTCTCTATCTATCTTCGAATCATCTGCAAACTTAGCCAGAATGCCCTCAGTTCCTTCATCTAGATCGTTAATGTACAAAGTGAAATATTGTGGTCCCAGCTGAGCCTTGCAGAACCACTTGTCACTGACTACACTCTGAGAAGAATCCTTTTATCCCCACTCTCTGCTTTTTGCCAGACAGCCAAGCTTCTATCCATGCCAGCACCTTGCCTCTGACACTATGGGCCTTTAGCTTACGCAGTAGCCTTGTCAAAGTGAGGCACCTTGGCAAAGGCTTTCTTGAAGTCCAGGTAGATAACATCCATTGGTTCTCTTTGATCTAACCTATTTATTACTTCCTCAAAGAATTCTAGCAGGTTTGTCAGACAAGACTTCCCCTTAATGAAACCATGCTGACTTTGTCTTATTTTACCATATACTTTCATTTATTCAAAAATCTCATCCTTCACAATGGATTCCAGGATCTTATCCTCAACTGAGGTTTGGCTAATCAGTCTAGAATTTTTCATCTTTTGCCTTACTCCCTTTTTAAACAGGGGTGTCATGTTAATGATTTTCCAGTCCTCTGGGACTGTCCCTGATTCCAGCAATTCCTGAAAGATCACCACTAATGTCTCCACTATCTATATTACTATAGATACTCCACTATATTACTATAGATTACTCCACTATATTTGGGGCGGCACGGTGGCACAGTGGTTAGCACTGCTGCCTCACAGCGCCTGTAGACCCGGGTTCAATTCCCGACTCAGGCGACTGACTGTGTGGAGTTTGCACGTTCTCCCCGTGTCTGCGTGGGTTTCCTCCGGGTGCTCCGGTTTCCTCCCACAGTCACAAAGATGTGCGGGTCAGGTGAATTGGCCATGCTAAATTGCCCATAGTGTTAGGTAAGGGGTAAATGTAGGGGTATGGGTGGGTTGCGCTTCGGCGGGTCGGTGTGGACTTGTTGGGCCGAAGGGCCTGTTTCCACACTGTAAGTCTAATCTATCTCTTCAGCCACATCCCTTAGGATTCTGGGGTGTAGTCCATTTGGTCCAGATAATTTATCCACCTTCAGACCATTCAGTTTTTCTAGCACCTGCATCCCCCCTCACTCTCTTGAATTTCGGAGATATTCCTCCTGTCTTTCACCATGAAGACTGATGCAAAGTTATTATTCAGTTCCTCAGCCATTTCCTTGTTCCTACTATTATCTTTCCAGCATCATTTTCCAGCACCCAAATGCCACTTCTGCTTCTTTTTTGCCCTTTATATATCTAAAGAAACTTTTAAAGTCTCCCTTTACATTACTGGCGAGCTAACCCTCATATTTGATCTTCTCCCTCTTTATTTCTTTTATTGTTGCCCTCTGCTGGCTTTTGTAAGATTCATTATTCTCTGGTTTCCCACTGCCCTTCGCCACATTATATGCTTTCTCTGACTTCTCTAGTCAGCCATGGTTACCTCATCCTCTCGGAACTATGCTTCCTTTTCCTCGGGATGAATCTCTGCTGTGTCTCCTGTATTACTCCCAGAAACTTCTGCCATTGCTGTTCCACAGTCTTTTCTGCTAGGCTCCTCTCCTAGTCAGTTCTACCCAGCTCCTCTCTCATGCCTTTGCAGTTGCCTTTATTCAGCTGCAATACCATTACCTCTGATTCTATCTTCTCACTCTCAAATTGCAGAGTAAATTCAATCATATTATGATCACTGTCCCTAAGGATTCCTTCACCTTAACCTCCCAGTCCTCCAGAAGAGGCCTCACCAACGTCCACTAGAAGGAGCAGCAGGATGACTGCATAAATACGCATTTCCTCAAGCCTATGCTCATGCATTTTCCTTTTGACCTGGCGAAACTTTGATAAATCTCTGATGTCCAAGATTATTTTGCCTTTTTTTTTCTGGATCTAGATGTACATCCTGCAGTCTCAATATTAACTGGTCCATTCTCAAAGTCGGTTCTTTTTCGACAAGGAGGCTTGGCCATATATGAGTCATGTAATTAAATAATTACCTCTTCTTATCTATTTTCTGCAATGATGCCATTCACTTTGGTTATAAAATTACAGTTCGGTTCAAAAATACTACTGCTGCCTTGAAACTGTTTTGGGTGTAAACAGAACATATTTTATTTTTAGCAATCTTTAAAAGTAACTTTAATATAGAACAATATAATTGCTTCTGTAGTTTCCAGTGTATGGAATGGATTGTAGCAAGATACAATCTTAACTATGTTACCAATTTATTAAGCACATTGGTAATAGTCTTCTTTTGAAGAGTAAAAGAAAACATGTTCTTTCCCATTGACAAACCAGACGGGGGTTGGGGGAAGGGGGAGGTTGGTTTGGGAATGAAGAAGGCAACTCCAGACCGGAGGGTGGCACTGGTGGGTCCTGGAGGCGAGTCCCAGAATGAAGGCCATCATGAAGAAGTGAGTCCCGGAGAGGAAGCTGTCACAGGGAAGTGACCCGATGCAGAGGCCATCTTGAGGAAGTGAGTCATGAAGCGGAGGCCATCATGGAGAAGTGAGTCCCGGAGAGGAAGCTGTCACAGGGAAGTGAGTCCAGAGCAGGGGCTGTCACAGGGAAGTGACAGAGGCCATCATGGAGAAGTGAGTCCCACAGCAGAGGCCATTGTGGGGAAGTAAGTTCCAGAGAGGAGGCTGTCACAAGGAAGTGAGTCCTGGTGCAGAGGCCATCATGGAGAAGTGAGTCCTGGAGAGGAAACTGTCACAGGGAAGTGAGTCCAGAGCAGAGGCCGTCACAGGGAAGCGAATCCCAGAGCAGAGGCCATCATGGAGAAGTGAATCCAGCAGCAGAGGCCATTGTGGAGAAGTGAGTCCAGGAGCGGAGACTCTCACAGGGAAGTGAATCCCGGAGCAGAGGCCATCATGGAGAAGTGACTCCCACAGCAGAGGCCATCGTGGGGAAGTGAGTCCCGGAGCGGATGCCATTGTAGGGAAGTGAGTCCCGGAACAGAGGCCGTCGTGGGGAAGTGAGTCCCGGAGCGGACGCTGTCGTGGGAAAGTGAGTCTGGGAGCAGACGCCATCATGGGGAATTGAGTCTGGGAGCGGATGCCATCGTGGGGAAGTGAGTCTGGGAGCGGACGTCATCATGGGGAAGTGAGCCCCGGAGCGGAGGCCATTGTGGGGAAGTGAGCCTCGGAGCGAAGGCCGTTGTGGGGAAGTGAGTCCCGGAGACCAGGCCGTCATCGTGGGGAAGTGAGTCTGGGAGCGGAGGCCAATGTGGGGAAGTGAATCCTAGAGTGGTGGCCATTGTGAGGAAGACAGTCCTGGAGCAGAGGCTATAGCAGGGAAGTGAATCCCAGAGCGGAGGCCGTCATGGAGAAGTGAGTCCCGGAACAGGGCCTGTCACGGGGAAGTGAGTCCCGGAGTGGAGGCCATCATGGGGAAGTGAGTCCCGGAGTGGAGGTCATCACAGGGAAGTGAGTCCCGGAACGGAGGCCGTCATGGGGAAGTGAGTCCTGGAGTGGAGGCCATCATGGGGAAGTGAACTCCAACAATAAAACCTACATTGGAGCAGCTGAGAGTGGGCTGGTGGCTTGGAACAGAACAGAGATGGTTGTTAGACTGGGGACTGGCACAAGCAGCCAGAACACAAGTGGAAGCCCCTGCAGTGAGCTACTGCAACGTAATAATTATTTGTAAATTGTTTTCCTGATTGTAAAGTCTAACCTTTTAATTATGTCTTATTTCTAACTTATTCTCTGAATCACTGAAGTGATACAATCACTTTTTTTTTGTTTCTCTTTTTGTGTCTAAGATTTGTACCTAGATGTTTTGTTCTTAAGATGGTGCCGTAAGAGATGACATTGTAAACTATTCTGTATTCCTGTATTTCTGTACTTAAGTACACATGACAATAAAGGATATTCTAATTCTAATTCTAGACATCTATGAGGAGCTTGGTCTATAAGCAGCAGAAAAACTATATTTAACAACAATCTGTAATCTCCTGGCCTGGGATATGCCCTGCTTTACCGGTGACATTAAGCCAGAACTCAAGCTTGGTTCAAACCTGAAGAGTGCAGGAGAGCATGCAGGGAGCAGCACCAGACATACCTTAAAAAGAAGTACCAATCTACTGAAGTTACAATACATGATGACTTGCATGTCCAATGATAACAATAAGTGATCTATAACAATTGGATCAGATCTAAACTCTGCAATTGGGCCACATCCAGTTGTATATGATGGTGGACAATTAAATTCAGTGGAAGAGGAGGAGACTCCACAAATCTTTGACAGTGGGAGAGCACAGCATTGCTGTGTAAAAGACAGGGTTGAAATATTTACATGCATCTTCAGCCAGAAGTCCAAATGGATGATCCATCTTGACTTCTTTCAGACTCAAGACAAGTAATCAGTTACCTAGCATTCAGTTCCTCAAACCTTTTATTTCAGAGTATTCTGATTGTAATCTCTCCAAACAGTTGACAAACCATGTCCGAGCCCCTGAGCTGGTGTCAGTGGCTGCCCTTGACTGACTGTGATGGGAACCCTGAGTGAAGGTTATACCTTTTGACTTGATGGACACCTGTTGATAACTCTGACATGTTTCTTTTCTTTGTGGCTGTGCTAAATGGCAGGGAAAGATAGAAGTACCAGAAGCATGGTTACTCTGACTGAGGAGGCAAAGGACAAAAACGCCAGGCAATGCAGAACAGAAATGCTGTGAGCACCCAGGTAGGCTCAGAATGAGTAGGCACTATGATAGTGAGCAACGAGCTCAGAGATACAGCCTGTTCCAATCCATGGGCCATGTACATGTGCCAGAGCACACAGCGTTCTTGCAGTAGCATTATGATAATAATTGCTGCCCAAATTGCAGTGTTGAGTGCAGAAATGTCCTGTACTTGGATCAGAGATGTGCTGTAAGTGTTCTTACAGGCTGGCCTGTCAAAGGTCAATGTCCATGTAGTCTGTCCTAAGACATTGGTACACAGTATCCAACATTGGAGCATGCAGTGGTCTGAATTCACCAGGTTCCTGCTCTGGTTCTCATGTTGTGTCTTGGTAAGATGGTTTTAGCTGGTTTGGAAAGATACAATGTTGAATATTAATGAGGTGAGTTAGGTTGCTAACAAGATGTTTGCAAGCAACCATCCCACTTAATTGACAACTTGCTGCTGCCTAGTGGGAGACTTGCCGTGGCTCTTGGGAAAAGTATAAGAGATGGTGTGTGTGTGTGATTTGCACCTGAAGTTGAAGTGGTCCTCATCAGAAATCTTGTCTGAATGTGCCACAGCTCCCACCACAGCCCTCATCACTCAGACCCCTACAAAATTACATCCCAAGGCCCCGTTGTTCTTATTAAATTTGAAGAACTTGAAAAGCATGCTTGATAAGATGTCTGATTGGGTATCTTTCTTCCTATCTTCCCCTCAGTCCTGACATCTTTTTTTCAAAGTATTTATGTAAATTCATTCAGCTTCAGTTTCAAAACACTTTCACATATTATTACTCCATTATTCAAATGATGTAATGAGCAGTGAGTGCTGACACTGAAGTTCAGATTCAAATCTAACTGACTGAGTTAAAATTTGCATGTTAAAGTATCTGTATTTCAGCCTTGTAATGACCTGCACAGATTTCTGTACAGTCAACACTAAGTCCTGCTTAAAGCCAGTGATCAGGAACAAAGATTGTTACCTTAAATTACCCACAATGTCTGTGATGAGACTGATAATTCTTTAAAAACGTAACTGCAAACAGGGAATCTAATCAACCTATCATTCATCAAAATTGTGGCATTTTGGTTTTCCTGAACTCTAAATGTCCTTGCTCACACATGAATTATGTGCATGCATAAGCATTACAAGACAATAAATCAAACCACATTATTGACTATCTTTTAGGATAAGACAAGCAAAGTACGATTTTGATTTTGGTATATTGAGGCACCTTCAGCTACACTACTCAAAGTCAAATGCTTCAGGGATTAAACACATTTCTGTAATTACCTGAAAAATAGATTATCACAACATTCCTCAAAAGCAGTCAATATTTATAAACATTCCAAAATAAAACTCAGCTGACAGTCATTAATGCATTGATAATGAGTTTTTGTGTACTAGAATTGGTTTAAATATTAATATTTCTGTTTATTTTCATACTTTAATGTCATTTTCAAGTTGTATTTATATTATCTTTAGATTTAGAAAACTACATGAAATCTAGAAGGCAGAAACAGACCATTCTGTTTATACCAGTGTTTATAGTCCAGGCAATTATTCTGTCTGTCTAATTACCTTTTAGAGATGGAGATACAATTGGAAAGTTAAGTTTATGGAAAAGCAGAAGTTACTGAATGGTGGAGTAGGCTCAACGGACAAAATATCCCACTCCTGCTCCCCATTTTTTATGTTCTTATGTTTACAACCTGCCCTACTCCTCCATTGCTCTATTCCCTCGCCTTTTTATGTATAAGCCACTATTTAAGCTGATCAATTCTATCTGCTTCAACCCGTCCATGTGGCAATGTAGGGAAATAGATGGTGACATCATGAAAAATCTCCATATTTCAGGGGAGGAAGTGCTGGATGTCTTGAAATGCATAAAGTGGATAAATCTCCAGGACCTGATCAGATGCACCCTAGAACTCTGTGGGAAGTTAGGGAAGTGATTGCTGGGTCTCTTACTGAAATATTTGTATTATCAATAGTCACAGGTGAGGTGCCAGAAGACTGGAGGTTAGCTAACGTGGTGCCACTGTTTAAGAAAGGTGGTAAGGACAAGCCAGGGAACTATAGACCAGTGAGCCTGACATCAGTGGTGGGCAAGTTGTTGGAGAGAATCCTGAGGGACAGGATGTACATGTATTTGGAAAGGCAAGGACTGATTAGGGATAGTCAACATGGCTTTGTGCGTGGGAAATCATGTCTCACAAACTTGATTGAGTTTTTTGAAGAAGTAACAAAGATGATTGATGAGGGCAGAACAGTGGGTGTGATCTATATGGATTTCAGTAAGGCGTTCGACAAGGTTCCCCATGGGAGACTGATTAGCAAGGTTAGATCTCATGGAATACAGGGAGAACTAGCCATTTGGATACAGAACTGGCTGAAAGGTAGAAGACAAAGAGTGGTGGTGGAGGGTTATTTTTCAGACTGGAGGCCTGTGATCAGTGGAATGCCACAAGGATCGGTGCTGGGTGCTCTACTTTTTGTCATTTATATAAATGATTTAGATGTGAGCATAAGAGGTATAGTTAGTAGGTGTGCATAAAAGGTATATTTAGTAATAGTATAGTTGGTGCAGATGACATCAAAATTGGATGTGCAGTGGACAGCGGAGAAGGTTACCTCAGATTACAACAGGATCCTAATCAGATGGGCCAATGGGCTGAGAAGTGGCAGATGGAAATTAATTCAGATAAATGTGAGGTGCTGCATTTTGGGAAAGCAAATTTTAGCAGGGCTTATACAATTAATGGTAAGGTCCTAGGGAGTGTTGCTGAACAAAGAGACCTTGGAGTGCAGGTTCATAGCTCCTTGAAAGTGACGTCGCAGGTAGATAGGATAGTAAAGCATACATTTGGTATGCTTTCCTTTATTGGTCAGAGTATTGAGTACAGGAGTTGGGAGGTCATGTTAAGGCTGTACAGGACATTGGTTAGACCACTGTTGGAATATTGCATGCAATGCTGGTCTCCTTCCTATCAGAAAGATGTTGTGAAACTTGAAAGGGTTCAGAAAAGATTCACAAGAATATAGCCAGGGTTGGAGGATTTGAGTTATCGGGTGAGGTTGAACAGGCTGGGGCTGTTTCTCTGGAGCGTTGGAGGCTGAGGGCTGACATTATAGAGGTTTACAAAATCATGAGGTGCATGGATAGGATAAATAGACAAACACTTTTCCCTGGGTTGTGGAGTCCAGAACTGGAGGGCATAGGTTTAGGGTGAGAGGGGAAAGATCCTAAGGGGCAATTTTTTCACACTGAGGGTGGTACGTATATGGAATGAGCTGCCAGAGGAAGTGGTGGAGGCTGGTACAATTGCAACATTTAAAATGCATTTGGATGGGTATAGGAAGGGTTTGGAGGGATATGGGCCGGATGCTGGCAGGTGGCACTAGATTTAGTTGGGAAATCTGGTCGGTATGGACGGGTTGGACTGAATGGTCTGTTTCTATGCTGTACATCTCTATGACTCTTCAGTTTCACATTCCCAATAGTCTGAATAAAAGCAACTTAAGTCCCTTTCTCGATCTGTTATTGGTTCTCTTAGAGTTATGACCCTTTAGTTTGGGCTCTTGCATAAATTGAAACAATTTCTCCAGATTCACTTTGCTGGATGCCTTTATAACTTGAAAAGCTTTTGTAAGGACTTCTCTTTGTTTTTTTATTTACACAAAAGAATCCCAGCCCCGCTCAATAGATCAAGCTAAAGTTACTCTGTTCATTTTTCACAATTATTCATGTCAATTTCTTTCAGTGTTAAACTGTACATTATGATGCAGTATTTCAAAATCAGTCTATTTTGAACATTGAACTGAATTAGCTTTAATGTCATGTGTCCTCACGTGAGTCCAGTGAAAAGTTTATAGTCACTGCATTACAGCGTTGTCTTAGGTACAAAGGCATCTAGGTACAGGTAGAAGATCCTTTATCCGAAATATTTGGGACCATCTGTTTTACGGAATTTTGAATTTTTCAGAATAGTGACAGTTTAATGGTGAAATTTTTAAAAATCTTACCGGAGGAGCAGATTTCTAAGTAAGGACATATTTGGCCACGCACACCCCCCTCCCCCCTCCACCCCTCGTCACATCTGAGTGACATGCATCAAGTGGGTATCGACTTGGATTAACTGTTTGCTCGTCAAACAACTTTGTTGATGAGAAAAAGACTTCACAAAAAACTTTCAGGTTTCGGAGCTTTTCAGTTTTTGGATGTTCGGATAAAAAAATCTTCTGCCTGTTCAAAATCAAATTCTTGGGAAGCAAAACAAAATTAGGAAAGTAAAGAAATGAACAGTCCAGCATTATAGGTCATTGGAACAAATTAGAAAAATAAAGAAGTTAAAGGTTCACAATATCCGATTTTCTGACTAAGTCCATGCTGACACCCACCCTCAAGGGATACTGCCTTGCCACCTCCTGCATCAGACGCACCAACATAGGAGTTGTCCCACTTTAGGCGCCATTTCTTCACCCCGGGCCCACTTTGCTGGCACTGCTGGACGTACACTTACCCCTCAACCAAGGGTTGGTCTGCTGCCAGACCAGGCCATAGTCAGGCCACGATTCCCACTTGGCCTTTAGATGTCAGCTTGCTGCCACAGCCATCTTGAAGAATCCACTACTGATGGCGCCAGCCTCCCTGATCACTGGAGGGGCTTTGCCACCACCAGCCCCAATGCCAGGAGAACAACTTTGCCGCTGCTGCCACAGGTCCCAAATGCAAGGAGAACATGCTCCTCTGCCAACAGCCTCCTATTGCCGGGAGAACATTTGCACTGCCACTGCTGCTGCCTCCAACCGCCGGGTGAAGCCATGTCCACCAGTCTGCACACAGCCTGCTCTTGCTGCTGCGCTGGAGCTGCTAAACAACCTTCCACAGAAATGAAGAAAGAAAGTTAAATAAAGTGAAGAAAAGAGCAGAAGCAAAAGTAAAAGAAGAAAAGCAAATGGACAAGAGCTCGCACACAGCCCTGTTACTCTGCCGTCATCTTGCACTGGAAGCTGCAAATTTGATGTCATGTTTGACATCAGAGACAAAATACATTTCTGAAGAAATCTGTGAAAAATAACCTCCAGAAACAAGGTCGCTTAAGTTCTACAGACACGCTCGTTTTCTTTAGAAACCTGGCCTTCTAGTTGTGTATGCAACACAATGTTTCAAAGAGTATGAAAAGAAAATTTGGAACCAGAAGGTATTTTAATTTTTTTCAGTCTTGAGAGACCACCTTACGTATTCTATTATAATTAACTTATCCATTTAATATCCGAAGGGAAAAATACCCCCTGTTCTCCCAAAGTGAATCAAATAAAGTGCGATTATATTTACTTAATTGAGTCACTGGAGGATCTTTTCAAGAGTGGCCAACAGCACAGTTTTATTTGGGCACTTGCTTTACATAGCCAAAAATCTGCACTTTGAAACTTGTTAATTTAATGTTTATATCTTTCAGGTTTTCAGGTCACAGTCTAGATTAAAATGCCTGCATTTGATCACTGGGTTCACGTCCTTTTTTCATCTTTACCATAGAAATGAAAACACACTCATCTCCATAATTCTTTTTAAACACTTTCCATTGTGGTGCATGTGCCAGTGTTGGACTGGGGTTGACAAAGTTAAAAATCACAAAATACCAGTTTATAGTCCAATAGGTTTATTTGGAAGTACCAGCTTTCAGAGCGCTGGTCCTTCATCAGGAAGCTATGGAACAGCATCGTAAGACACAGAATTTACAGAAAAAGATCACAATGTCATGCAATTAAAATTATATTGAATAATCTTAGATTGCTGTTAAGTCTTTCATCTTTTAGAATGGGTTGTAGGTTTTGATTTATTAATATGTAAATCCCAGAACTTCTTTGAATTCACATTCTCATGATAACTTAGGTTTTATAAAAAAAGGTATGCAGTCAATGCAGGCAGTCAATCCATATAACATTTTATAAATTCTGACTTTGGAGATAGAACCAGTCTGACTCAAGATTGGGTTATAGACAGACTCTAATCTCACAACTTTGATACATTATCTGAGCTGAGATGTCAACCCCCCCCCCCCCCCCCGAAGAAAGAACAGGAAGTGGCATCACCACAGGAAATGACACCATCAACCCAAGGAAACCTAAATACATTAATAGGAAGTGGGTCATAACACCAGTGCTTCACCAGAGGCTCACTGATGATGTTACCCAGCATGGTGATGAAACTTCTGGAAACGAACCTTCTAGCTCAGTGAGCAAACTTACATCTAGAACTTAATCAGAGCTACAAATCTTCTCAAAACTTGCTAATTGTATTTGTTTTAAAATAGTGATGGAAAAGTACAGACCGGAATTAAAAATTAAAGTTTTAAATTGGAGGAAGGTAATTTTGACAGTATTAGGCAAGAACTTTCAAAAGTTGATTGGAGGCAGATGTTTGCAGGTAAAGGGACAGCTGTAAAATGGGAAGCCTTCACAAATGAGATGACAAGAGTCCAGAGACAGTATATTCCTGTTTGGGTGGAAGGCAGGGCTGGTAGGTATAAGGAATGCTGGATGACTAGAGAAATTGACGTTTTGGTCAAGAAA
Organism: Hemiscyllium ocellatum; assembly: GCF_020745735.1. NCBI lineage: Eukaryota > Metazoa > Chordata > Chondrichthyes > Orectolobiformes > Hemiscylliidae > Hemiscyllium > Hemiscyllium ocellatum. The sequence goes on from NC_083405.1 coordinate 75,090,728, forward strand.
AAGAAGGAAGCAAAAGTCAGGTATAGACAGCACAGATCAAGCAAGTCCTTAGAAGAGTACAGGGCCGTAGGAGTACACTTAAGAGTGAAATCAGGAGGGCAAAAATGGGACATGAGATAGCTTTGGTAAATAGAGTTAAGGAGAATCCAAAGGGTTTTTACAAATACATTAAGGACAAAAGGGTAACTAGGGAGAGAATAGGGCTCCTCAAAGATCAGCAAGGCAGCCTTTGTGTGGAACTGCAGGAGATGGAGGAGATATAAATGGAGTATTTTGCATCAGTATTTAATGTGGAGAAGGACATAGAAGACATAGAATGTAGAGAAATAGATGGTGACATCTTGAAAAATGTCATCTATTTCAGAGGAGAAGGTGCTAGATGTATTAAAATGCATAAAGGTGGATAAATCCCCAGGACCTGATCAGGTGTACCCTAGAACTCTGTGGGAAGCTAGAGAAGTGATTGTATCATCGATAGTCACAGGTGAGGTGCCAGAAGACTGGAGGTTGGCTAACATGGTGCCATTGTTTAAGTAGGGTGGTAAAGAAAAGCCAGGGAACAATAGACCAATGAGCCTGACATTGGTGATGGACTAGTTATTTGAAGGAATCCTGAGGGACAGGATTTACATACATTTGGGAAAGGCAAGGACTGATTAGGGATAGTCAACATGGTTTTGTGTGAAGGAAGTCATGTCTCAAAAACTTGATTGAGTTTTTTGAAGAAGTATCCAAGAGGATTGTTGAGAGCAAAGTGGTGGACGTGATTTATGGACTTCAGTAAGGCATTTGACAAGGCTCCTCATGGTAGGCTGGTTAACAAGGTTAGATCACATGGAACACAGGGAGAACTAGCCACTTGAATACAGAACTGGCTCGATGGTAGAGTCAGAGGGTGGTTGCGGAGAGTTGCTTTTCAGACTGGAAGCCTGTGACCAGTGGAGTGCCACAAGGATCGGTGCTGGGTCCACTGCATCTCATCATTTTTATAAATGATTTGAATATGAACATATGAAGCGTGGTTGGTAAGTTTGCAGATGAAACACCAAAATTGGAGGTATAGTTGTTAGCAAAGAAAGTTACCTCAGAGTGCAATGGGATCTTGATCAGATGGGCCAATAGGCTGAGGAATGGCAGATGGACTTTAATTTAGATGAAAGTAGGGTGCTGTGTTTTAGAAAAGCAAATCCAGGCAGGATTTATACATTTCATGGTAAGGTCCTGGAGCATGTTGCTAAACAAAGAGACCTTGGAGTGCAGGTTCATAGTACCTTGAATGTGAAGTCGCAGAAAGATAGGATAGTAAAGAAGGCCTTCTTTATTGGTCAGAGTGCTGAGTATAGGAATTGGGAATTCAAACTGCTGTACAGGACATTGGTTAGGCCACTTTTGGAATATTGTGTGCAATTCTGGTCTCTCTCCTATTTGAAAGATATGAAACTTGAAAGGGTTCAGAAAAGATTTACAAGGATGTTGCCAGGGTTGGAGGGTTTGAGTTATAGCAAGAGGCTGAATAGGCTGAAGCTGTATTTCCTGGAGTATCGAAGGCTAAGGGGTGACGTTATAGAGGTTTATAAAATCATGAGGGACATGCACACAGTAAATAGACAAGGTCTTTTCCCTGGGGTGGGGGAGTCCAGACCTAGAGGGTATAGGTTTAGGGTGAGAGGGAAAAAATTTAAAAGGGACCCGAGGGGCAGCATTGTCACACTGAGGGTGGCATGTGTATGGAATGAGCTGCCAGAGGAAGTGGTGGAGACTGGTACAATCACAACATTTAAAAGGCGTCTGGATGAGTATATGAATAGGAACACTTTAGAGGGATATGGGCCGAGTGCATTGCAAATGGGACTAGATTAATTTAGGATATCTGGTTGGCATAGACAAGTTGGACTAAAGGGTCTGTTTCTGTGTGTACAGCTTTATGACTCTAAATGTCTTCAAGGTGTATCCTAAATGTATAATAACTTTCTAACAATGCTTACACATTCACTGTAAAGCTCTAAATGGAACTCCAAACCAGAAACTCCAATCTTCAATCAGATCACCCCTTGGGAATGTTTGCCTAGCTTCAAAAGGTGATGCCTCATTAGGGAGATCTGAATTGACCATCTCCTCCAGCTCATCCATTTTCATTTTCCTCCAGGGCAAGAAAAGAGGTCCTCTTCCTCTCTGAAGGGAAGAATAAGCTGTCCCATCAGACCTGAGTGGCCTGAGTTAAGGTTACACATATAAAGAGTGCCTCGAATAGGCATTAGCGCAGTGGGATCCAGAGGATGAATGATTCCTGTGCTCCGTAATGGTAAATGCCTCTATCTATCTACTGTGACATCAGACCTAGAGTGCCAAAGCACAGTCTAATTCTGCTACTGCACAGCCATGTCACACAGGCATGCTAACCTTACCATCACATCTGTGATGAGCTCCAAACTGCAGCTCACACCCATCTTATGCTGACAATCTTCCAATTCTTCCTGGGCATCCTCTTGTCCTCACTTAATGGGGAGGGCTCACCAGGAACCACTGTCTTAGTGCTGAGGATGTTGGGTTTAGATAGGACACTGATCTTGCAATTAGATTTTCATGATTTGCAGAGGGATCTTTGATGTTTTTCCAAACATTGAGGTGCCTGCTGTTGTTATCCATGCCTCTGATACTGATATGGAGGTTGATAGCACTGCAAACCTGTACACGAGACTTGATGCAGGATTTAAGATAGTGGTTATCAAACACCCCTATCTCAGACAACCAAAAGAGGCATTGGCTCACAGGAAGCAGTGCTGGATTTCATCATTGATATGTGCTCTCAGTGAGAGCAGGGTCACACGAGTTAATCTATAGTATCCAATAGCTCACAACAGATCTTGATAGTCAGGGGACAGTGTTGCATGGCAGGAGCTGGCTGGCACAGTACTCTTGTCTTCAGAATGTTTGGTCTAAGGCCCATTCTTTCATGACCTCTGTTAATGCATCAGTGATGGTCTGGGGCTTTACCCTCGGAGGAAACCTCCCTCTCATCCCTCTCTAAGTCACCCTCACTTTGTCAAGTCAGCTTGCAGATGGCACAGCAACCAATAATGTGAGATACCCTGCCTGGGATATACTGCATTGCACTGCCTGACCAATGCAGGCATTCTCATCTTTTGGAGGCCTATGATCTGTCCTATAATGTCCCATGTGGAAGCATGCACAGTGTTATACTTCTCCTCGACAGCAGTGGGTGGATCCCTGATGGTTGATATGAGGCAGGGCTTGAGAGCATAACACTTGTCACTAACCAACCATCTTGCATGTGTTGAGACAGGGGTGGTGCGCTAAAAGATGCAGACAGATGCAGACATCTGTGAGTGTTCCAGAATATGGGCATTGTGCCAACTCCCTGGATAACATGCTCAGACCTGCTTTAGCTGCTGAGGTGGAGACAGATGGTTTGTGCCTTCATAGAGTGGAGATCTTTCCTATTCATGAAAGTTGATGCTAGGCTGCTCTGATGGCTATGTGGGTATAGCTGATTGCACCCTGCAGTCATGGAAATCCTGCCCTCGCAGCAAGACTGCCTGCTCTGGCTGCCTGACTCCCAGCATCCTCAGGGAAATTAGGTAACCTGTACCATCAGTGACCTCCTGGATACATTTATGAGTGGATGCCTGTGATAGATTCTGCAGAGGTCCCCAATGACTCCCTGAGATGATCCACTCACACCGCAATTGAGGGCCACTATCACCTTGAAGGAAACTGGAATGGGATTCCCTCCGAGTGGTTGAAGATGTATGTACTCATCCAACAGCCAGAAGATGTGGGACACAATTTGTGGGGCATCCTGAGATGAGTCAACATTAACAGTCTGTCTTTTGCACATAGCTACATTGAGCCCTGTCTACTCAGTTTCAGGCCAATGTTTACCATCTGTGTAGAGTGTCTTGAGCAGGCTGTGAGCTGATCTACAGTCACCGTAAGCTCCTGGCGCTGCTTCTGTTACTGCCGGGACAATCAACATCTGCAAGAAGCACAGCGACCAGAAAATGGCAGGTTGACCTGTGTCTTCTTGATGTCATGTTCAGGAGATCCATGGAGATAGTAATGTCATGCAAATAGTCACGCTTTGGTTATGATTTGGAGGTGTGTGTTGGACTGGAGTGTACAAAGTTAAAAATCACACAACATCAAGTCATAGTCCAACAGTTTGATTTGGAAGCACCAGCTTTCGGATCACTGCTCCTTCATCAGGTGCTTTATGTAAGACTCGCCAGACTCAGTCAGCTTGCCCCATCATGCCGACAGAGTCTATTAGCTTGCAACATTTCTCATCCTCTCCTATCACCTGTGTTGTATGGGAAACAACATTCTGTGTAGCTTCAAAGGACAGCTCCTCATGAACAGGAGCAAGTGAGGACTGCCGATGCTGGAGATCAGTGTCAAAAAAAGTGGAGCTGGAAAAGGTCAGGCAGCATTTGAGGAGCAGAAGAGTCCATAATTCGGGCATTCCTAATGAAGGGCTTATGCCCGAAATGTCAACTCTCCTGCTCTTCAGATGTTACCTGACCTGCTGTGCTTTCCCAGCTCCACACTTCTCGAGTTACTCATGAGCAATAAGACATGTGCATGCCAGCAGTACACATTGCCTGATATAGTGAAATCAGTTAGAGCACCTTCCCATACAAAACAATCAGTTTTGCTTCAGGGAAGTTAAAGCAGTTCCTTCTAATGTGGCCCTGACATAATAGAGCTGCTGGATTAGTGGTGCTGGAAGAGCACAGCAGTTCAGGCAGCATCCAAGGTGCAGCGAAATCGACGTTTCGGGCAAAAGCCCTTCATCAGGAATGTAACAGAGCTGCTGGCAATTGCTCTGCAACCCCCTTTAAATCCCAGCCTGTGCCATCTTTCCCCTTGTGCAGTCAGGATGCCAAAATGCACTGTGCGTGAGATCGTTTGCTTGCAAAATAGGGAAGCTTCTGGATTTCAGATGCCTCCCTTGCTGCATTGCTTACTGCATACCTGCGAGATCATGAGGTGAAAATGTACTTTAGATCCATAATTTCAAGCAATCTTGTTGGAATGTGATTATATGCGTAATGTTGATAATTAGGATTAATCAACCTGTTTGAACATGTATGACACATCTCAGGGACAGCTGGGATTTGAAGCTGGGCTTTCTGTTCACTTCCTTTTTCTTTTAATACCAGTTTAATACCACTTTCTGCTCAAATAAACTACTTGCACAACTACTGTAACCTCTCCCAGTACTCCTCCCTCATGTCATGTGCGCATTTTCCTTTACACTCATCATCTTTGCATTCTCATTCTGTCAGGATTTTAGAGCTTTTCCCGTTGGAATCTGCTGCACCTATAAAATTCTCCACCTCTCAACACAACCCCCGATGTGCACAATCCCGGCATGTCTCCATTTATCTGTCCAATACTCATTAGCTCCCACCTCTTAATCTACAGGATAGAACAAGCCACAATATAATGGAGAAAAGTAACAAGACAATGGGAGGAGTTCTATGCATCATTGCCATCAAAGCAGATCAGCACACCCTGGAGAGAGCTGGAAGCATTGATCAGGTTAGTTTGGCAACATTCCAGTGTAGGGTGTCTGCACATTTCTTGTAACCCTGCTGCCACTTCAGTAAACATGCAGTCAGCTTCATCATTTCAAGATGCCTTCTCAGCACTGGAAAGTGTTTGTGCCCAGTCATGATCTTCCAACCTAATTCTTGTAATTGTTCCCTTTTCACTCATTTTTTATGATAGCTGGAAGCCTTATACTTTCAAAAAACTTAAGACCACAAACATCTCCTGGAAATCCACAATGAAGTTTTCAGTCTTTCCTAAGTACTCAGCTCAGGCACAAGCACTCTATATGCATTGCATAATCAGACAGAGGAATTTGCATATGAAGAGGTACAAGTGAACAAGTAAATATCAGCATGTCCTTTTGGGAAGTTCATTCCAGGAAAACCATATTATCAGCTAGGGTGAAAATGTACTTTAGACATGATGACATATTATACTACAATATTGCAGACTCCCCAGACCTGTTGAGCCACCTAAACTCCTGTATCAATTCTCTATAGCCATCCTAGTACAAAGATATGTCTGCATCAACATACAAATCTAGAGCAGAAGTAGACCATTCACACTCCCAGCCCCCTCCACCATTCAATAAGATCTTTGCTGATGTGTTAGTGTATCAAATCCTACATTCCCACCTACTCCCAATAATCCTTGATTCCCTTGCTTAACAGGTACCTCTGTATCTTTGCTTTAACAATATTGAATGAAGCTGCCTCTATCGCCTTTTACAGCAAAGAATTCAAAAGTCGGACAATTCATTGAGAGAAGTATGTCCTCCTCATCGCTCATCTAAAAGAGCAATTGCCAATCTTAAGACAGTGCCCATTATTTCTGGACTGACCCACAAGAGGAAGTATCTTTTCTACTCCACCTGATCATTACCAATTACAAGAAAAGCTTATAAGATGAAGGAGCAAATGTTGGTCATTCATCCTATTGAGTCATCTCCACCATTCATTAAGATCATGGTTGATCTGATAATCCTCAACTTCTCTTTCCTGCCTTTTCCCCAAAATCTTTGATTCCCTCTCTGATTAAAAATGTGTACGTCTCAGTCTTAAACACATTTCACAACCTAGACTTGTCAGCTCTCTTTATTAAAGAGTTCCACGGATTCACTATTCTCTAAGAGAAGAAATTCCTCCTCATCACTGTTTTAAATGAGATTACTCTGAGATTACTCTGAGATTATTTATGCCCTCTGGTTTTATATTCTCCAACAAAGGTAAGCAATGTCTTGAATCTACCCTGTCAAGTTCCCTAAGAATCTTGTGCATTTTAATAAGGTCACCTGTCTGTCAGAAAATCACTTCATGCCTGGGATCAACTTAGTGAACTTTCTCTGGCCAGAGCTGAAAAAGGTGTTGTTGGAAAAGTGCAGGTCAGGCAGCATCCAGAGAGCAGGAGAATCGACATTTTGGGCATGAGCCCTTCTTCAAGAATGAGGAAAATGTGTCCAGCAGGCTAAGATAAAAGGTAGGGAGGAGGAACTTGGGGGAGGGGTGTTGGAAATGCGATAGGTGGAAAGAGGTCAAGGTGATGGTGATAGGCCAGAGTGGGGATGGGGGCGGAGAAGTCAGGAAGAAGATTGCAGGTTAGGAAGGTGGTGCTGAGTTCGAGGGATTTGACTGAGACAAGGTGGGGGGAGGGGAGATGAGGAAACTGGAGAAATCTAGGTTCATCCCTTGTGGTTGGAGGGTTTCTCTGGCCACACCACAATGCTTCCAATATCTTTTCTTCAATAAGGGAATCAGAACTGTTTACAGTGTTTTAAGCATGATATAACCAGTGCCTTGCATTCAGGAACTTACGAATTTCATGACAGTACCATAAGGGACTCTCCTTCTAAACTTCTGTCCTCACCTGATGCATAGTGATCCTCAGGTTAAACCACCATCAGTCATCTCTCTGTAATGAGAGGGCAGTGTTATGGTCTGGTAAAACTATGGTGACTTCACCATTACCTTTATATTTCAATGGAGGCAACCCCCACTCTTCTAAACTCTTGTGAATACAAGCCTACACTGTCCAACCTATCCTTATAAGACAACCCACTCATGCTATATATCTAGTAAGCCTTCTGTGAAACACTTCCAATATATTTACATCCTTCCATGAAAAAAGAAACCAAAGCTGCATAGGGAAACATTGAAATATAAAATGTCGTAGCTGGAGTAGGCCATTTGACCCCTTGAGCCTGCTTAATTCAATATCATCATGGCTGATCATTTAACTCACCTAATCTGGCCTCCCCCTGCCGTATCCCTTGATTCCCTTTCACTACAGAAGTTATTATCTGCCTTCTTCATGAAACACATACGTTCTGGCCTCAACCACTTTCTGTGGTAGTGAATTCCACGGGTTAACCGTTACTTGGGTGAAGACATTTTTCCTCATCACAGTCCTAAAACCTTTACTCCTTGTCTGTAAACTATGTCCTCTGGTTCCAGACTCCTCCACAATAAAGAACATCTAACCTGTTAGAATTTTTTAGGCACATAATATTCTAGATGTAGACTCACGAACGCTCTTGGTTACTGAAGCATAATCCTTGCATTTAAGTTCAATTCCTCTTGCAATAATGCATACCATTCCATTAGTCTTCCTGATTACATAATCAGGGTGGCACAGTGGCTCAGTGGTTAGCACTGCTGCCTCACAGTGCCTGAGACCCGGGTTCAATTCCCGACTCAGGCGACTGACTGTGTGGAGTTTGCACGTTCTCCCCGTGTCTGCGTGGGTTTCCTCTGGGTGCTCCGGTTTCCTTCCACAGTCCAAAGATGTGCGGGTCAGGTGAATTGGCCATGCTAAATTGCCCGTAGTGTTAGGTAAGGGGTATGGGTGGGTTGCACTTCAGCGGGTCGGTGTGGACTTGTTGGGTCGAAGGGCCTGTTTCCACACTGTAAGTAATCTAATCTAATAACTTTACCTTTAGTTTTATATTTCAATCAAGGCAATCTGCATGCTAAAGTGGTCTAAAGTGAACTATTTCACTTATACTTTATTATATTATACTTTATTTGCCTGAGTTTTATCTATTCTTTCAATCCATGTATATCAGTCTGCAACCTCCTGATGTCTTCTTTGCAATGTACTTTCCTACTTAATTTGGAGTCATTTGCAAATTTAGCTACCAGGCCATTGCTCCCTATCTAATTCATTGATGCAAATTGTAAGACATTGAGACCGAGCACTGACTCCTGCAGAACTCCACTTGTCACATCCTGCCAATCAAAGAAAGACCCATCTTTGCATACTCTCTTTTCCTACCAGACTAATGTGTTTCCCCTATTCACAGGACTTTATTTTCCATAATAACCTTTGATGTCGCATTTTATCAAATGTCTTCTGAAAATCCAAGTACAATCTGTCTACATGCTATACTGCATCTACAATGTGTGATACTTATTCAAAGTACTCCAAGCAATTAATTAAATATGATTCCCTTTTGACAAAACTAGGTTGACTCTCCCTGATTACCGTGAGTTTTTCTCAGTGTACAGCTATTATCTTTTCTAACAGATTGATTCTAACAGCAAATGGATTTTAACAGCTAACTGGTCTACAGTTTTCTGTGCTTTTGCCTCCTACTTTCCAGTCTGATGGAATTTTTCCTATATCAGGGAAATTTTGGAAAGTTAACACCAAAGCAGCTCTTACCTCATTAGCTACCTCCATTAAGAAATTAGAATAAGGTCCATGTGACTTGTCATCTTGTAGCTCCACCATTTTGTTCAACACCACTTCCATCATCCCTGTGATTTCATGAAGTTCCTCTTCACAGGCTCCCTACAGTGTGAAAACAGGCCATTCAGCCTAACAAGTCCATACCAACCCTCTGAACAGCAATCCACCCAGACCATTCCACTATAACCCTACATTTCCCAATGCTAATGCACCTAACCTAGACATCTCTGAACACTGGGCAACTTATCATGGCCAATCCACCTAACTTGCACATCTTTGGACTGTGGGAGGAAACCAGAGCATGCAGCTGCAACCCAAACAGACAAGGTGAGACTGTGCAAACTTCACACAGACAGTTGCCTGTGGCTGGAATTGCACCCAAGTCTCTGGTGCTATAAGGCAGCAGTGCTAATCCCTTAGCTACCTTGCCACCCTCTCTCTTACTTCCACTTCCTGAATTACAGCTATTACTAGTATGTATTTTATATCTTTTATAGTGAAGAAGAGCAACGTTGATCTCTTTAATTAAGGACGGTTATAAAGACATTGGAAGTAGTTCATAAGAGGCTTTTTGGATTTCTATAGAATAAACGGGCTGTTGTATGAGTTTAGGTTGTACAGGCTGTGTCTGTTTTCACTGGAATCTAGAAGAATGAGGGGTGACTTGATTAAGTGTATAACATCTTGAATGGTCTTGACAAAACAAATGAGAAAAGGATCTTTCCTCTTGTAAGCCAATCCAGAACTACCAGACACTATTTTAAAATTAGGTTTTCACCCTTTTAGGACAGAGACGAGGAGAACGTTTTCTTCTCAAAGGTTTTGTGACTTCAGAACTTTATGCCTCAGAAGTCGATGATGGCAGGTTCATTGAATACTTTCAAGGTGAAGGCGGATAGATTCTTCTTAGGCAAGATATTCAAAGATGTTCGGAGGTAGATGGGAATGTGGAATTTGAAACACTAACAGATCATCTGCAGTTTAGTTGAATGGCGAATGGAGCTGAATGGTCTACCTTTGCTCCTATTTTGCAAGTTTTCATATCCATATATTTATACAGTTCATCTACTATTTCCTAATTATCCATTACAAATATCTCCATCTCACTCTCTAGAGGGTGAACACTCAATTAACTTCCTCTTAACCTTTTTTTTAGAATACCTGTTGAAATTCTTGTTATTTATCTTTACATTTCAAGCTAGCTTCCTGTTATACTTAAACATTTTCCTCCTGGTTAACCCTTTATTCAGTCTCTACCATTCCTTACATTCTGACCTTCCAATCACCTTTGCACAGTTATTTGTTTTTTTCCTTTAGTTTGATGCATTCCCTAACAATTTTTATTTAGTCACAGATGGCTAAGTAAAGCATCAATGGTGATGAAAGAAAGGTTGTTCAATGTGACAAAGCAGCAAATACCCATGGGGCCAGGTAGTGGTCAAGGGGCTTGTCCCTGAAATTGTTGCAACAGTGATGCAGCTAGCATCAGAAGCATGCGATTAATTTCCCAATTTTCAATTTTTATCATGTCTTCTTCATTTGTTTTGGGTGGGCAGGCATAAGCACAACTTTAATGTGGCATATTTCTATGCTACTTACCAGTCATTGTAGGCTATAATTTAAAATAGAATATAGCACCAGATATGGCACATATTTTACGCGTTATATTATGTGTCAGGTATGGCTCTAACCACCAGAGTTCCTCCTGATTCCCATTGATTCCAATTTTGCCAGGGGTCCTTGATGCCACTCTCAGTCAAATGCAGCCTTGATATCAAGGGCTGTCGCTCTCATGTCATCTCTGGCATTCAGCTCCTTTGTCCATGTTTGGACCAAGGCTGTAGTGGAACCCAAACAGGACATCACTGAGTAGATTATTGTTGAGCAGATGCTACTTGATAGCATTGTTGATGACATCTGCCATCACTTTACTGATGGTTGAGAGTGGGCAGATGGGATGATAATTGGTCGACAAGGATATGTCCTGCTTTTTATGTACAAGACATACTTGGGCAATTTTCCACATTTTCAGTTAGATGTCAATGTTGTAATTGTACTGGAACAGCTTGACGAGGGAGCAGCAAGTTATAGAGCACAAGTCTTCTGTATCATTGCCGGAATGTTGTTAGGGTCTGTACCCTTTGCAATATTCCATGTCTTCAACTATTTCTTGATACCATATGGAGTGAATCGAATTGACTGAAGACTGGTACCTGTAATACTGGGAAACACTGGGGGAGGCTGAGATGGATCATCTACTTGGCATTTCTGGCTGAAGATTGCTCCAAAAGCTTCAGCCTTGCCTTTTGCACAAATGTTGCAAAATGTTTGCATTTATTTTATGGCATAAAAGCCATGAGCCTTCTACATTAAAAAAATAGATAAAATCTCCTGATTGAGCTTCATTGAAAAGCTAAGTCTAATATATATACTGTACACCATGGACTATTTTGTTTAAATGATATCCTGGAAATGTAATCATTTCAGACACTTGAAAATTTATATCTAAAAAAAACTCTGTAAAATGCAATTATTGAAAATATTGTTGATTGTGAATTCAAACCAACCACGGAGAAAATAAGCATTTATGTGATCCCATTAGATAAGCAATTTGAAAAGTCTCCCATGCAGATGTGGCTGGTGTAGTTTTGTTCCTTTACAGGAATGATCACAATTGGACTTGTGCAGGAAGAAAAGAACCAGTATTTCTGCAGTGTCTTGATATTATGCCAGAAATTGCCCCTTCACAACAAGCTGAAATATTTTTCTGATGCTATTAGAAATAAGAATAGGTATAGCCTCCTACTCACTGTGTTAAAGGCTAGAATTTTATTTTATCCCTAAATAATTCCTTACAGTTTGTCTAGCAGATTAAGAAATGGCATTTTGTATCCCCGTATACATTACAGACATTCCAAGTCTACTTCGTAATAGTTAACTTTTGAAATATACCAAATCATTTCTGTTAATTATTCATTTAAGGATATAATGTTTGAAAGCTGTAAAGGTATAATGAGTATTTAATATTACACAGTGTAGACTTTAGTCTGTATGGTTGCTCCTCTCAAGTCTTTCATCTTCCCATGACACTTCTATTGTTTATCAACTTTAGGACCTGATGATGCCAATCTCACCAGAGTATATTTCCTTCCTCTGCACAATTTTCTCTGAATAATGCTGAGGTCAGTAATGGTGCTGAAAAGTGTTTAAATATATATATATATATAATATATGTACTCATGGAGGATGACTGAACTCTGATTAAACTGCTATTTCCCTCCCACAAGATACAGTCACTGATACCACTGGGAAGGGGAATAATCTCTGCAATGACCTTATGTTTGCAAGATGCTTTCATTAATATTTTTTGTTGCAGGTGGCAACTTGTATATTTGTAAACTTGCTCAAAAACTGCATGAATTTATGTAAAACTCTGTTATCTCACTTTTTAGATTAGAATCAATGTAAACATCAGGTCATAGACAGAGAACACAGGGGGCTAACACCTTCAACATATTGTCTAGCTATCACCATTGTTAACAGCTAACCCGAGAATGCACCTTTTTTTAAAAAAAGGTTTTATGATTTACACATGAAAGAAGTGAAACTATCACTGCATTCTAACAGATGAAAGGCTTAACAATCAATTTTTCAATGTATAATTTCAGTTACATCACTGTAAATTTTTGCTATAAATTCTGTTAGGATTGAGCCCTCCACTATCACCTGATGAAGGAGCGTCGCTCCGAAAGCTAGTGTGCTTCCAATTAAACCTGTTGGACTATAAACCTGGTGTTGTGTGATTTTTAACTTTGTATACATGTACGCATTACTAAAACGTTTCTCTTTGTCCTTATTTTTTTTAAATGAGTGAAGAGTGAGACCTTAGCAGCTGGGAAGAAAAGGCAATCCCAAAGGTAAAACTTTTGAACTTCAGTTCCATTTTCGGCTATTAAAGACGTGTTCGCACCATTCCACCATATTCAAACATGACTTATTTTCACCATTCTCGCTGCTGTTCTGAGCTCTCTCCCTGCCCTAAAGTGACACAAGGGTTAACAAGGGATGCCTGATGCCTGGCTGCTACGTCTTGTTCATCCAGTGGATGTGTGTACGTGGGATGCCATACCAGAGGAGGGTGCTCTGCCTGCCCAGAGGACTGTAGGACCCAGTGAGTGTCAGTCTCACCTGGATTCTCTCTCTCCTCCCAGTGAATTGACGTCAGGCTAAGTGCGAGCTTCAGGCTGACACAGGCAGACAGAGACAGGGAGAGGGAGGTACAGATCCAGAGACAGGGGCTGGGCTGCCTAGACTCAGTGCTAACTGCTGCTTTCGCTGGTGTGTGCTCAACAAGGAATATCGCCCAGAGGGAAGCCGCTGAACCATGTTGTGTTCCCTGCTGCCGGGCGCCGTCCACCTCCTGATCCTTTTAAGTTTGGGCGGCGAGTCCCTGTCCAGGGAAGGTAAGAACCACAGGGAGAAAGAGAGAACAACTTTGAAAGCGCTGGCTGCTGCTCCCGCCACTCCGCTCCCGAGACACCTCCTTGAGTGAACTTTTCTGGACAAGGGATCTGGAGGCAAGAGCAGTAGGTGGGGAGGAGCGAGATTCCCAAGTGCAGAATGTTTGGCGCTGGGAACTGTTGTGTTCCGGGGACTTAAAGTCACTTTGCGCTGTCACCCTCTTTCTCTTTCACCCGGAGAGCTGGGGCGAGAATTCTGACTATCGGAGTAAATCAGTTAACATTGAGTGGCTAGTGCTTCATACCTTTTCCCGGGGACTTTAACCTGTAAGAAACTCTGTAAGCAACGAGTTGAGTTACGGGCTGTTTCTCTTGCCAAGAGTAGGTCATAAAGTTTGCGTTTTCTCTAAACCAGCGCAGATTATTCCCCATTACTGGTCGCAGGCGTTTCCTTCTTCGTCTTTTATCGCAATTTATATATAATTCTGATTGCATAATTGCGTGCAGTGTTGCTTAAAGCACAGCTCAAAAAAAGAGAGGTGTGTGTCTGATGCGTTAGGGATCTCAAGGTTCAACCATGGATTATTGCAGGTAAAGTGTGTGCAATGCCAATGTAGGACAATGCAAAAAATCCTGCCTTCTGTGAGCTGAAGCACCAATGTGAATTGTTTTGCCTGTGTTTGTAACCGTGCACAACATAATCTTGATTCACATTTCACATGTTGTAGCATTCTACAAAAGGGGCGAATTTGCACTCTGAAACAATCTGTACTTTTTTAAAAAAAATGTTAGTTGAAGGGCTAAATGCCCTCTGGAATTAGACATGTAACATCTGATGTAGCGGCTCTATGATGCTGAGTTCTGCGAAGTGTAACCTAAATGTCCTTTGATATCTCATCAGCATGATGAATATTTCTTGCACTTGCAGTTCACTATCGAAGCTTTAAGTGAGAAAGTTGTGAGCATACTGTTTCAGAAACAAATAATTGATTGTAGTGAAACAGAAGTTGCTGGAAAAGCTCAGCAGGTTTGGCAACATCTATGCAGAGACATCAGTTATTTATCAGGTCTGGTGACCCTTCATTTAAAAACTGAATAAAATTGTTGTGTTTTGTTTTAAGTCCCACTGCTGAGTGACATTTTTTAGGGTACTAGTTAGATTAGATTAGACTTACAGTGTGGAAACAGGCCCTTCGGCCCAACAAGTCCACACCGACCCGCCGAAGCGAAACCCACACATACCCCTACATTTACCCCTCACCTAACTCTATGGGCAATTTAGCATGGCCAATTCACCTGACCTGCACATCTTTGGACTGTGGGAGGAAACCGGAGCACCCGGAGGAAACCCACGCTGACACGGGGAGAACATGCAAACTCCACACAGTCAGTCGCCTGAGTCGGGCATTGAACCCGGGTCTCAGGTGCTGTGAGGCAGCAGTGCTAACCACTGTGCCACCGTGCTGCTTGAAAGTTTTAATTGTCTAAGTTAAGTTAGTTAAAGGAAGGAGCTGTTTCTAATAAATTAAAATAATGTTGGTGCTAGAAATCCAAAGTAGCTGCAGAAAGTATAGGAAATGCTTAATAGATCAGGCAACCACTACCAAAGTTAGTAAAATGTCAACTTTCTTTCTCCACAGATGCTGCTGGTTCTTTTGGGCTTTTTGTTTTTTTTATTAAAACAGTTCCTTAATGCACCAATCTTTTGCTCAGCATTTAAGGGAGTGCCATTTCTAAGGAAATACAAGAATAAGCTGGTGATTTTGATTTGCCACATAACAGTGAACCACTCATTTGCGAATTGCTCATTGCTTGAAAACAAAATTGTAAAGGCAGTATTTAGGTTGCAATGGAAAGGAACTTGACATTGTGATTGTTCATAATTTTACTTGAGCATTTAGTGTTAAAATCTATTTAGTTTGCTGGTTAAATCAGTGGTTGAAAAATAACTCAAACAAATACAAATTTACTTTTATATACATGCCCATCCATTTCCTTCTGCTTGCTCAGAATAAAATCAAGCTTGAAATATGAGGGCACGTCCAGATTAATCTTGTATTCCTCTGATGATAGATTACTCTTCAATATTCTATTTGAAATGTTAGTAATGTCTAAAGGATTTGAGAGTGGAGAGGATTCTTGCCTCTTGTAGAGAAGGCAAAAATAACATGGGGGCATTAAACCTAGGGCTGTCCAGGCTGTTCAGAAATAATGTCAGCTGAATTAAAGTGTGAGTTCAGTGCCACACTTGTTGAATTATGCTAATTTTGTATGGTCTAAATAAATTGTAAAGGTGTCCAAATTAATTGAGTTTATGAGCTGTATTTTCAACAAAAGTCTTTCATCCTGTCAACTTGATGTGATTAAACATACTTCATAGAAAAATGATCGGTGTACCATCACTTTAGCAACAATGATATTATTAGTTAATGTCAATATTTGATTGGCATTTTCTGTGCACTGAAATTTCAATCTGAAGTTCGACAAAGTTAATACATTACTGCAGTAATTTTCCCTCCTGAATAAATGTATGTTCATGAAATGAACTAATATAGTCCCACCAAATTTCCCTTCATTTGCTGTATTTTCCCCCCAGATAGAACAGAGTACTCTTGATTTTTTTTAAAAAATGCTAATTGCTGTGACATTGTCAGAGGGGTGATGAGTTTAAACATTGGCAAGGTCATGTATGGCAGTATATGATTAACTCTGTTCTCTTTAGAAGATCCTCACAGATTAAGTGCAAACAAACTAAGCAGATTTTTTAAAATCCCGCTTTCATCATAGACTTAATGGATTTCCAGCTTTTCAGACATTTGATCTCAAAGGATGAATTTACTTGTAGTATATTTACATTCAGTTGCATTGTGTGCTTCCCTATAGCAACTCCCTGCGAGGTGTCTTTAGTTGGCAGTGAGATGGTAGAATCTTTGATGCTTGAACTAAACAGTCAGAGCACTTGTGAAATGGATCTTGCTTTATGGTTGCTTCAGACATATTTTCTCTACTTAGTGAGAGTACTAAAACACAAAATATACCCTCTAGATAGCCTTCTTTTCTATTGCATGCTACATGTACAGAGCCTGTGTAATTTCAAGGTCATTTTTATATCACGTAGAACATAGAAAATGGGAACAGGAATAGGCCATTCAGCCCTTCAAGCCAACTCCTGTTTAGTATGATCATGTCTGATCATCTAACTGAGTAATCTCTTCCTTTTCGTACCCTTTGATCTTTTTAACCCTAAGAACTGTATCTAACCCCTACTTTAAACAAAGGTAATGTTTTGACTGCAACTGCTTCATTTAACAGAAGATTCCACAGGCTCACCACTTCACTGGGTGGTGAAATATCTCCTTATCTCAGATTTAAATGAACTACCATATAACCCCATATCCTTAAACCGATGCCTGGTTCCGAGTACTCTTCATTTTTAAAAAAAATGCTGATTGCTGTGATGTTGTCAGAGGGGTGATGAATTCAGGCATTATCAAGGTCATATATGGCAGTCAATGATTAACTCTGCCTCTTTGGAAGATCCTCACAGATTAAGTGCCAACAAATCTTGGTAACATTCTACATTTACCCATTCTAGTTTGAATTTTATAGGTTTCTGAGATCCCCTGCCCCCACTCATTCTTCTACATTTTTGTGAATATAGACCCTTCATTTGGCACAGTGGTTAGCACTGCCTCACAGCGCCAGAGACCCGGGTTCAATTCCTGCCTCAGGTGACTCTCTGTGTGAAGTTTGCACATTCTCCCCGTGTCTGCATGGGATTCCTCTGGGTGCTCTGGTTTCTTCTCACAATCCAAAAATGTGCAGATTAGGTGAAGGGGTAAATGTAAGGGAATGGTTCTGGATGGGTTGCGCTTCGGTGGGTCGGTGTGGACTTGTTGGGCCAAAGGGCCTGTTTCCACACTAAGTAATCTAATCTAATCTAGACCTAACTGATCCAGTCTCTGTTCATGCGTAAGTCATTCCATCAGAGGAATTAGTCTGGCAAATCTTTCCTGCAGTCACTCCCATTGAAAGATAAGGAGACCAAAGCTGCTTACAGTACTCCAAATGTCCTTTCACTAAGACCCTGTACAGTTGTAGAAAAATGCCTTTGCTCCTGTACTGAAATCCTCGCACTATCATTGCCAACATAGTATTTGCCTTTTTCTCCACTTGCTGCACATGCTTGCTTGCTTGCTTTTAGCAAATTGTATACATGAACTCTTGGGACTCATTGCACCTCCTCATTTCCCAAACTATTACCATTCATAACATAGTCTCTCTTCTTGTTTTTGCTACCAAAGTGGATAAACTTACATTTATTCGCATAACACTTTACCTATCATGCATTTGACCAGTCACTGAACTTGCTCAATCAGATAGAAAATCTATGCATTTTCCCCCCACCCAGCATTGTGCCATCTGCAAACTTGGAGATGTATATTTGTTTTCCTCATCTATATCGTCACTATATATTAGAATAGCTGGGATCAAAGCAGAGATCCCTGCAGAACCCCACCGCCACAGAAGGAGCAAAGCTGTGTTTATTCCTCCTCTGTTTCCTGTCGGCAGACCAGATCTCTATCTGTGTAGGTTTATCGTTCCCACTCCCATGTGCTTTAATTTTACATGCTCGTCATCTATATGGGAGTGTTTCAAAATGCTTTAGAAAATCCAATTCAACCATTCCACTTATCAATTCTGCTAGTAAGATCCAGTAGATTTTATCAAGCATAACTTCCCTTTCATACATCCACACTGACTATAAATGATCCTGTCACTATTTTTCATGTGGTTTGCTGTTAAAACTTTTATAATGGACTCTAGCATTTCCCTACGACTGATGTCAGGCTAATTGGGTATGGGTCAAGTGCTGGAAAATGGGAATAGAATAGTTAGGTTTCGTTGACGGGCCAAAGGGCTTTCTCTGTGCTGTAGACCTGTATGACTCTGACCACCAATGCATCCACTATTTCTAGACTGACTTCCTTAAGGGCTCTAGGACATAGATTACCAGGCTCTGTGTCTTATTGAGCTTTAATCCTACCAATTTCTGGAACACCATTTCCCTATTAGTACAGATTTCCTTCAGTTCCTCATTGTCCCTAAACACTGCATTCCCCAACCTTTTCGGAACACTGTTTCGTCCTCCTTTGTGAAGATTGAATCAAAATATGTATTTAATTGGTCTGCCATTCTAACATCTCCGGTTTTTGATTTGTAAGGGATGCACAGTTGTCTTTTTTCTCTTCACAAATCTTTAGAGGGTTTTATAATCAGTTTGCATTGCTTCTCCAAGCTTTCTCTCATACTTTATTTCTGCTCAATCAATCCCTTTGTCTTCCTTTGCTAATATCTGAACTGCTGTCATTCTCCAGGACTGTTGCATTTGGCCAATTTACATACCCCTTGCTTAGATCTAATACTATCCTAATTTTCGTTGTTGGCCATTTATTTTTGTGCCAAATAGGGAATGAGCAACAGTTCTTTACCACATCACATTGTAACACAACTTTCAGTTTTGTCAGGGGGTCCAACCATAATCAGATATAAAATGAAAGCTTTGTAGAAACACTGGATCTGTAGTGCAGATCGAGTCAAAGTACAAATCACTGTTTAGTCAAACCCTCATCTGCTCTATAATTGCAAGGCAAGATTTCTACAAAATGGGTTAGTTATAAATAATCTTTAATGAGATCACTCTCATCAGACCATTGTCCAGTTTTGAAGAATATAATGCATATGCGTTTTTAGTCGGTAATATGTATGTGGCTAAGTTAAGTGCTGTAGACGCATTGCCTTTTAATGTATGGGTAGGGGGTGGGAAGAGAACGCAAAGAGAAAATGTTGAAAATGTCCAAAACAAAAATGTGAAAATGTTGTGAAAATTAAACATGTCAAACAGCGTCTGTGGAGAGAGAAACAGTGGGTTGATGTTTCATGTAGATGGCCATCCATGAGGGTTCCACTTGATGTGAGCACAGAAAAATTGTAAGTAAAACTAATACGTAAGAAGGGTCATTAGGATTATTTGAGGTTTGGTGATCACATTTTTAGGTTGAAGCTATTTAAAACATTTCTCATAAACTGTATTCTTTAACTTATATCTTTGAATAGTGAGGATCAATAGTGGAACTTAATATGGCAGGAACTGGGTGAGGAAAATGACTTAGATGCTTTCAAAAGGGAATTAGACAACTATAAGAGAATAAAAATATATACCAAAAGTCTACAATGAAGCAAATGAATAGAAAGTAGCTGCAGGAGCAGGCCATTTAACCCTTCAAGCCTGCTCCACCACTCAATAGGATCATGACTGATCTTCTATCTCAATGTCAGATTTCCACTTACTCTCTTACTTTTAATATCTAAACATTCAGCAATTTTCTTTCTTGACTAAACTCAGTGACTAGGCATCCACTGTCTTCTGTGGGAGAGAATTCCTCAGGTTAACCATCCTCTGAGTTAAGAAATGTTTCCTTGTCTCAGTGCGAAATGGCCTACTCAGTATCTTGAGACTGTGACCGCCTGGTTCTAGATTCCAGGGAAAGCTTCTTCTCTGCATCTAATCTGTCTAACCCAGGGGTGGGAAATTAATTCTTCCAAGGGGGCACATGAGAAACCTGAGTTGTGTTGGAGGGCCAAAACAACAAAAAGTTGAACATAATTCTGCTCAGCATTAATTTTCTCCCATTGTAAAAAGTACTAAATTATGTAATTTTGCACTGAAACTTATAATCAAAAGAATAAGGATATTCTGTTACAACAAAGATATGAAATTGTGGAGAAGGTCAAATATAGAAGAAATAAACAGTAAAAACAATAATTTCAGTATTTCATTCATGTTAATCTCTCAAACCAATAATGAAAAGATTTTCATTATTGTTCAGTATTACAAACAACTCTATACAAAAAGCAATGAGTGCTTTTGATGTTTTTCAGTTCATTTTACTTGTTTAGTGAGAAAAATCCAGTCTGTTTTGGGCTTGAACAAGTGCACTGAAATCTGGTTGAATGTCTGAGGTGGATACACGAAGGGCAGCTGAGAGGTGATCATCAGTGATAGAGGATCTGTATTTGGATATGTTGAACTTCATCATTGAAAATGTCTGTTCACATAGATCCAAAGAGGGCTAGAATCTTCTGAGCATGCCTCCTCATGTGGAAAGTTCTCCTCTTTGAGGGAAGGGTAAAAGTCAAGCAGTGAGACTGACTTAAAGTACTCTGCCAGAAGATGTCAGACTGCAGGTCAATGAGTTTGAGCTGAACATCAGTAGGTGAATTCTCCACATTGCATGTAAATGGGGAAAAAATCATGTGCATTTCATTCTCAACTGTTTTAAAGTCTTGAAATCGCCTTGAAAATTCACTATGCAGTGCTTCTGACATCGATGAGTACCTGTGGGGGTGATCAGCTGAAGGTGCGGCTTCCTTCAGTGTTGGCAAGTGGGTGAGAATGTTGTCCTCATTTGGCTTGAGAGAAGCTGCAACTTTCTCATAAAAGCCTTCACCAAGTTGTACATTTCATGCACAAAAAGACCCTTGCACTGCAGTTTCACATTTAGTTCATTTCGTAAGTACAGTCACATCAACAGCAAAACCAAGGTCTGCAATCCAGTCTGCATCTGAAAGCTGTGGAATGCCATTCCCTTTCTTCACACAGAAATCGTGAATCTCTTCTCTCAGGTCCCATACACCTTTTTCAGCACTTTGCCCAGGCTGAGCCTCCTGACAGCTGTGTTGTAGCCTATGTCATGATGTTCAGTCTCATTTTCCTCCAAAAGTGCAACAAACTGCCTGTGATTCAAAGCTCTTGCCCTGATGAAGTTAACTATTTTAGTTACAACATCAACCACATGGTTAATTTTTCACACTGACTTACACAACACTTCCTGATGTATAATACAATGCAAAAATACCATTTTCTGTTCAAGGTCAATTTCTGTCAATTTTTTTCCTGCATTCTCTTTAAGAATCCAACATTTTTTCCTGTTAGATTTAGACAACTATCCATTGTCACACCTGCCAGCTTGTCCCATTTTAGTCCCGATGTGTCCAAACCTGCATTTACCGTCGTGAACAAATCAATACCAGTTGTTGTTCCTTTCATTGACTACATGGCTGCCAGCTTCTCCATGATTTTAAAGTCCGTAGTTATCCCACATATGAAGATAAGTAGCCTGGGCTGTGTCATGTACGTCACAGCTCTCATCCAGAGACAAGGAAAAGAAACCAAAGTTGACCGCTCTGTAATGCATCTGAAGCTCCAGACTTCTCGCGATGTCCCCATTCTTTCTCATTACAGTGCTTCGGGAGAGGGGCACATTCTCAAATGCCTTCTTTTTCTCCGGGCATATTAGTTCTGCAGAGTCCAAGAAGTACTCCTTAATGAACTCTCCATCAGAAAACGGTATATTGTATCTGGCGATTTTGTGGGATATGACATAACTTGTCTTGGCATGAGCTGACGTTTTGAGGGCTAGCCAGCAAGCATCACTTTTAGCTGTTTACACCTACATGCACGTACAAGTGCATGTGCATCCATACATAAATTAAAAAAGCATCCTTTTCAAAACAAAAGCAGCACAGTTGTATTGTGTGCATGGCATAAATACTTTTTCATTTATGTTCTAATTTAAGCTTGACCTCATGGAGGCCGGACAGGAACGACCAAAGGGCCGTAAAATGCCCAGGTCTGATCTAACACTTTTTAGAATTTTATACACTTCATCAGATCCTCTCCCATCCTTCTGTACTTCATTGGTTCAATGGAGCCTTTTTTCAATCTCTCCCCATACGACACTCCTTCCAAGCCCAGTATCAGCATAGTGTACGTTCATTATACTCTCTCAGTTTCAAAACTCTTGGGGAGTCCAAGATTGCATTCAATAATCCAGGTGCAAGGCCTGTATAATCTGCATGAAGACATCCCAATTTCTGAATTCAAATCCTCTTACAATAATAGGCAATATACCATTTGCCTTCCTAATTGTTTGCTGCATGAAAGAGACATGAACAGCAGCATAATCTGGTTGGGTTGAATGGCCTGTTAATGTACTATATAATCATTGCAGTTGTGAAAGGATTAAATTTTTTTATTCAAATTGTTTGTAAAATAAAAGCTGTGTTAACTCAGAACTCTTACTGATATTTGTTGTGTTACTTCAATAGCACTAAGTTTAATTTTCAATGACACTGCAAACTTTAAAGAACTATGGAAAAGGCTTTTCCTCATGAAAGCTATCCAGATAACACATTGTTTTAGACATTTGTTTTTCTATTAGCAGATGCTGTAAGTACATTTGTAGTAATGAAAGATTCATAGATTCTGAGACGTCTGCTTCGAAATTTTATTTTCAAAATCTTTTTGTCAATAAATGGCACTACAAGTCATCATTATACAGTTCAGTTTAACATGATTTTCGGCTTTTCAAAGATGAATTACCAGCACGATGCATCTGTCATTGTGTGCGCACAAAATACCTAATGTGGTAAATGGAAGAGAAAGTCTTTTGGCCTGATGTTAAATTTGATATTAAATTGTTGTAGTTCTACAAAAATGTAGACTTCATTATTTTTTATCTAACAAGAACTATAGGGTAATATTTTTCTCACTGGATAAATACAAATCAATATTTGATGCTAATATTTTACATGTATGATGTATTGATGTTTCTCTGTAAAGATACACGATTTTAAAGAATAAAAAGCAGAAGTTGCTGGAAAAGCTCAGCATGTCTGGCAGCACCTGTAAAGAGAAATCCGAGTTAACATTAACTCTGATTTCTCTTTACAGATGCTGCCAGACCTCCCGAACTTTTCCAGCAACTTCTGTTTTCGTTTCTGATTTACAGTATCAACAGTTCTTTCTTTTTCTATTTTAAAAAATGTTTGGCAAATCTCTTCTACTATCAGACAATCATGCTACAATTCTGTGGTGTTGTATACTTATTGGGCCAAATTACCAATTGCCACGGGTCGGTGGACCCTCCATTTTCTACCACTGGCTGATGTGTCAGTATACCACCCAGCTGAGAGGATGAGGCTGGGGTAGGCTCTGTGTATGAGGACCTCTGTTGGCCCTTCAGCCCTGAGAGCCTGAGTGACATCTTTAGTTGGACAGTGAGCATGGGCTTTGGCCACTGACTAACCTGTCATTAAAATCTACATCTATTGGCAACACATCATGACGTCAGGACCTGGAAATCACTGCAACAATATCTTGACTCCAAACATAATTCAGCCCATTATGTGAATGCTGTTTGATAAATACCTCTTTTTGTTCCTTTTCCAATTTTGTACCTAATATTGTTTAAATCAATGTTGTAAATTTGCTCTGCTGTTACTTCCATTTTCATTCTCATCTAGGAAAATTTAGTAAAGCAAGAGAATATCTAGTTCAGTTTAGTCAGTGATACATATCATGTCCTATTCTCAGCTTGGTTAATTTTCCAGCAAAAGATGGTGGATTCAAGCCCTTCAAAGGACTTGAGCAAATAATCCATGCTGATAGTTCAGTCCAGTACTGAGAGAGTGTTGCAGAACTGAAAGGAGCTGGCTTCTGGCTGAGACCATTAAACAATGTCCTTTATGTCTGTTCAATTGACGTAAAAGGTCCTAAATCTCTATCCAAAACAGAACAGGGAGTTCTGGTGTCTGGTCAATATTATTTTTCAACTAGCACTAGAAAAAAGAGTTTTTGATCATTTTGTTGATTTGCTGTTTGTGAAACGTTGTTTGTAAGTTCTTATGTTTCTGAGGACATGACAAGATTCTATGTAAATGAACTTTTCTATTAGAAAAGCGTAACATTAAAAGACATTTCAAATATTTGTAAGACTCAAAAAAAAAATTGTGATGTTGACCTTTCCCAGTAAACTGAATCCAAACCAACAGATCATTCCACATTAGAAATATTTGAAATTCCTACCGTTTTACACATTAGATATGTGTGATGTTCCACCCCATTGCATGTATTGTATCCAGCATGTTGAGACAAAATTGTTGTTTTTATGCAGCACTAAATGAAAATGAACACTTTTTACTTCAGTTCTGAAGAAGTGTCGTTGGACCTGAAATGTTAACTCTGATTTCTCTCCACATATACTGCCAGACCTGCTGACTTTTTCCAACAATTTCAGTTTTTGTTTCTGAACACTTCTTATACTGGTTCAGCACTTTGTATTTGCGTTTCAACATCAGGGTTCTGGAGGGTCAGTTACCTTAGTTGCTAGACTAGAGTGTGGTGTAGAATAAAGCGGAATAAGGTGCAGGTTCAATCCCCAAGCCACTGTGGTAGTTCAGAGAATCTTTCCTCCTCATTTCACCTACACATGTGGGCTGGTTTCCCTGAAGCTTTACTTAACCAGTTATCTCTCTGATGGAGAGAGATGCTAGTAGTCCTTTCTGGACTATGGCTCCTTTTTTGACATATATTAATGGGATATTGGTGTCAGTAGCTGCATGAGTCTTTATTGCACATCCCTAATTGCCCTTGAGAAGGTGGTGGTGAGCTGCATTCTTGAACTGCTGCAGTTCATGTGCTGTAGCTGGACTCACATTGCTGTTATCAAGGGTTTTGACACAGTGATATGAAGGAACAGTGATATGGTTCCAGGTCAGAATGATGATTGGCTTGAAGGAGAACTTGCATGTTGTGGTGTTCTCATACCGCCTTTTCCTTCTCGGTGTTAGTTGAGTAATCTTTACATTACCTTGCATTTTGGTTCTTCAACTAGTTTGATAAAGTTCTAACATTTGATGAATTAAAACAAAACAGATTAAATAAGTGTCATAATTCATCCACGGCTATATTCTTATTTCCATACACTTTTGCAATGCTTCTTAAAATAATAAAGAGGTTGTTACAGGATTGTGCCTCAGAAGTTGTACTAGTAATGGATAAACACAAACATTCTTTTTTCTTCTTTATATGTAACACATTCAATGGAGTAGGTGTCCAGTATAAATGTCTTCAGATACAAATGTTGACTGGTAGCACCATTTCCCAGGACCATGTGGTGAGGGATAGCCTATTTAAGATGTGTGCTGATAATAGTATTTAATGTTAAAATAAATGAATGTTTTCCTCTGTAAAAAGAAGTACATAGTTGTTCTATGCCTTATTCCTTACATTTTTTTTATTATCTTGGCTAATATGAATGTCTTCAGGTAAGAGATATCTCACTGAAATAAATTGTTTTGTATCTATATACACCTACTTTGTTATGCTCGATTGTGCAATATTTGAAAGAATGGCTATTGACTTTAAATTACTTTTGGCAGCACCTTACATAAAACTAATCTGTATTAAATAGGGCTGAAACACGTAGGTGTAAATTAGTAAATAATTTCAGAACAGGCATCAGCAAAGGCTACTTTATCCAAAGAATAAGAAATGTTTAGAATAATTTACTGTGTGAGAAGATGGAGATGTGACAATTGAACTTATTAAAACTCCAGTTCGAAGCCATGGTTGAGATAATTATACAATAGTGGGTAACCCTTAAGTTGAATGGCTGATTCCAGTTGTCTACACTTAGGTTCTTGGTATTTTAAAAGCTATTATTTATTTATTGATAAAGATTGTGATAAATTGGCCTTCTGGAGGACGTGGTATCAGGGGCAGACCATACATACCAGAATTCTAGGATGTACCTTGTGCCTCCATCCATGAATTATGCCATAGAACTATATTACCACAGACCCCTTTTTCCATGAGAAACCAAAAAATCCTTCATACTTTTGGGTTGCAGGCCAGGTGCAGCTGCCATGGCTTTTAAGTAAGAGAGGTTGTGAGTCAACAAGTTGTTTTTTGTCTGAAAACTTTAAGCTATTTTCATGAATTTAAAAAAAATGGCTCAAAACATAAAAGCAGAAAATGCCAGAAATATGGGAGTTATATATCAGTTTCTCCAATCACAGAGGCCACCAGAAATGCAAAGCATTATCTGTTTTTATTTCAGATTTTTAGAATCCAGAGTATTTTGCTTTAAAGGCAAAGGATCTCTTGCGTGGTGCACAATTAAGATCCAAAAGGGTTGCATTTAGTTGATTTGGTTGTACCAATAACACAACTTATGCATCACATTGTAGAATTTGTATGATACTCGCATCATTCTCTCCAGTGTTTTCAATACTTTGGAAAGCAGTACTTTTTCAGAAAATCCCACAGTAATTTAGGCTATAGTTCATTCGTTTGGAGTTGATAATATGCTTAAGACGATTAGATGGCCAACCCCATGCAAAGAGTTTGCTGTATTTTTATCAGTTCTGCCTAATTTTACTGTACATGGCCTATTTTATTGCACTGTCTAATCCCTTTAGTATTAATGAATGACAGTGCCTGCACACATTTGGGGGGGACACAGGTTGTGCATATCCTGTTTGTCGCTGTACATCATAAAATCCCTACAGTGGAAGCAGGCCATTTGGCTCAATGGGTCCACAGCGGCCCTCCAAATAGCATCCCGCATAGACTCACTCCCTACCCTATCCCTATAACCTATTTCCCATGACTAATCTATCTAGCCTTCCTATCCCTGGACACTATGGGCAATTTAACATTCCCAATACACCTAACCTGGACATCTTTGGACTATAGGAGGAAACCAGAGCAGCCGCAGAAAACCCACGCAGATACAGGGAGAATATGTAAACGCCACACAGATAGTCACCCAAGAATGGAATCGAACCCAGGTCCCTGGGTCGCAGTGCTAACCCCATCACCGTCTGGATTTCTGCATAGCTTAAAAGACACATTACTTGTTGCCCATTCCAATTATAAAACCTTGAAAATTTTAACAAAGAATGGCTGTATAACTATTACATCACACTTATTGGCTTTACTTGACACGAATAAAAGTTATCCAGCATGTGTTAATAAGCTACATTTATTTGGTTTACTTTACATGAAGAAATGTTGGGTTTGTCTTCAAGTCTCACAAACACAGGAACTAAAGTTTACAAATCCAAAGATCAGTTGAAAACTAATGGCAACACCACAGGCAGATAACTGTAAGTAAGTCCCTCAGAGTATTGGACCTCCATGGATACTGAACTGACAGAGCAGCTGCAAGACCAGATTTATTCCCAATCAACAGCTGTTCTAAATAAAAAACATACCATTGAAATGAAGCAGATTTGTTTATGCTGACGCTACCCACCTCTCTACATGGATAGTTTTTTTTTATTAGCAAGAAACCAAACAGATTTGAATTGTATAAACAGTCTTTCATGACCTGCTCACTGCAGAATCTAGGATTTGTCGATGAGATATCACCAGACATGCATTAGTTTGATGGAAAGGTGCTCCTTAACACTGATGACTCTGGTTCCCATTCAAGGAGAAAGCTCTGATTTTTAACTTTGTTTGCTGCATGAACAAGATAATTATTAGAACATGGTTTAAAAGAAATTTGAGCTGATAACTTTGCCAATTGAACTGGAGTACAACTAATTGAACATTTGACTCACCACTTTGAAACTTTTTGCATTCTTAAGGATATCCAGTAAATGTTGAACATTTTGTGCATGGCTTCACATTACTAATTATCTGAAGTCTGCTGTCTCGTTTTACTTTGAGAATTGATAAATAATTAGTATCTTAAATGCAGAAAGCTGGAAGTTATGAGTTCCTCCTTGGTTTGTGTTTTATCTTACTGATTGCTTACTTTGATTGAGATTGTGTAAGAGACTTGTTGTGTTTATCCATTCATTACACACAAATGCCAGGAAAAATCAGGACTGGTGCATTGGAATGTGAATCTTTAATTGCATGATCAGTTACAATCGTAGCCAAGCAACCTCTCTGATCTAAAATATAAAATTTTACAAAGTTTATACATGGGAAGTGGGCATCACTGGGTATGCCAGCATTTATTGCCCAGAGGGCAATTAAAAGTCAACTGCATTGCTGTGGCTTGGAGTCACATGCAAACCAGATCAGGATTGCAGCGTTCCATCTCTAAAGCGCATTAGTGAACCAGATGTGTTCTTATGACAATTGATAGTGGTTGCATAGGTGGCACTAAATTTGCTTTTATTCCAGGTTTTTACTGAATTCAAATCTCACTATTGGTTATGGTGGGGTTCAGTAGTCTTGGGTTCTGGATTACTAGCTTGTGACATGACTGCTATGCCACTGCTGCACCTGTATAGTGTTGGACACCTCAAAACTACTTCTGCATGTTTTATCTGTCTTTCTCTCCCTTTGATTCCATTTTTCCCTCCGTCTTTATCTTGTTTTCTGTGTGTGATTTAAATCCATCTTATAATGCCCGATTTTATACTACCTAATATAGACATTGCAGGTCTGACTTTAACTCTGTCAAAACTGCCTACTGGGATTGTGGGAGATATAGCAGTTTGGATCAGTAATTGGCTTGCTGAAAGAAGACAGAGGGTGGTGGTAGATGGGAAATGTTCATCCTGGAGTCCAGTTACTAGTGGTGTACTGCAAGGGTCAGTGTTGGGTCCACTGTTGTTCGTCATTTTTATAAACGACCTGGATGTGGGCATAGAAGGGTGGGTTAGTAAATTTGCAGACGACACTAAGGTCGGTGGAGTTGTGGATAGTGACAAAGGATGTTGTAGGTTACAGTGAGACATAGATAAGCTGCAGAGCTGGGCTCAGAGGTGGCAAATGGAGTTTAATGTTAAAAAGTGTGAGGTGATTCACTTTGGTCGGAATGTAAAGTATTGGGCTAATAGTAAGATTCTTGGTAGTGTAGATGAGCAGAGAGATTTTGGTGTCCAGGTACACAGCCCCTTGAAAGTTGCCAACTAGGTTGACAGGGTTGTTAAGAAGGCTTACAGTGTTTTATCTTTTATTAATAGAGGGATTGAATTTTGAACCATGAGGTTATGCTACAGATGTACAGAACTCTGGTGCGGCTGCACTTGGAGTATTGTGTACAGTTCTGGTCACCGCCTTATAAGAAGGATGTGGAAGCTTTGGAAAGGGTGCAGAGGAGATTTACTAGGATGTTGCCTGGTATGGAGGGAAGGTCTTATGAGGAAAGGCTGAGGGACTTGAGGCTGTTTTTCTTCATGAGAAGAAATTGAGAGATGACTTAATAGAGACATATAAGATAATCAGAGGGTTAGATAGGCTCTCCTTGTCCACCCTTTTTTCCAAGGAGAAAGTGAGGACTGCAGATGCTGGAGATCAAAGCTGAAAATGTGTTGCTGGAAAGACGCAGCAGGTCAGGCAGCATCCAAAGAGAAGGAGAATCGACGTTTTGGGCATGAGCCTGAAGACGGGTACATGCCCGAAACGTCGACTCTCCTGCTCCTTGGATGCTGCCTGACCTGCTGCGCCTTTCCAGCAACACATTTTCAGCACCCTTTTTCCAAGTATGGTGACGGCGAGCACAAGGGCACATACTTTTAAATGGAGGGGTGATAAATATAGGACAGATGTCAGAAGTAGTTTCTTTACTCAGAGTAGTAAGGGTATGGAATGCTTTGCCTGCAACGGTAGTAGATTCGCCAACTTTAAGTGCATTTGAGTCGTCATTGGACAAACATATGGACATACATGGAATAGTGTGGGTTAGATGAGCATCAGCTTGGTAAACAGGTCGGCGCAACACCGAGGGCCGAAGGGTTTGAACTGTGCTGTAATGTTCTATGTTCTATGTATTAGGAGTTTGCATATCTCTCTGAGGATTCTTCAGTCTAATTAATAGAATTGCTTCACTGTTGTCTGACATGCTCATGGATGTAACAGACGCCACCATAGAGGATGCTTCCTGACTCAGATGCCCAATGACCAAACGTATGCTCAAACATCCTCCAGATGTCTGCAGAAACTGTCAGTGTACTGAATGGTGAATGCCATTCTTTTCCCGATTGACTTTTATATCTGCTAATTACTAAGTGTAAACTAGCATTAGACTTATGCTGCAGGAATAATGGAAATTTATACATTTGTTTCACATTTGTTCCAAATGATATTGTTATCTGTTCTTAGGTAATATTTCAAGCTGCAGTAGAAAGCTGTATGTAAGACTGAGAATAATTAATGCAGGATATTCAGTCAATGGCCCTTGAAAAGAAATGATTGATACGGTTTGAATAGTTGATGAATACCCGCAAGACTTCTTCTTTGAAATATGTTCACTCAATTCCACCATAGCAACTAATCTATGTTTTACCACTCCTGCTGGTCTGTCAGTCAATTATTTTTAATTTCCATGGTGAATATTTGTTCAGCTATGGTAATTTTGTCCGTATAATGTGTGGGAACAGCATGACAGTCTGATATGTAAATGACATTTGAATCAGGCTTGTAGCTTATTCAAACCAGATCCAGCTTTCTCCAAAATATACAATATTATAACACATTAAATAGGGAAAATGTGAGAGAACATGTTGATGTTTTAACACCATAATAATGATTTCAAACAAGATTAAGTGAGCACAGCTTGTGAAACACATCTGTGTGGTGAAGATAAGTTGGTGTACCCTGTAGTTAAATTGAAGAGAGTTATGATGAAACAGGGAACGTGGAGAACAGATTGTTTGATCAGCTTCTCAGGCAGGTAGTGCTCTGGGAGAGCTTGTGATCATTTGCCAATGAGAGTTATCTGGAAAGTCAAATTGCAAAAGGTTTGTGGACAGTTAAATTTTGATTTACATTAATAGTTATTCTAATCTCATTTTCTGTGCAGCTTGCAAAATACATATGTAAATATTTTAGAAAATAATGTTCAAACAGGGTAATGTATTGACTTGGCTTTGAGTTATTTAAAGAATTGAATTCGGGACATGATTTTCCTCTCCCTGGTGGTGGCAACAGGTGTTTTGGAGAAACATTTGCCCCTTTCTTGTTGACACTGCAATTAAGTGCTGAGTGAGAGGTCCATGGACAACATTTTACGTTCACCAGCAATAAAGGCACTCACGTAATGGCCACTAAAGGCCCTCAACTTGCTACCGCCTTGGGCTCCTTGCTGGCTGAGAAAAGAAACTAGGCTGCCCAAACAAGACCTCCCTGTCCCTTGGTGTTGTGGGGTCTGCAGTTGCCCAAATCTGGGGGCAATAAAGGTATAGATTTGGGA
This sequence comes from Hemiscyllium ocellatum, assembly GCF_020745735.1. NCBI lineage: Eukaryota > Metazoa > Chordata > Chondrichthyes > Orectolobiformes > Hemiscylliidae > Hemiscyllium > Hemiscyllium ocellatum. The sequence continues at coordinate 75,122,517 of NC_083405.1, forward strand.
ATGGGGGCATGTTGAAGGGGTAGCCTCTGAAAGCCGCTACCTACCCTTGGCACCCTGCAATCTTCACTTCGTCTGCCAGCTCTTCTCTCGCTGCATGGTGGGGGGGGTAGCATGTTAATCATCCCTAATCACACTCCTGCCATTACTTTGAAAAATTGCACCTATTGTCACAGTAATGCTCAAGCAGATATTGCTGCGACTCAGTGTACTTATTATGTAGGTGTTTAAGTTTTGGTTTTGTCGTTTTTTCTCCTCCATTTCTTTGATTATTAGACTGCACAAGAGACATGTTTGAATTGTTCTCAATAGTAAAAACACCAAGTACCTGTCACACCGTGTTCTCTGACTTGCGTTGGCCAGAGCAGCATCTCTACTTTAAAATTCAAACACATGTTTTCAAGTGTCACCGTGCCCTCATGCATCCCTAGCTCTGATCTTTCACTAGCCCCACAAGCCTCTGAGATCTCTGCAGCTGTACATCCTCATATTTTTGACTCCACCATTCCCATTATTCATTCTATTAAAGGTGCAATATAAATCCTAGAAATGTTGATGTGCCCGAATGTAATTTAGTTTTGCCATGACTTTTAATGCATCATATTTTTCACCAAGATTCATAAAATTGATCATGTTTTTAGAATTAGATTCCATTAAAGCAAAATACTGTGGATGCTGAAAATCTGAAGCAAACACAAAGAATGGTGAAGAAATTCAGTAGGTCTCTCAGCATCTGAGGAGAGAGAAACAGTTAACATTTCATGTCTGAGATGAATCTTCAGAAGTCTGTAGAAGAGTTATACTGGACCTGAAATGCCAATGTTTCTCCATAAATGCCGTTGGAATTGCTGAGTTTCTCCAGCTTTCTGTGAACTAGTTTTAATAGTTGTTACTGAAAACTGGGTGCGATGGATTCATTCAGAATGAGGATTGGCATTTACTTGCATGAAATACTTTCACTCTATTGGTGATTGGACATTCAGCATGTGGCTGCAAAGAAGGCAACATGTCAGCACATACTTTCTTGAAAAGGATATGAAAGAAAACCTGAGAATGTTCACATAAATATTACACTGCTTTCAAATTTCTATTTTAAATATACATTGACAATCTATAATTTATAACAGAACATGAATTTCTAAATGATTAGACACCAACTTGGGGACAAAAGTGCTCTTAGGCAAATTAGAGTCATAGAGATGTACAGCATGGAACAGACCCTTCGGTCCAACCCTTCCATGCCGACCAGATATCCCAACCCAATCTAGTCCCACCTGCCAGCACCCGGCCCATATTCCTCCAAACCCTTCCTATTCATATACCCACCCAAATGCCTCTTAAATGTTGCAATTGTATCAGCCTCTACCACATCCTCTGGCAGCTCATTCCATACGCGTACCACCCTCTGCGTGAAAAGATTGCCCCTTAGGTCTCTCTCATATCTTTCCCCTTTCACCCTAAACCTATGCCCTCTAGTTCTGGACTCCCCGATCCCAGAGAAAAGACTTTGCCTATTTATCCTATCCATGCCCCTCATTATTTTGTTAATCTCTAGAAGGTCACCCCTCAGCCTCCGACACTCCAGGGAAAACAGCCCCAGCCTGTTCAGCCTCTCCTTGTAGCTCAGATCCTCCAACCCTGGCAACATCCTTGTAAATCTTTTCTGAACCCTTTCAAGTTTCACAACATCTTTCCGATAGTAATGAGAGTAGAATTGCATGCAACATTCCAACAGTGGCCTGACCAGTGTCCTGTACAGCCACAACATGACCTCCCAACTCCCAGAGTACTCAATACTCTGACCAATAAAGGAAAGTATACCACACGCCTTCTTCACTATCCTAACTACCAACGACTCCACTTTCAAGGAGCTATGAACCTGCACTCCAAGGTCTCTTTGTTCAGCAACACTCCCTCGCACCTGCTAAGATTTGCTTTCCCAAAATGCAGCACCTCGCACTTACCTGAATTAAAATCCATCTACCACTTTTCGGCCCATCTGGTCCAGATCCTGTTGTAATCTGAGGTAACACTCTTTGCAGTCCACTATACCTCCAATTTTGGTGTCATCTGCAAATTTACTAACTGTACCTCTTATGCTCGCATCCAAAAGATTATTGAAGAACAGAGTTTACCAATTTGTCTGTCTTACTAATCATTATGCATTTCAGTTTTATTTCAAAAAAACTTCACAAATAATCTAACTCATCAGTAAACTGATTATTTTTTAAAAAGTTCATTCATAGAACTCCTTACATTCTGTACATTTTAATGTTCAAACATATCTGTTGTGCAGTCTAATAATCAAAGAAATGGAGGGGGAAAAAAGATAAAAATAAAATTTAAGCACCTACATAATATGCACACTGAGTCGCAGCAATATCTGCTGGAGCATTACTGTGACAACAGGTAGTTTTTCAAAGTAATGGCATGAGTGTGATTCGGGATGATTAACATGCTACCCCCTATGCAGTGAGAAGAGCTGGCAGACAAAGTGAGGATTTGAGTGCCAAGGGTAGGTGGTGGCTTTCAGAGGCTACCCCTTCAACATCCATCCCACCCCTAAAGTTTGGTGTAATTACACTGCTCCTCTTAGGGGTTATGAATGTTTTCATGCTATAAATGGCTGCATAACTATCTCCCGATAACTCTAATTGATTAATGCAAGTTTCAAACATTTATACACATTTACATGCTGTGGATTCATGAATTCTTTATTGCAATAGGAACCCTTGTCTTTGTCCTGTTTTTTAAACTGTTTGGACTAAATAATGCATCAACAAAACTGGTACTTGAAGATATTCAAACTGAGAGTTTCCACACAGAAAACTATTTGATAGCTTTCTCCAGGCTGCCTTCGGAGAACTTGAGCTTTCTACTGACTTTAGTAAATTCAGCAATTATTCTTATAGTACACACAAAAAGATTCAGATAACATTTATGTCAGAGCACAACAATGCAGTTAGAAACTGTGTTGGCTGCTAGGTGACAGATTCTGGATTAGAGTGGTGCTGGATTTCATCAGGAATAGAGCCTGATGGAGGGCTTTTGCCCGAAACGTCGATTTTCCTGCTCCTTGGATGCTGCCTGAACTGCTGTGCTTTTCCAGCACCACTCTAATCTATAATCTGGTTTCCAGCATCTGCAGTCCTTGTTTTTACCCTGTTAGGTGACAGAGAAAATGAAAACCTTTCCTTTAAAGCTGCCAACTTTGAATTATTTAAACACAGGAACTGGAGTAAACCATTCAGACTGTCAAGCATGCTGTGCCATTTAGATTATACTGATACGCTTTTTTTTTAAATGAACTATTTCTATCTCTCTTAGTGTTATTAGTTGCTAGACATCTGCTGATTTCTGTCTTGAACCCAAACAATGATTGAGTCCCCATAGCCCTCTGTGACAGAAAATTCCATAGATTCACTACTTGTTGACTGAAGACATTCTTCTTCTCCATTTCAAATGATCTATTCCTTATTTTGATGTTAAGTCCCCTGGTTATAGATTCACCAGCCAGGGGAAACATCCTACTATGTCCACCTGATTATGCCCTGTAAGAATTAGATCATCTCTTAATCTTTGAAACTTGGGAGAATGCCGGCCTGGGTTCCCCATTATCTTCTCATAGGACAATTCCACCATCCAAAGGATTAACCTGGTCTAGAGAAACTCCATCACTGAAAAATATATCTTTTCCTCTGGTGAGGATACCAAAACAATACTGCAGTGTAATCTAACCAGGGGACTACTCTACTTTTTGTCATTTACATAAATGATTTGGATGCGAGCAAAAGAGGTACAGTTAGTAAGTTTGCAGAAGACACCAAAATTGAAGGTGTAGTGGACAGCGAAGAGGGTTACCTCCGATTATAACAGGATCTGGACCAGATGGGCCAATGGGCTGAGAAGTGGTAGATGGAGTTTAATTCAGATAAATGCGAGGTGCTGCATTTTGGGAAAGCAAATCTTAGCAGGACTTATACATTTAATGGTAAGGTCCTGGAGTATTGCTGAACAAAGAGAACCTTGGAGTGCAGGTTCATAGCTCCTTGAAAGTGGAGTCACAGGTAGATAGGATAGTGAAGAAGGCGTTTGGTATGATTTCCTTTATTGGTCAGAGTATTAAGTACAGGAGTTGGGAGGTCATGTTGCGGCATTGGTCAGGCCCCTGTTGGAATCTTGCGTGCGATTCTGGACTCCTTCCTATTGGAAAGATGTTGTGAAACTTGAAAGGGTTCAGCAAAGATTTACAAGGATGTTGCCAGAGTTGGAGGATCTGAGCTACAGGGAGAGGCTGAACAGGCTGGGGCTGTTTTCCCTGGAGCGTGGGAGGCTGAGGGGTGACCTTAGAGGTTTACAAAATTATGAGGGGCATGGATAGGATAAATAGACCAAGTCTTTTCCCTGGGGTCGTAGAGTCCAGAACTAGAGGGCATAGGTTTAGGGTGAGAGGGGAAAGATATAAAAGAGACCTAAGGGGCAACTTTTTCACGCAGAGGGTGGTACGTGTATGAAGTGAGCTGCCAGAAGATGTGGTGGAGGCTGGTACAATTGTAACATTTAAGAGGCATTTGGATGGGTATATGAATAGGAAGGGTTTGGAGGGATATGGGGCGGGTGCTGGCAGGTGGGACTAGATTGGGTTGGGATATCTGATCGGCATGGAAGGGTTGGACTGAAGGGTCTGTTTCCATGCTGTACACCTTGTGACTCTATAATTGCAGCATTACATCTTCACTTCTGAATTAAAGCTCCTTGCTGCAATGAAGGCCAAAATACCATTTGCCTTCAAGATTAATTGTTGCATCTGTATGCTAACTTTCATTGACTTATGAACAAGGCTGTCCTTGGATACCAACACTTTCCAACCTCTCGCCATTTAAAATGGATTAGGGGCAACAGGCCATTGTGGTAATGCGACTGGACTAGTAATCCAGAGGCACAGAGTGATTTTTTAGTGACATGGAATTTAATTTCAGGTCATAAATCTGAAATATAAAGTTCATCTTAGATATGATGACTGTGTCATTAGTTGCAGTAAAAACCCAACTGTAATTAAGATTGAATTATCTTCAGTATGATGGGAAGTTATTGCAGAGTGCATGAAAAATCCCTTTATACAAGCACACTTTTGACTGCAAAGTAACATCACTGTGATTGTAAATGTAAAATGTGTAAATCTTCTGCACCTTATAGTCATTGTGCGTTCACATTTTCAGTTAACAATGAGTTGTATGGATGTGTAAATAATTTTTCTTTTAAAGAATTGACAAAATTGATACCTTCTGAACTTTATTAATCACAAAGTCTATGGTCAGGGACAAATATTGAAATGCAGAATTTATGGTGATTATAGCATCATTTTTGACGCATTGTGTACCCCCTTGTATATTTATTAATTGCTCCCAAGAGAGCACTACTGCAGTACTGAAGCCTATTTGCTATAGAGATTTTTTTTTGGAGCTGGAAAAAGGAAGACTGGCAAGTTTACCAAAGGGAATAAGAGTCGTGTAATGTTTAACTGTCAGCAAAGATGGACAAACACACAGTGTGTTTACAAAATTACATGAAAGAATGAGATGTTCCTTTTTATAGATATTGCACAAAGTCAACATTGCAGGAATCAGCTGACCTATTTATTCAAAAGCACACTTTCTATCTATATGCAGATTATAATGGGGAAACAAAACATTTTATCTTGTTCACCAATTACATAATGTTTTATGGGAAAACTGTAGTCTTCTAAACATCAAAACTGAAGTTAAACTGACCTTTGCAGTTTAACATCAGCAGAACTTGTGGAGGCTGCAGAGGGAACGTTGGAATTGTTGGTTCATCATCCACTAGTTTAGGAATTTTACACAAGTTTGCAATATGTAATGACTCATGGGCAAAATGATTACTAGACTTTAAATTTTTAACAAGCCATGACCAATATTCACATTTTATTCTCCTTCCTCCGTCAGTTTAAGTGTGTAGATGACTCACAATTCATTCACTTTACAAGTATGAATAAATCATCCCTCAACATTAAGTACCACATTTACAGAATAAATTTATCACTAGTTAGCATGAAGTGAGAGATTCTGCCTTTTTGCCTTTTTTAATGCCTTTTTTGTAGCTGTACTAGTTATACTACCAGAAAAAAATGTTTTTTATGCCTGCCCTCCCACTTTTTTTCCAAAAAGCATTTGCTTCTACTAAACAGGAGCATAGCACAAATGATGATACATAACATCACTATTCCAGAGTTGATTTACACTGTTGTATTTTGGGACAATGGTTTTAATTGCAGTATTGTGAGATCATATGGTGTCTGTGTTGCTCATTTAGCATTTATGCTAAATTAGTTCTACTTCAGAATTTCTTTGAATTGGAGTGAGCACAGAGAGAGAGAATATCATGGTTATCTGCTCACAAGTGTACTTTTCCTCCTCTACTGAATATTCTGTTGCCGATTACTTTTAATTATTATTAAGACAACATAGATTTGTCCTTGTAGCATTTAACCATGTTAACTGATATCCTATATCTACTAACATCTTGGATTGTTTCTGGATTGATTTCCATCATAAGTTATATAGCATTAGAATGAGAGTTGTGTGCAACTTATCTGTTATGTGGCTTGTTTACAAACCACAGAATGCCACTGGCCATAAGTTTTTGCATACAGGTTCAAATTCAATACAGAGGCTTCAGCAACTAATTATTTCTGTCATGTACATATTGCAGCACATATACTGATATAGGTTGGGTGTACAAAAAAAATGACCTTACAGTAGCTCCAAGCATACAAAGTTTATGTACTTTTTTTTCTGTTACCATAGCATATGAGAGCAAGCCACACCATGGTTTCTTGAACAACCATGGATAATTATGTACAGTTTGGTCACCCATTACATAAAAAGTTTTCTTATAACCCATATCAAAGAAAGAGGTATGGTGTGATTGCTAATCACTTTTTGGATTGCTTTTTGTCTAAGAATTACTTTAGTGCCATGGAATAGGACGTTAGAAATCTCAAACATTCAGATGTTTTGAACAGCGTTGAACAGCATGAATGACAAAAAGAAATGACTATTAATGGTGGTTTGAGTTATGAATAGTTACTGCTGCTACTTGTGGAACATGCTCCCTTTGTGTTAGTAGTATATTTTCAAATATTCCTGACTTTGAACAGTTGAATTATTGGAACAAAAAAGTAATAGGAAAAGGTAATAGAAAAAAAATTTGCTACAATGAACTTTAGGTACTTGGCTAAAATAAACAGTCGTCTATTTTATTTGTACCTCCTGTCCAAAAAGAAGGCAGAAAGACGAGCTCTTTTCAATACCTTTAGGACAATATAATTGTTAGTAGGAAATGTTGAACAATAGAACTTTGCACCAATTTCAGGAAAGCAAGTACAGGGAAAATCCACACATTATCAAATTGGCAATAAAGTTTCAAAGGACCTTTTGCCCTTTTCCAACATCCTCAGACAGTAAATTACGTTAAAAGTCGCACAACACCAGGTTATAGTCCAACAGTTTTATTTGGAAGTACAAGCTTTCTGAGCAGTGTTCCTTTGTCGGGTAACTAGTGGGACAGGATCATAGGACACAGAATTTATAGCTCCAAAAGCTTGTACTTCCAAATAAACCTGTTGGATTATAACCTGGTGTTGTGTGATTGTTAACTTTTGTCTACCCCAGTCGAACACTGACAGCTCCACATCTCAGAAAATGAGGCATTCTAATGTTGTGGGCCTGGATTGGTTTACACTTCGTGCAAGAGTTACTCAGTGGGTCTGGTAGCATTATAGAGAGGAAAATAGAGCTAACCTTTAGAATTGAATATGATTTGTTTTGTTTGCTTAATTTTGGAATTGAGTATTGTTTTACAGTTGTCTGCTTTGCGTGGACATTAGTTGTCAAGGGCCAGATATTTAAATGCCTGAGATGATATTGGTATAAACAGTCTGAGGAATTGAAATAAGACACTTGCTCAGCTTATAAACATGTTGGTCATAAGATGCATTAATAAATACATTTTAACGTATTACTAGGAAGCCCAAAATTAAATTGTGAAGTTTGATGTGATCTAAAATATTCTTTGAACAGGTTTATATTGCAGTGTAAAATTATGCCCTTTTGAAGCTAGTTCTTCACCAGACAATTTGAATTGATGACGAGCCATTTCTCTTAGCTATTTCATTGCTGTGTTCTTTCACAATGTCCTTAACAGTTTCTTAAGGAATAGCATTTCTACTTTCCTATTGGCATGTCACCGCAGTGTAAACATGATGCGTTATTTTTAACCCTGTTACCATTTTGAAGTCCAAAATACCCACACACACTAAACAATAACGATTTAAGTATTGTGCAAATGTTCCACTACCCCCCCGCAATCGGGTATCATACAACTCATTTCGGTAGCAACTCTGTTAGCCTGGTTGAGATCATCTCTGCTGAAAGTCAGATCTGACAAATTTCTTGTCTGCATGGCTCAGTTGCTCACCAGATAAACTGAATACTTGTGAGAATGCTGCAATTCATTTTTATGCTCTGCTTATTTCAAGACAGTTTAATTCATCTTTATATTGACATGTTTCTATCACTAACATGTTCCCAGCAATATAACTGTAACCAAAAGATCAATTGAAGAGGTTCTCTGGACAAAATAATTTTGTACTGATTATGTTGACTCCCACACAAATGTAAGACAAAACTGCACCTTAAAATCTGGTGGCTAAGTAACATTTCGCAACTGAGCTTGCAAACTAAAGAGCAGAAGCAGGTTACTCAATCTATTGAGTGTAGTCTGCTCGTATGTTAGCCATTGGCAGCTTTACCCTTTTAGGCCGAATTCTTCCCAACATGGTATTCTGCTGTATCACAGGTTTTGTTTACGTGAATTGATGAATAGGGGATGCTGTTTCTAAAGTGCAAATTTTTAAAATGTGTGTTGGCCATAAAGTGATTGCCTTACTGACACTTTAAGTGCTATTTTTATTGCACAATTTTTATTTAGCGTGGGACTGCACAAGAAAGCAACCATTACTAGTGTTAGGTGCGTTAGTCAGAGGGAAATGGGTCTGGGTGGGTTACTCTTCGGAGTGTCTGTGTGGACTGGTTGGGTCGAAGGGCCTGTTTCTACACTGTAAGGAATCTAGTCAAATCGAATCATTATGTTATAAGAGAACTACTGTACCTTGATTCATTCTGTATGTACACCTACCAGAGTCAGTACATGTATTGTGGAGATCTCCTTAATTCTTTGTGATGGAATCATCTGATCTGCCACTGAACACCAGAAATACAAGTTTCCCTTTCCTAAATTATTTTAAACGTCCGATAAAGATAATCGTTATTGCTAGAACTTTAGCCCATCTGTTGTCATGACTTAATCCTTTCATCTCAGAGGTCATTCTGATAAATCACCACTGGATATTTTCAAAGAGTACTTGTATCCTCTTAGAAGAAATTGCTCAGAATTTATAGGAACATAAGAAAGAGAAGCAGGAATTGGCTTCTCAAACCTGCTTTTACCTTTCTGTAAGATCATGATTAATCTTCACTTTGTCATTCGTGCCAGCTCTTTTTATAACCCTCTACTCCACAACATTTGAATAATCCATCTATCTCCTTTAAATACTTTCAGTGATCTAGCCTCTACAATCTTTATAGTAGAAAATTCCAGCCATTCACTACCTTCTGGGAGGAAAAAAAAGTCCTTGACATGTCAGCTTTAAATAAGTGTTCCCTTATTATGTAACCATGTCCCCTGGTTTGGGACTCCCTGACTTGTGGAAACATCTTCTCAACATAGTGTCATAGAGATGTATAGCATGGAAACAGACCCTTCGGTCCAAACTGTCCATATCGACCAGATTTCCCAACCCAATCTAGTCCCACCTGCCAGCACCCAGCCAATATCCATCCAGACCCTTCCTGTTCATACACCAACCCAGATGCCTTTTAAATATTGCAATTGTATGAGCCTCCACCACTTCCTCTGGCAGCCCATTCCATACATGTACCACCCTTTGTGTGAAAACATTGCCCCTCGGGTCTCTTTTACATCTTTCCCCTCTCACCCTAAACCTATGCTCTCTAATGCAGCATTTCACATTTATCCAGATTAAACTCCATCTGCCACTTCTCAACCCATTGGCACATCTGATCAAGATCCTGCTGTAATCTGAGGTAACCACCTTCGCTGTCCACTACACCTCCAATTTTGGTGTCATCTGCAAACTTACCAACTATATCTCTTATGCGCACATCCAAATCATTTATATAAATGACCAAAACAAGTGGACCCAGTACCAATCCTTGTGGCACTCCTCCACTGGTCACAGGCCTCCAGTCTGAAAAAACAACCTTCTTGATAAAGAAAATTGATTTGCAAATTGATGAAGAAAATTTTCTTGAGCACATTCAACAAATCTTTAACACTATGGTAGCCCCAACCAATTTTTGGAAAATTAAAATCACCTACTATTAACAACCTAATTAGTCTTACATAAATCTGAGATCTCTCTATATATTTGTTCCTTGGTTTCCCAGAAGTCCAGACAGATTGAGAGAGAACTTGTTTGTCTATTTTAGATTTGACTGATGGTGGATCCATAATAAAGATAAGGAATGTCAAAGCTGATGGTCCAGGAGCGACAATTGGAAATAAGTGTAACTGCTAACTGGCACCGTGTACGTCATCTACCCTTTTAAGCCCCTTCAGATTCTTGTATGTTTCAATATGATCACCCCTCATGCTTCTAAACTCTAATGAGCCTAACATATTTAGCTGTTGTCAGTCCATCAATCCCTTTGACTCTGGAAACATCTTAGTGAATCTCTATTGAACACACCTCAATTCCAGCACTTCCATTCTTTAATAGGGTAGAAAAATGTACACTGTATTCAAGGTTCAGCCTCTCCAACATTATGTGCAGTTGCAATAATCTTGCCTATTTTAAAACTCCAGCCTCCTAGCAATGAAGGCCAAAATTCCATTTGCCTGTTTAATTACTTGGTGTACTAGCATGCTAATGTGCTGTATTTCAAGCACAAGAACACCCAGAACATTGTGTTGCTCATAATAATCTACCTTCCAATGTTCATGACCTCACACTTACCTACATTAAACTCCATCTGTTGCGTTTTTGCCCGATCATTCAACCTATCTATATTCCCTATCAGTTTTCTTATTTTCTCATCACATTATGCCCTCCCACTTATTTTGTACCTTGAGCAAATTGGATAATTACACTCTGACCTTTCATCCAAATTATTAATGTCGATAGTAAATAATTAAGGCCCCAGAACTGATCCTTGTGGCACTTCATTAATTATGTCTTTCCATCCTGAAAAAGACCCATTAAATAGCCATTGAAAAGTTTAAATAAGCAAAAAATACAAATTCATGCTTTTTAAAAGAATAACAACTGAGAGAACAGGAGATATTTCTGTGCAGATCTGTTATAAGAAAAATGTACAGATTGAAGTTATTTGCTGTCTGTGTTAGAAAATGGTTCAGCAATTACCAAATATTTTTCAGTTATTTGTAATTTTCTTGCTTTCTTTCCAATCCAAATTTTTCCGGTTTAGCAACTCCAGAAAATCAGTATATTTTCCTACGTTGCAAAATCTGGATATTTATATAAAAGAATTGAAAAGCAGAAACAATAGCAATGAATTTAAGAGGCCTGCACACCAATTCAATCATTTTTTAAAACAAAAAATGGTTGGTTTCCTGTGGTCCTAACATGCCTCTAATCATGTGGAACAATTTTAGCCAGCCAGCTCTTGTCTAGTCCATACTTGTGACATTTTAAATGTTTGCTGTGAGTGCAACCTCTCCCTTTTGATAGATGATGCACCAGTCATTCAATAAGGTATTATGCTGCCAAATTTATGCTGTTCATATTTGTATATACATGTACAGTGGTTCTTCAAACTTCATTGAAGGAAAGACATACAATTTAACGCAACCGGTATAGCCTTGTCAGGAAAACTGAATCAGCTACTTACAGGCAGTTTTCAGTTTTTAGGCATTATAAACTGTTGAAGACGACATGATTTTTTTTTGTTTAATACTTTTAGAATATAGAACCAAAAGGTTCTATACCCATCCTGTTAATTTCTTCAACAAACCATATACAGAATGAAAGAAACTTATGGTGCAGAAGCAAATCATTCAGGCCATCATACCTGTTTCAAGAAAACTTCATGATTATTAAGTAAGCATGCATGTTCTTACTGTTGATCACTTTATCTTTTTGATGATTTTGTCTATGCTACTGACTGAAGTTACACATGAACCATTACAAATGACAAAATTCATCCACTTTTGGGCTGAATAACCTCCTCTTTGCCATAATAATTGTTTATAATTGTAGACTTCAATACTAATCCAACTAAAGGGTTATCAGGTGACTTCACAAAGAAAAATGGTTAAGCACTATATATTTACTATTTTGTGGAGACTCATTGTTGAGCTGGATATTGATAGCATCTGATGGAATTGGTTGTTTGATTAGTTAGTCTTTTCTGAATATTGAACAATATTTGCTTAATTGACTTTCCCTGGCAATATAGAATGGATATACCAGGAAATATCGTGGCGGAAGTGGGTACTGCAGATGCTGGAGATTACAGTCAAGATTAGAGTGGTGCTGGAAAAGCACAGCAGGTCAGGCAGCGTCAGAGGAGCAGGAAGGGCTCTCCTAATGAAGGGCTTTTGCCCTAAACGTCGATTTTCCTGCTTGATCTGTGGAAATCTTGATACCAGGAAATACATTCATATTTTGCTATTCAATGTTATTGGGAAAATGGTTGTGCCTATGTTTGGAATTGAATTTGTGTACTTTGTCCATTTAAGTTTACCATACACACGAACTAGGAGGAGAACAAAGGAATCAATTTTTTAAAGGCACATGCAGTTCTGATTCTGAATGTTCCTTACTAAGTCGTGTTGTATCTTACTGATTCTTCTTCAGAACTTCACAATGTCCACATATCTTTTTGGCAAAATGTGTTTGAAGGATGCAATAGTATGGTGTGGCTAAGGTCAAAATATCTTTCACTCGAATAACCTTTTGTTATATTAGACTGTTCTATTCCCTGGGCCTTACCTCTGATATTGGAATACAGCTTCCCTAGATTTGTTTGGAAAAAAATGAATAATTTCACAGTTTTCTCAGCGTATTCACCTTCACTCATTGTTCAGAACAGTTTTAGGTCATGTAGCCCTGAAACCTTTTACTCCACTCATGAACAAATTGTGACCAAACTTCATATACAAACCCTTGCCCCCATGTCCTTTAATCTGATTAAATAAAAAGATTGTCAATCTTGGGTTTAAAGTTACCCATTCACTCAGCATCAACAACCTTTTATAGAAAAGACTTCCAAAAACCCTTGTGTGTAAAAAGGTTCCCAACTTCGTTTTTGCAAGTTTAGCCTCTAATTTCCAAAATACAGCTAATTTCCAAACTAAAGTCATAATAACTCAATGTATGGATGGGGAGGTGTGGTCATCCACAAAATGTGTATTAGGCAGAGCTTCAAGATAACAGAGGAGCCTACATTATAACCCTCATTGTTTATAAACACACTGTATGGCAATGGAAAAACAAATTAATACTCTGCGATGCAGTTAATTTGAGAGTTAGGTCTTTATTTTTCAACTTGTTAGCAACTCACAATGTTCTGACCTTGTACAATGAAAAGGTTGAGAAAACATTGGGAATTACATCTGGAAGTATTGAGTAATCTTTTTTTCAATTTAGCATGCTGTCATTTTGAGTTAGCCATGATATCCATGCAGGATTCTGGATTAGAGTGATGCTGGAAAAGCACAGCAGTTCAGACAGCATCCGAGGAGCAGGAAAATCGACGTTTCAGGCAAAAGTCCTTCATCAACATGTTTACCGTGGTTTTGTGATGCAATAAGGCATCCTGGAACATTCTGTACAGATGTTGTGGCTTTGGGTAGGGAAAAAGATGGGTGTGCAGGCTGGCATTCATCGAATTCCTCAGGATCATTGCGGTGATAATCCCCATTTTCTTCTGGTACCTTTTGTCCAATTACGTGAATCATCCCTCAAAAATGTTGGAGATTATCTAGATGGTTGTCTTTAAACATTTTTCATCTCAGGAGATGTTCAAGTAATCTGATTTCATCCATGTTAAAATGGCTTGGTGCATCTCACTCAAGAACAAGGGTGAGACCATTTTTTCCCTATGGACTTGTCCATGATTCACTCTCTGGAATGGCCAAGCTAATTGAAGCAGCCAGAGGACAAGTGAGCATGAACATGACTAATCCACAATTGCCAGACCGAAACCAGTTTATCACGGCATCCTTCTATGTATTTCCTATTCTGACAGTGGGAATAGATGATAACCTTACCACAACCTGAGTTTCAGTTTTCACATTTGACTCATTGCAATTATCCCTTATGCCCTTTAATCCTGAATTGTACAATCAACAGAACTAAGAAAGGAAGAAAATGTTAGCTCTCTTAATACCTGAAACTATGATAAGATCACTTTTTATAACTAGTGAATTTCAGGAAACACAATCCAAGTTACATCATCTCTCCATTTAACTCAATCCTTAGAATTCAGATATTTTTCTAGTAATTCTGTATTGTCCTCCTTCCAATACTTGTGCTGCTTTCCTACAGTGTGTTGCCCAAAATAACTGAATTTGCTAATCCCAGGCATGGTCTGAGCAAGGATTTCTGCTGCTGATGCTATGCTGACTTCTTCCAGTTAGCATTGCAATTTCTTTGGTTGGTGTATTAGTCGTATGGACAAGTTATAAACAATTTATATGGGCTTCGGGCACATGACAGCTCTCATTGAAAGATTGTGTGTACCAAGACTTCCATTTGTATTGATGATATTTTGCATGTAAAAAAACATGGGATTCTGAATACTTAACCTCTTTTAGCTTTGGTATATGTGACATAATAGCATGTCTTGGTTTTGCCGATGGCAAAGAAAGTGCTTCATTTTAAATCAGCATTGAATTAGTTGAATTGGTAGGATCCAGTTCTACTTGTTTGTAAGGGAGCACTCCTGAATTGCAGAGGTTAGATAGGGGAAAGTGAGGCTGTATGCACAACCGTCAGATTTGCCTAATCCAACTTGTTTTTCTGGAAAATATGACAGGAGACAAAACAATAAAGATTATGCTAAAAAGTTAGAATTATGGTGAATAAATGTCTCTGGAGTCTTATAGGAAAAAGAACTCTTGCTGATTTTAAAAAAAATGATTGTTGTGTTCTCATGGTTACTAAATGGTTTACAAAGAAAGTCAAAGTCAAGATTAAATATTATTCATGACAATTGTGCCAAAAAATAACAATAGGCTTGAGGAGTAAGATGGCTTAAGAGACTTGGTATTATTGACCTGCAGAAACATGTGCTCAATGGTGACAGATAAGAATCAGGTAGAATTATCTTTTTGTGTTTGAAGGTGAATTGAACATTAGATTTGCGCAGTTTCTGTATTTTGTTTTGGTGAGCTATATTAAAGGCAAGTTTTTTGTTTGTACACGTGGAATGCATTGCCAGAGAAACTCTGAATGCTACAGATAAAAATTTCAATGTTTAGCTTTAGCTTTTGTCCTGTGGCAGTGGTTTCAGAAAAAGCAACATGTGGAACAGCTATACAATATAAATATACTCCAGTTTGTCTAACATTTCATCAATGTGGCGAATGAATATTGAAGTTGTTTTTGCTTCTATTTGTCACAGAGAAAGTATTCAGGATACAGAAACTATCTTTACTTCTTGAAGCAACAATTTCTAATCCCCACTGGGATGGGCTTTCACATCTGGCCTGCAATCAAATTCCAATAGGCCATTCAGCCCATTGAGTCTGCACTGACCTTAGAACAGCATCCCACCCAGAACCATTCTCTCATCTATTCATGTAACCTTGCACTTTTTTTAAACCATGGTTAATCCACCTAGTTTACACACTGCTGGATACAACAAGGCAATCCAGCTTGGCCAATCCACCTAAGCTGTACATCTTTAGAATGTGGGAGGAAACCCATGGAGACGCATGGAGAACATGAAAACTCCACACAAACAGTCACCCAAGGTTGGAATCCAACCTGGGTCCCTAGCGCTGTGAAGTTGCAGTGCTAACTGCGATGTCACAATGCTGTCCAAGTAGAGAACACGTAACACAATTTTGAACTGTAGGGAAAAGTCAGCATAGAATTGGAAAAAAAACTTTGTGGTGCTTTTCACGTTCAAAAGATGTCCTAAAATGCTTTCAAGTCAATAATCTTGTGCACAGCAGACCCCAGAGTAGTAATGAGAAAAATTGTCAGATAATTTGTTTCAGTAGTGTTGATTGAAATGATGGCACGGAGCGAACACTTCTCATTTTTAAAAATGACATTGGAATCTTTTAGATTCACCAAGATCAGAAAAGCTTCTGTTAATATCTTGTCCAGTGGCCCCTGCAAAAGTGCAGCACTCTGTCACGACTGCACTGAAATGCCTGCCTGGATAGTATCCTCAGTTCTCTGGACTAAGGCTTAAACCCTTGTTTCTGCCTTTGGCATGAGAGTTATCGTATGTTAAGGCTGATATTTATTGATAATGTACATCTCATGAAAAATGAAATGTTCATACAAATAGACTGCAACTCATTGGAGCTGTGGAAATCTATTAACAGGACATTGAGTGTGAAGAAGTAAAAGAGTTCACAACAATCATAATTCAGCAGTTACTCACTAAAGGTGTGATGCTGATGCTTAGTGCAAGTGATGTAAATGTGCTGATGTTTGATGTTTTTATATTGGCATTGCAAAGGTTTAGCTTGTGCAAGTTTCCTGATGCTGGCTCTTAACTGCAAATACTGAGTGTATAGTGGATTTTATTTGCATAGCCAGTTTTGACATCTTCATTATAAAATGCCATGTGTTTAACTCTGAACAATTGAACACCATTTTGTGAACATAAAGCTGCATAGTGACATTGTAACCTAGGCGTGTCAGTATCTTGAACTGACCATTTAGTAGTTTTGTAAAGCCCTGTTGTAAATAACCATTAAATTTAGAGTTTACAGATTAAAAGTCTACAGATTAAAAGTTCTCAAGGACTTATAGAATTAATTTGTTATAGCATTGTTAATATTAAACAACATCAATAGAAGTTTTCCAAATTGAAATGTAACTAGTGTATTGAAATTGTACACCAGAATATGACCCAGTTAGCAACATAGTGCAGAATATAATGATGAATGTAATTGTCTCTCCTTCTAGTCTCACCGTCTTGTTACAATGTAATGTTTCTCTTTTTATAGACAATCTCCACTTATCTTGAAATGTTTCCAACATCATAGTTTTGAAATGCATGGAATGGGAGGAGAACTGTTTTCATTTACAACAATTCCGCATGAGCTTCTGCAGACAGAAGCTGTACCCGGACTGTAACCTACACTCTGGAAGTTGACCTGGCAAAGTTTATTGAACTGTGGGTTTAACTATTACTCTTGCTTGCTTACAGATTAAACCTAATCCTGGGTAATGGTCTGAGCTTCACTCTGGAGTGCAGGAATAAAAATATGTAGTGGATAAATTACCTTTTATAGCAACTGCTTGTGAAGAAATAACCTTGTCTTTTGGGCTTTGGAACCAAGCCTTCACTCACTGAAAAAGCTAATTAAACAGTTCTCTCCTAAAACACATTTTATACATGAATATTAGTACAATGTGAACTGCAGCATTTATTTGGAGTAGGAAATTAAGTGAGCCATCTGTCAGCAACCCTTTTAGTCAGTCAGTGGCAATTGCAGCAGATTCTGTAACTAATGTGTGATGATATCTATGATTAATGAATGAAGCTTCGATCATAAATTTACACCCTCCCCCCGCCCCCCCAAAACGAAGAGTGGTGGAAACTAGATAAAATTGGATACAGCGCCAGCATGCCATGGTTTCACTTATCCACCTGGCACAATGGATATTTACATACAGAAGGGACAGACTTACTGACCACCCAATTGGCCAACGGCCAGTTGAGGTGCTTAAGTGGAAAATATGTGGCTAGCAAGCCCTGTAGTGGACTGGCTAGATTTTGAGAGAGCTATTTCTCAAGGTTGTGCAGTCATGTTCTCAAGAGGCCATCCTGAAGTGTGAAGTACCAAATCCAACTCCAGTAATATTCCACCCACCTCCCCACCTCCCTCCCAAGCCACCGCCACCACCAGCACCAAAGCCACCACACACAATTCTTCTCCCAGGGGCAGCTGGCAGACCTTCAAAGAGCCGAAAAATGTGTTGCTGGAAAAACTCAGCAGGTCGGGCAGCATCAAAGAAGCAGGAGAATCGACGTTTCGGGCATAAGCCCTTCTTCAGGAATGTAAGAAGGGCTTATGCCTGAAACGTTGATTCTCCTGCTCCTTTGATGCTGCCTGACCTGCTGCGCTTTTCCTGCAACACATTTTTCAGTTCTGATCTCCAGCATCTGCAGTCCTCACTTTCTCCTAGACCTTCAAAGAGGCCCGACTCAACTGGTAGTCTGGGCGCCATCAGACAGCTTTGCCTGGGGACTATTGCAATCCCTTCACACAGCCATTGAACTCAGTGGTACAGCTGCCACAAGAGAGCTGCTGGCTGATGATTGTATGGCAGCTCAGACTCAAGATGGTCTTTTGGAGGGTTAGCATTTGCCCCACCTCAATCCAATTTAAAGGTTTAGTGACCATTAGGTAGCTCTGTAAGGCAAGCCAGGCATGTGGTGGTGGGTTCTCCTCACACTGAATTTTATACCATGATGGCAATCCTGCAGTCAGTGTAAAATTCAACCCTTAGCTGCTGTGCATTTATCAACTGATCTACAATTGTACAAAGACAATTGGATCAGGTTACAGCAGGTAGCCTTTTGTGTCTGCTAATCAAGACTCTTTAGGTATGATGTATGACACAACCAGCACATTGCTGGTGTCCGTTTCCTCCTCAAAATCTTACATTGCAATGTTCAGTCCCCCTCTCTCTCATGTTTGTCTGCAATCCGCTGAAATTGACCTGTTTACTCTCTCTATCTGGTATTAAGTCCAAAAATCTTGCCACCCTTTGCAAAAAGAAAAGTTTCTTTGGAAATCTATTGAAATTCTCGGTGACTATCTGATAACGATGGCTAGAGATACTCAGGTCTGGCTGTATCAGTAGAGAAAGAACCTGCTAACTTGTTGAGTCTGGTAAGACTCTTCCTTATGAAGAATTTACAGAATTTGAAGCTCCTCTAAGAAGACACCCAATGTCATTTTTTCAAGAGAGAAGCGACTCAACCTTCCCATCCTTTCCTGGTATATAACCCATACATCTCTGTATTTTTGCAAATCTTGACTGCCCCTCTGCAGTGCCTCTATCATCTTTTCATAGTATGGTGACCAGAACTGCATGTTGAACTCACTACACCTTGACCACAACCTTCCCACATTTCAAACCTTCCAGAAATAAAGTTGAGTGCTTGGATTTCATTTTCTGATGGCCTCACCAAGCGTGCAGCATTTTTTAAATTGATTTGATATGAGTGTTCTGAGATCCTTTTTGTTCTCCTACCCCAGCTAGGGGTACTAAGTAATAAGTGACTACCTGCAGGGAGCTTACTATCAAAATATGCCAATGCACATTTATCTGTTGAACTTCACTTGCTAATTCTTTGTCCACAGATATTGCAAATTTATCAATGCCCTTCTGTACCGTAATTTGCGGAAGATTTCCTCTGTATAGATTCCACACTACCTCTATTACCCCCAGATTGGCAGACCAGATATCCAGAACCTAATCTAGTCCCATTTGCCAGCACTTGGCCCATATCCCTCTAAACCCTTCCTATTCATATACCCATCCAGATGCCTTTTAAATGCTATAATTGTACCAGCCTCCACCACTTCCTCGGGTAGCTCATTCCATACATGCACTACCCTCTGTGAAAAGGTTACCCCTTTGCTTCCTTTTAAATCTTTCTCCCCTCACCCTAAACCTATGCTCTCTCGTTCTGAACTCCCCCAACCCTGGGAAAAGACCCTGTCTATTTATCCTACCCATGACCCTCATGATTTGTAAACCGCTATAACATCAGCCCTCTTCTGGTCTCCTCCAGAGCCTTGGTGCCTGTTTTAAAGGCAGTATCTGTTGACACAAGGTGTTACCATCCACTGCACATGTACAAGCTTCTAGAACCAGCGTGTGTAGACTTCTGTTACTGTGTGTACACAGATGTTTGTCACCAAGTGGATGTTTCATTGAATTGTGCCTCGTTAATGAAATGGTTGGGCTCTACTGTTTTAGTTTCCTAGCTTCGGCTCTTTTCAGTCTGTATTTTAAGAAAGCAAAGTTTACTACTGGTCAAAACCTTTCCTTTCAGTTTCCTCCTTTATGTAAGTCTGGCTGATATCAGCTGAATAGCTCAGAGTGTGAAGATGCAAAATGATAGGTTGCCTCTGCTGGTCAGAAATTAGTTTAATTTCAGTACTTTCTAGGAGATAGTTGTCAATTTTTTTCACACAGTTACTCTGCATCAGAAATATTCCCTCAGTCAAAGGCTTCATCCTTCATTTATTGTAAATTCCTTGAGAGCTTTACTGTGTTTTAGTCAGTTTGATAATTTAGTGTGAACTACTGGCTGAATATTGTGAACTGATATAATGTTAGTGCTATGTGAACATACCCACAGAATTGTAAAAGCTAAAAACAGTTCATGCTCAGCAATGATTTCATGAATCTATGACTACCAAGAAACAACTTATTGTTGTTGGCATGTCATATTTGAAGACCTCTCTTTTATATGATCAAACATGTTTTTACTTTAGCTGCGATAAGTGTTCACTGCATTGGTCGATATGATTGTGAACTTTAGGCCTTTCAGCATTTCATATTATTGAATTCATTTTATGCAAATCATTCAGATAGCCAGGTGGTAAGGCACAGACATTCAGAGACATTTTTATATTTACTGACCTGGCTGATGTTGAGCTTGGCTATGGTTTATGTTTAATTTAGCTTTTATGATATTCAATTTTTAAAAATTGTTTTTATTTCTTTGTTTCAGCACTGATTACTCAAAAAAACTTTCACTTAAGTCACACAAGACTCTAAATGCAAAAATTAGTTATGTGTGGTTTAAAACGGTTTGTTCAAACCTTCCCATAAGGTTATAGTCACAAATGGAATCTTCAGACAAATTGAGATAGTAAAAATGTTGGCATTTATAGCATCTACATTTTAATCCACTATTCAAAGTTTACTTTCAGTCTACAGTTGCCCCACAATTCACTTTTGAAAGTGAAAGAATTAATTGGGCTCATGATTATACCTGAACTAATTATTTAGTTTTGTAGCAGCTTTTCGTTAAATTTGTGTTCCTGCTTGAGTTCCCAGGCACAACATTAATATAAATTATTATTTTAATCCAAAGCTGGTTATAAGCATTGTACAGGGCTACATATTACAGACAAATACTACAACTTGCATATTTCAACAAAACAAAATCTGTTAAACCAAGTAATTATACTTGTATTCCAAAGAGAGGTGAGTTCAGGCTGTTGAGAAAAGGAAGTTCATGCATTTCCTTTTCTGTTTATATGAATAAATGGAATATAGACAATCTTGAGAAGTTGGATTATGTTCAAGGAAATACTGAAATATATTAGGTTAATGTTTTTGTGTATACTTTCAAAAT
Organism: Hemiscyllium ocellatum; assembly: GCF_020745735.1. NCBI lineage: Eukaryota > Metazoa > Chordata > Chondrichthyes > Orectolobiformes > Hemiscylliidae > Hemiscyllium > Hemiscyllium ocellatum. The sequence continues at coordinate 75,144,215 of NC_083405.1, forward strand.
TTAGACATGTATATTTTCATTTGTTGATCTTTATAGTTTTAGGAATTGCCAAACATTTTTATACAGCTAGAAAAACATTATGAAATTTATTAAGTGTAATTAAACACATTTTTAAAAACAAGAAGATTTTTTAGTATATGCAGTCTTTCGTGCTGTGTTAAGTTCAGTTAAAGGCAATTCTAGTTCTGTTGATATCTGTTTACCAGCAGTGGTGATCTCATCGTTAAGATGTCATTGTAGAGATGAACGTAATTGTACAATGATATTTGCTAAGCTTAAAACTGTAACAGGGCTATAATAATAATGACTATTTTGAGCATTCATGAAAGGAAGGGATGTGAATTTTTCAAAACATATTTTTCTCCATACATAGTACCTGTTCAAGAAATTATATAAATGTGTTTTTGTTTCCCTTCATTTTAATTGAAATTTCAAATTTTCGTTGATCTGAAAGAACAACGCAAGGTAAGTTTTGTATGTGCATGTCTACATATTTTTGCAATAAAACTATTTTTTGCCTCCTCTTTGCCTGAGGTGGTGGGCAGCCTTACTGATGTCATTTGTTTGAGAACAGCACTGTGTAATTGTAGCAGTTGGCTAATGCGAGCTGTGATGGTTAATGCCTTTTACCTGGATCTCTCTGGTGTGGATTGGATTGTTAACTCTCTAAGCCCATCTTTATGTTAGGCAGGAGAGTTTTGGGGTTAGGGAATGTGACATCCGAAATTGTAAAAACACATCCCAAACTGCAGAAAAGTGGCCATTTTTGTGGCAGTGTATACAAACCGCCGATGTCCACCACTTCAGGACTGGAAGTCATAGAGTCAATACAGTTTCCATACAGCATGGAAACAGACCCTTTGGTCCAACCAGTCCATTCCGACCATGTGCCTAAACTTAACTAGTCTCACCTGCCTGCATTTGGTCCATAACCCTCTAAACCTTTCCTATTCATGAACTTATCCAAATGCCTTTTCAACCTTGTAATTGTACCAGCATTCACCACTTCCTCTGGCAGTTAATTCCACATACAAACCACTGGGAAAACACTACTATCATAGGGCAAGCCAGACAGAGAACAGCCAGGGAATTCCTAGAGGCATGGCATTCATCCACAAACTCCATCAACAAACACATCGACCTGGACCCAATATACCAACCACTACAGCGGACAGCTGAAACTGACACCCAGAAGCGGCAAGGACAGACCACTATAAATACCGGAAGAAACATCAAAGAAGTGCTTCGCAGGAGGCTCCACAGCACTGATGATGTCTCCTAGCCAGGGGACGAAACGTTTGCAACTAAAACTTTCAGCTCGGCGAACAGAACCACTACAACAAGCACCCGAGCTACAAATCTTCGCACAAACTTTGAATACAAACCACTCTGAGTGGGGAGAAAAAAGCTGCCCCTCATGTCCTTTTAATCTTGCTCCTCTCACCTTAAAAACATGGCCCTGAGTTTTGAACTTCCCCACCTTATGGAAAATACCCTTGCTATTCATCTTATCTATGCCCCTCATGATTTAATCAACCTCAATAGGATCACTCCCCAACCTCCTAAATGCCAATGGAAAAAGTCCCAGCCTTTCCAGTCTATTTTTGTATCTCAAACCCACCATACCCAGCAACATCTTGGTAAATCTTATCTGAACCCTCTCCACCTTAATAATCTCATTCCTATAACAGGGTATCAGAACTTCAACCAATAAAATCTTGGATTGGTTGCAGCACAGAGGGCCATTTAACCCATCATGCCCTGTCGGGATTTTGCATGAGTAAATACTGGAAGTGTTTAAAGAGGAAGTGGATAGCCCTGAACTCCCTATTATGTAAGAAATCTATGAAGAGCTGGCACAAAAGCAATGTTGAGGGCTGGGCACGTCCGCCATGATCGTCTTAAATGGTAGGGCATGCTGGAGGGGCTGAATGGCTGACTGTTGCTCTTTTTCTCTTATGCTCTTATGGAGTTTCAGCACCCTGCTTTTTCACTGAAGCCCTGCATTTTTTCCTCTGCAGACAATGATCCAATTATCTTCCAGCACACTTTCAGCACCTAACTAGATCACCAGATCCTAACTTTTACCGAGCAAAAGAAGTTTTATTCTGTTCTTATTACTTATTTTACCATTCACCTTAAATCCGTGTTCTCTGATTCTCAATTCCATTATGGCTACTGCTTTTCCCTATCTGCACTGTCCAGAACCAGCCACTATTTTGAATAACTTTACCAAATTTCCCTACAACCTTCCCCAAGGAGAACAGCAACAACATCTCCAGTCTATCTGTGTAACTGACGTTGGCATTGCTGGGACCTAAACATTGAATCCTTCCTGCGCGCTCTGTTCATTATCTTCACTTCCTTTGTAAAGCATAATGCTGTTAACTGGATACAATACTCCAGTTGGTGGCAAATCAGAGTTTGATGTGCATTTGTATTAATTTTCTTATTTTTTATAATCTATGCACTTTCTCGAGCAATGTTAATGGGCCAGGAGGACCAAGAATGCTGCCCTGATCCCTGAACCAAAGCTTTTGTTGAATGGTGCTGTCATTCCACTGATCCTATCGCTCCTGCTGCCTCTGTTACCATGCCAGCTCCCATCCTCCTGATTTCTGTCTCCCCAACTTAACCAAGTCCACATCTTTGCCTCTCTTCCTCCTGATGAGCATGCTTGAGCAGCCCAGCCCCACCCTGGCCAGGTCATGCAGCACTGCCCAGTGGGTTTCCCCAACCACTGCCAGTTGCAATCTCCTACTGTAGGTTTTCTCTCCTGGTAACTGGCCAGCATCTCTCTGTCTCTGGCTGCTGGGTGGCTAGCATTTTTTTGAAGAAATGGTGATGAGTTTATGTTTGGCTTGATCTTGGCATTCCTAGAATTTGAGTCATTCCTGCAATTGCATTCCTCTTCCCACTTCCTGCAAATATTGATTGGGGGGAGGTGTGTGTGTGTGTGTTTGTTTTCATAATTTTGTAAAGTCAAGCTACATAAAATAACAACTCTGATGCTAATTAAAATAAATAATGATTTATGTTGTTCCAAAGAAAATAGTTTGAGAAATATAAAAGCACCCATACTATGTGTGTGCATTACTTGGCAATGTAATACGAAGCACATTGAACAAGTCCCATGTTGCTGCTTTTCAGCTCATTTTGAATTTGCTCTATTTCAGCTCCAGAATGCAATGATTGGTTGCACTGTTTGTACTGACCCTCCTAAATCAAGTGGACTTTTCCTCACAGTCAAGGAGGCCTCCAATACTCAGTATCCCAGCTCCTACATGAAGAATGTCACAGTAAAACCAAGCCTGTCCATACTTGTTTGTTTCCAGCAGGTTTCTGGATAGTGATCAATAGAATGGCTCTGCTGGCATTTTTGCAAACCTCAGGCAAGAATGTTGAGACCAGCTGTAAGTGCCAGCCTAGCTTCAAACAGCTAACTGATCTAATCTAATGATTTAACCTGAGGCTGCCATAGTATGAGTAGCAAATATATACACTGAGCCATCCCAGCGTGACCTTTACATCCCTCATTCACTGTGATTTATGTTAGTAGTTTGAATCTGTAATCACTTGATGTCATGTTCACAACTGCTTCAAAATGTAACCACTTTTGCAAACACAAGTCCTGTTAGCACCAGAAGCAGATGTGTTATTGAACTTACCAGAGGACAAGAGAATGGGGAGAAAAGTAATTGAGAGAAAACGAGACAAAGTTGAGAGGTTAATTTAGAACAAAATTAGGGTTCAAAGTATCATTGAATAGTCATAGCAGGGAGGAGTCCATTCAACCCATCAGATCTATGCTGGGTGTCCCGGATTTAGCTAGTTCTCAGCCCAACCATCTTCACTGCCTCCTTCCTTTGATCAATAAGGTCAAAAATGAGCGTGTTCACTGCTGATTACACAACATTCAGCACCATTCATAACTTTTCAAATCCTTATCAAGCTGAGAATATGTAGCATGCCACCTACAAAAATGCACAAGTAATCTTGTGCTTCTATTATTTACCAGTAAGACTTTATGCACCCCATTATTACAAAGTCACAATGAAAGGAGATCCAATTAATTAGAATGCATCTCCTAAATCTGATTTGTCAGTTTGCTATAAAGGTAGAGCTGGTGACCAATTGACATGATACACAATTTGCATGAACAAATAGAAATTCATTTGGTACAATTCTGCAATTAAGAATTAATTCTAACCTTAAAACTGTTCCAATGAAGCAGTGCTGGGATGGTTTCATTGGTAACAAAAGTGTTGCATGGAGATTTACTCTGTATGAAGTCTTTGAGTTGTTACAAGTCGCCCCCAATTCTACAGTCAGTGGCAAAGTTACACTTGTTTGTATAATTAATTTGTTTTAGCACTTACAACCACAGCACTTAACGAAGTGGATCCATCCACAGGCCATAGAAACAATGGTGTTTCCACTTAACCATTCAAATTGAACAATTCATATTCACAGACATAAAGAGAAGGTTTTAAATAGGTGGGTGTGCAGAACTGAGTGCGAGGGTAGGGATTAAATCAGGAAGTTGGCAGCCTCTGTTATAACCTGCTTTGCAGGTTTTGCTGCAGTCTCCTGGCTTCCCACGCCTAGGGAAACCCTACAGGCAGGATAGCTTCAGGGAGGCAGTGGATGTCTTTACAATGCTACTTGTGGGCTGCAAGGAGCACGAGTGCTTCCCCTGCCCCCCAGAGCCCAACAGACCCCCTTACCTCCCCCTCTGTACCTCTCAAAATGTCTGGTTCACTCAGTCTCAGATAACGAATGCAAATTAAAATAGACAGTTCCATGCCAAATGCATGGAAAGCAAAGTATATAAATTGAAAATATATGAAGAAAAAGAACAAGAAATTAACAAGTTTAAATTCTTTACTTTTTTCAAATCTTGTTTCAAAAAATGAAAAATGAAAGACTGAGAGTCATAGAGATGAAACAGACCCTTCGGTCTAACGCGTCCATGCCGACCAGATATCCCAATCCAATCTAGTTTCACCTGCTAGCACCCGGCTCCTCTCCCTCCAAACCCTCTCTATTCATATACCCATCCAAATGCCTTTTAAATGTTGCAATTGTACCAGCCTTCGCCACTTCCTCTGGCAGCTCATTCCATACATGTACCACCCTCTGCAAGAAAAAGTTGCCCCTTGGGTCTCTTTCATATCTTTCCCCTCTCACCCTAAACCTCTAGTTCCAGACTTCTCCAGTCCAGGGAAAAGACGCTGTCTATTTATCCTATCCATGCCCCCCATGATTTTATAAACTTAAATAAGGTCACCCCTTAGCCTCCGACGCTCCAGGGAAAACAGCCCTAGCCTATTCAACCTCTCCCTATGGCTCAAATCCTCCAACCCTGGCAACATCCTTGGAAATATTTTCTGAACCCTTTCAAGTTTCACAATATCTTTCCGATAAGAAGGAGACCAGAATTGCATGCAATAATCCAACAGTGGTCTAACCAATGTCCTGTACAGCCACAACATGACCTCCCAGCTCCTGTACTCAATACTCTGACCAATAAAGGAAAGCATACCAAACACCACCTTCACTATCCTATCTACCTGCGACGTCACTTTCAAGGAGCTATGAATCTGCACTCCAATGTCTTTGTTCAGCAACACTCCCTAGGACCTTACCATAAAGTGTATAAGTCCTGCTAAGATTTGCTTTTCCAAAATGCAGCACCTCACATTGATCTAAATTAAGCTCCATCTGCTACTTCCCAGCTTATTGGCCCATCTGGTTAAGATCCTGTTGTTTTCTGAGGTAACCCTCTTCGCTGTCCATTACACCTCCAATTTTGGTGTCATCTGCAAACTTACTAACTGCACCCCATTTGCTCACATCCAAATCATTTATGTAAATGACAAAAAGTAGAGGACCTAGCACTGATCCTTGTGGCACTCCACTGGTTACAGGCCTCCAGTCTGAAAAACAACCCTCCACCACCACCCTCTGTCTTCTACCTTTGAGCAGTTCTGTATCCAAATGGCTAGTTCTCCCTGTATTCCACGAGATCTAACCTTGTCGAATGCCTTATTGAAGTCCACATAGACCACATCTTCTGCTCTGCCCTCATCAATCCTCCTTGTTACTACTTCAAAAATGCAATCAAGTTTGTGAGACATGATTTCCCACGCACAAAGCCATGTTGACTATCTCTAACCAGTCCTTGCCTTTCCAAATACATTTACATCCTGTCCCTCAAGATTCCCTCCGACAACTTGCTCCCCACTGACGTCAGGCTCACTGGTCTGTAGTTCCCTGGTTTGTCCTTACCACCCTTCTTAAACAGTGGCACCATGTTTGCCAACCTCCAGTCTTCCGGCACCTCACTTGTGACTATCAATGATACAAATATCTCAGCAAGAGGCCCAGCAATCACTTCTCTAGCTTCCCACAGAGTTCTAGGGTGCACCTGATCAGGTTCTGAGGATTTAACCAATTTTATGCATTTCAAGACATCCAGCAGTACTTCCTCTGTGATCTAGACATTTTTCAAAACGTCACTATCTGTTTCCTTGCATTCCATATCTTCTATGTTGTTTTCCATAGTAAATACTGATGCAAAATACTCGTTTAGTATCTCCTCAATTTTCTGTGGCTCCACACAAAGGTCAAGTAGCTGATCTTTGAAGGGCCCTATTCTCTCCCTAGTTACTCTTTTGTCCTTAATGTATTTGTAAGAACCTTTTGGATTCTCCTTAACTCTATTTGCCAAAGCTATCTCATGTCCCCTTTTTGCCCTCCTGATTTCCCTCTTAAGTATACTCCCTACTGCCTTTATACTCTTCTGGGGATTCACCTGATCTACCCTGTCCATATGCTTCCTTTGTTTTCTTAACCAAACTCTCAATTTGTCTCGTCATCCAACATTCCCTATACCTACCAGCCTTTCCTTTTCACCTGACAGCAATATACCTTCTCTGGACTCTCCTTATCTCATTTCTGAAGGCTTCCCATTTTCCAGCCATCCCTTTACCTGTGAACATCTGCCCCCAATCAGCTTTTGAAAGCTCTTGTCTAATACCGTCAAAATTGGACTTCCTGCAATCTAGAACCTCCACTTTTAGGTATACTCTATCCTTTTCCATCACTACTTTAAAATGAATAGAATTCTGGTTGCTGGCCCCAAAATGCTCCCCCACTGACACCTCAGTCACCTGCTCTGCCTTATTTCCCAAGAGTAGGTCAAGTTTTGCACCTTCTCTAGTAAGTACATCCACATACTGAATCAGAAAGTTTTCTTGTACACACTTAACAAATTCCTCTCCATCTAAACCCTTATCACTATGGCAGTCCCAGTCTATGTTTGGAAAGTTAAAATCCCCTACCATAACCACCCCATTATTCTTACAGATAACTGAGATCGCCTTACAAATTTGTTTCTCGATTTCACTCTGACTATTCAGGGGTCTATAATACAATCTCAAAAAGGTGATCAATCCTTTTTATTTATCAGTTCCACTGAAATAACCTCCCTGGATGTATTTCCAGGAATATCCTCCCTCAGCGCAGCTGTAATGCTATCCCTTATCAAAAACACCACTCTGCCTCCCTTTCTATCCTTCCTGTAGCAATTGTATCCTGGAACATTAAGCTGCCAGTCCTGAGAGTTGTTAAAGTTTTCAGTATCAGCAGACATGTTTGATAGTAATTAAACATTGCCAGGATATTCCTGCTTCCTTATCACTTAATCTAACCTGTACTGAAGGTGCTGAAATGGGTGTACATTTGCTGCTGCACCTGACCACTGATCCCGAGAGGTCATAGTATGTTGAATTAAATAAACAAAGCCCCTTCCAATGGAGATGGAAAATTAATCATGATGTATTGTTTTTAATTTTGGCAAGTTAAACATTTCATGAGCAAAAGGCTTAGTACCTGGTACAACCGTTTTCTAACAGAAAAATGTTAAATACCATTATCAACTTGTGCAAATCTCTACCAATACTTCGGTTAAACAAAAAACCCTGTGTTCTTGTTATTGGTTTTCTTTTTTAATCAAAGCCATTATGCAGCCACATCAAGCCATAAACTGGAGTCTCAATGATGAGGCAGAGTGATAATTTGATATATAATCAAGAATAGTTGGTCAAATTATCTGAAACTCCTGGTTATAGTTAAAAGATGCATATTTCTGGCACATGTAGCTCCCTGGGATTTAAAATTTGGATTGCATTCTTACTCGCTTGTTTAAATTTCAGGTGTTCCAAATGTAGAGAAACTGAAGAATAATAGTTTCAAGATTTTGTTAAAAAACGGCACTGAACCTGTTGTCTGACAACTACCATGGGAATTACCATTGAATCATACAATAGTTAGATAAAAGAATTAGGCTATCCATGCTTTCTCTCTGCAAAAGCACTTCAAGCAGTTCCACTCCTCCCCACGCCCGCACCCCAGATGCAGAAGAATAATTTGTAGACTTTGCTAAATGTTACTCATTACAGCTGTTCTTGTTTGTTGAATACACAAGGTAAAGGGCAATGGCCCTTGGTGCTCGACACCAGTAAAATTTAAGATGAGTAAAAGAGTAAACTATTGGTGAGTGATAATGTAAATTACTGAAATAAGTTAAGGACATGTCATTATCCTATTGAAGGTTTTGTCATTAAATCAATTTAAGCTGCTTATTGTGTGTGTGTTTGGACAGCTGCTGTAGATTTTTATACATTTGACTTGTGTGAAAATAACTTTCACAGAAATAATTTCTAGTATTTGCTGACAGATGAGCATTGTGGCTCGAGTTGGAAATGGAGGGTTGTGTTCATGGTGTTTGCAGAGATTGCATTTGTTGAATAAACAAGGGGCTCCTGGCCAATTCCAAATACACATTAGTTTGGGGATTTTGTGAGTTGCTGGTCTGGCAATGATTTACTTTAAGCTCTCCCTTTGTTCCTCAGTATTCTTGTTCTCAGTTTAAATCTTTTTGGGAAACTGTTGAGCAGATTAATATTCCCAAATGAGTAACGATTTGCTTTGTCTCAGTTTGGCTTCTATTGTTCCTCTTGGCTATGGTGGGGATGTAGCAGCTTCAGCGGTGACTAAAGTGGCATCAGCTTGAGTGATAGCTTCAGCATTAGTGACTTGGTGATTCCGGCCTGTTCCTCCTGCCTGTGGCAATGGCAGCATGGTGGCTCTGGTCTCGAAATCCTTGCTCTGGCAGCCTCACAGGCAGCTTCCCATAGCCACTTCAGAAACCTAGGAGCCATGGAGGGAACAAAAGATTAACTTTGTCTTAACTTTTTCTCAATTATTTCCTTTGATAATTTATGTAATTAAAATGGGCCCTGGATAATGGCGACTTATACACTTTTCATTGTAGTTTCATAGGTAAAAGTGACAAAAAATTACTATTCTATTAGATTCTATTCTACATTGTGAGGCAGCATAGATTTGGAAATAATATTTTTCTGTTGATGTACGGTAGATTTTGAAGTTTTCTTTGATATTTCTATTGGCCAAAGCAAGCATTCAACAATTATAGGTTACATCACCAGCTAGTGTTGCATAATTAATAGCACATTCCTAAAATTCTTACAGGTGTTAGATGATTTTAACAGTTGCTGGTGTTTGAGAATAAAGCCTGTAAATATTCCAGGTTTTCCTTCTCTAATTCGAAGTGCTGTGAGCAGAGACATATATTTGCACAATTCTGCTTGATAGAAAGGTATAAAACCAATTGCATCTCTGCAAGGCTTTCGTTTCAAATGCTATTTTATCTGATCTAGTGGAGAAAATGTTTGTTCGTAGATTTTATATTTTCTTAATTTTTCAGTATGCAAAAATAAGTCTTAATGCCTTAGAGAAGCTTTGAATAATATAGGTTTGACAAGTGAAAATTTGTAGCTTTTACGTTAAGGGGGTGTAAATAGCATTGAATCAATTGTAAGATTGCATGACTGTGCACTGATATGTAAGGAAAATATATTAGTGTAACACCTCTTTGATCAAAGCTTTGGAATTGGAATCACTACAGAAATGGAGAGAGAAAAGGTAATTGATCATGTTTTACTCTTTTTTGTAATGGTGGTAATTGACAGAAATTCTTGGTATCCTCCAGCAATGTTGAGACACAAGGCAGCCATGTAGACCAGGCCATTTGTTTCCAAGTTAGTGTATCAACAATCTTTCTTCCCCTGGATGATCCCATAATGGGAACAGGCTGCCAAAAGAAATAGTCCCAGCCACATTGCTTAAAATCTTAAAGGTCCATCTTTGGATTATTTCCATTTATAAGTTTTTACCATATCAATTGGTCATGCCTGGCTTTCTAATGCTAGATGTAACCTTTATTAAAATAGAGATACAAATCTGTGATGCTTACACAAATGAAGCAGAAATAAATGATAAGTGTATGAAAACTGTCATTCTTATCACCTGTAAAATAATTAAGGCAATTTAAGACTGTAATCTGTGTAATCCTACACCGTTATTGATTTATTCAGTTTGTGGTGAAATAAATCAGTGTAAGCCTGAATGCTACTGGATCTTAGTAAACAAGATGCGTTGCTGTAAGCTCTTCTCATCAATAAAACTAACTGACTCATATCTAAAACAACTTAACTTAATAATTAACGTGTGACAACCAAAATTGTAAAGTAATTAAATTAGAATTCACTTAAAGGACCTGCATTTACAGAATGATTTATCACATCCTTGAGGTGTTCCAGATATCTTCACATTTGATATACTACAGAGATTTATGACAGATTTGTACAGATTTGTGGGCAGCACGACGGTACAGTGGTTAGCACTGCTGCCTCACAGCGCCAGAGACCCAGGTTCAATTCCCGCCTCAGGTGACTGTGCAACCTCCACACTGACAGACGTTCTCCCAGTGTCTGCGTGGGTTTCCTCCGGGTGCTCTGGTTTCTTCCCACAGTCCAAAAATATGCAGGCTAGGTGAATGGACCACGCTAAATTGCCCGTAGTGTTAGGTTAAGGGGTAAATATAGGGGAATAGGTCTGGGTGGGTTGTGCTTTGGCGGGTCGGTGTGGACTTGTTGGGCCGAAGGGCCTGTTTCCACACTGTAAGTAATCTAATCTTAAAATTCCACCAACATTATTTACTAGTTCTTAGCAGTGGTGATTGACCAAGACATTGGGATAATTCTCAGCTTTCTCTTCAAGTAATTTTCAAGGGATTTTTTTCAAAATGTACGCATTTCCTTTTATAATCTAAGACTATGTATTCAACAATGCCAACCCCCCATTGAAATTTCACCTAAGATTAAATGCTAGAATGGGGTTTGATTCAAGAGCTACCGATTCAATGAAAATGATACATTTAGCATGTTTAACACATTTTAAGTAAAATTACATTTAACTGAAAGCAATACCGTTCATCAACAGTTTATCCATATTCACTGCAAAGAATTGACATTCAATGGAAGTGTTCCAGTGATTGACTTGCTCCTCTATAAACTCTGGCAGTTTTCAGAGAAGTAAAATCGTGAACATACGATCATTTTTCTCATATTGAATTTCCCTATGGGAAATATTCAGTTAATTGTGCTGTTTAATAGCAACTCACACATGTTTAATGTTTACAGCTGCTTTGCCATTAGTGAAGCAATCAAGAGCATCCTTTCAGTAATCCACCATTTGTTTTTGTGCACTCTTTAATAACTTCCCATACAGTGGTATAGAGGAGATCCATTCCACATACATTAACACATTTGACTGTTTTTCTTGGCTGTGCTCTATGCAGTTGAATTTTCTGAATAATGATCTCTGAATTGAGGGGGAAGCAGCATTGACTAGGAATTTACATCAGCTAGTAATTGAAGTAACACATTCGCTTTTCCTTTGTCTTCTATTGCAGTGGAAGGGTGAAAGACCTAGCACTGTCATTGGTGGAATTGCTGCTGTGCTGTGAAATGCCAGGATTTTGTTTAATTGATTGCAATAAGGCAAGCGGCCACTACAATTCACTTTCTAACAAGCTTTTTCTAATGGTTTAGAGCAACAATGGAGTTAGTGTGCAAGACTAACTCCATTAATGTGGGACTCTGCGAGTGTTTTTATGTGACTAAAAATGATTAAAGTTGTGGAAAGCTGTCTCGATGACCCTAGGTTATTTGCATGTTTTAGAATAAGTTTGGAGATTGTTAAATTTCTGTTACATCTAATTTTATTCTTGCTATGTTAACAATATCAGGAAAAAATTAATGCAGGGCATGCTCATGTGGAAACTTGAGATGTGGATAAAAATAAACTTTTTATCAGAATGTCATGCCGTAACTTGAGGTATAACATATGAATAATTGTTTTGAATTTTTCAACAGGCCTGTCTCCTCCATTTTCATATATCATCTCATGCATGCATTTATTACATTTTTATTAACTCTGGTACATAACTTATGTATAACTAGCTTTACAAAATACAAAGTGGATTCCAAAAGTAGATGGTATTTGTGTCCTGGATTTTCAAAAAATAAAGAAGTGCAACATTGTCTGACTTTTGAATTAAAGAGTTTAGTAGTTAATCATAATAAGGAGACCAATAAGGCAAGATATGTTTTCTGGTTGTACAAGCCCTTCCATTCAGTATTTAGAAAAATGTCAAGCCATGGTATATTTAATTGACAATCTATTTTATTCCTTGGGTATTAAATGTATTTTGAGGGGTCCAGGTGTTTTAATGCCTCTGCTCAATCTCCTGTTTCATTCATTCCTTCATTTGACTTTATTGTCTGGTTGGCTGGATAACTAATTTCAATTCCCAAATGCCCACCTTTCATTATCTTGTACTTCAAAGAGCAAAAAAAAGGAATATCATGCACGCGTTGCAGCACTAAAACATATGGATGCATGAAAATACTCCAGAATGTGCAATACTAAGGTAAATGGTTATTCTATAGTTTACCCATGGTACAGGCTGAAGCCTCACTCCCTCCTGCTCTCATCAGAATGACAGTGGAGTGCTAGTGAATCCTGATAGTGCCAAACCACATTAATGTGAATGGAGTAGAGGTTATGAAATTAGGGACAAGAACAGCTTTATCTGTTGGAGTTGAGGTAAGACTTGGACTCCCCTCACACTCTGTCATTCTCACTGTCTCCCGTGGAATTGTTGGTGTCTCTTCATGTCTCTCATCTATATGCTGCCTCTGGGTCAATTTTGACATTTACTAATGATATCCCATCAACTGGTTTTATTAACCCTTCTGTCTCTGTTTTGTCACAATATTTTCCAGCATCCAAATCAGTATGAGCCACGGTTTGTTTAATGTCTTTAATTACTGCCACAAACCTCAAATATAATGTTTTAGTCCCATCCCCTTGCTGGCCTTAGTCTTATGTTTAAAGCCATTATTTGGACCATGTGTCCAATTTGATTGCAAGCTAAAATTCCCCTGAGTTGAAAAGAGGACACAACGCTACTCGATTTGAGTTGTATGATGCCACCATCTTACCTTCCACCCCCTCCCCCGGCCTACACTCTGCCTCAGACAATGTGCTAGAATCGACATCCATCTCTTAATCAGTGCCAGAACATGACCATTCCGATATTCCATTGGCTGACTGTCTACCCTCAATAAAATTCAAATTACCTTACTCGGATATCCCATCCCATGCCAGGTTCCAGTTAACGATCACCCATGTGCTGATGGACCACCATTGGCTCTTTGTGTCCCAATGGCTCAAATTTAAAATTATCCTTCACTAATTGAAATCCTTTATTCACCTCTTATCCCTGTCTGTGTTACTTTCACCAGCTCTGTGGTTCTTAAAGCTCTTGGTTCTTCCAGTATCCATGCATTTCCCATTCCTTAGCATTGTTAGTGGCAGCCATGCTTTTATCTATTCCTGAAGTTCTGAAATTGACTGCAAAACCATTCTTTCTACAAACTGCGTCTCTCTCTTTTAAGGTCCACTTTCAAATTCACCCTTATTTGTATCTCCTGAAATCCTTATCTTTCACTTGGTCTTGATTTCAGCCTAATTATGTGCCTAGATGTGACTTTCTACATTAAAGGCAATATGTAAATGTTGTTTGTTGTTCATTTTAATTACAGAAATCAGATGTTTTTCTCTTAAGGTCCGAAATGTGCTCACGCACCTAAAAGCCAAATAGTTACATAGTGCAATTACTTTTGTTATGTGTGTAAATACAGAAGCTATCCATAACAGTATGATGATTGATCATTTAATATTGGTGGTGTTAGCTGAGGGTGGCTTGTTGATCAGGGCACTCCCTGCTCTGTCAATAGTGGCATGGATCTATAAGCCCCACATGAACAGGTAACAACCTCAGTTTAATGTCTTCCAGTGACAATGCAATATTTCCTTCATACTATATTGACATCTCAAACTGGATTGGAATTCATATTCTGGAGTAGAATTTACATAAAAGGCCTGTTAATTCAGAAGCAAGAAGGCTACCAACTGAGTAAAGCTGACAATTAACTGATTTCTGTCTGATACCAACTTTATGTGACAAGGCATTTAAAGACTGGAATATATGTTTTGACCAGTTCTTTGGTGAGATTCCCCAATTTTATTATGTTTCAGATGGGATACCTCAAATTATTAAGTGCTGGGTAAGAAGTGATGAACTAGCTCTTCCTTTTTTTTAATTCACCCACCCATTGGTTAGTCACAACAAAGTTAATTTTAAAGGAATCCATTTCATTTTGGATGCCTTTCTGCTGAACCAGATGAACAAGTGTTCTAAAAGAAGCTATTTTAAGCAGGCTTTCATGAATTAACAAAAGGTGTGAGTTAATTAATTACTACTAAAGATGAGAAAACATAGTAACACAGCACACACACATACACAGGGAATAGAAATAAGAGGCAAGTCACAAAAGATTAAAAGTTTTAGAAAGAAATATGGAGCAGTCTCCGAGTTGCTCATGAGGAGAAGATAGTTGGTTGAATGCCATGATCTTTACAGTGATGTTGCTGGTAGCATTGATGTCAGTGATGATTGAGATTTTTTGATTTGATTGAAATCCTTTCGTTCTGATTCCCTTTAACACTGGTTGCTAGCCAGCTGGCTTCTAACACTCAGTGAGTGAGTTTTTCTGTTGCCATTTTCTTTTGCTGGCTTGTCAGCTTTCAGCACTTGGAATGAAAGAGATTTTTTTTTGTTTTTGCTTTATCTGTAGTATAGGGATGTTTAAATGAATGTTCTCATAGCACAGTAGTCAATATGCTAGGAAATCAGGCCAATAATACGGACAGTTTTAAGCCCTCTCTTTTATAATCTCCTGGAGGCAAAACTCAAAAATTCTGCGATGGGTGACTTTCGCTGAGAGGGGAGCTATACTCAGGTTGTCATTATTGCTTCCTGTTTTGAATTTCTTTGTCTGAAGTTTCTTCAACATTCTACAGGTGAGTACATTTCATGAGTCCCACTCAAGACTTTGCCAGATATCTGAATTTACATCTGCAGTCATTTTTCAGTTGTAGCAGATTTCAGTTAAATATCACATTTTGGACTTGAGAATTAATATTGTTCATGGTACTTCAGGGTTCTAATCATGAAAATAGTCTTGTGATTGGAATGGTTTTAATTATTAATAAATTTCTAGAATGAAATCCCACTGAGTTTCATCCTAGTTCTCCAGATCATTAAAACTAAAAAAAATTAAGTTGTAAATTGTACAAGAAATTGGAACTTTAGACCTTGTGCTGTTTGTTTGCTCTAAATATGTATAAAATCATTGACTATATTGAGTAAGCTTTATCCAGTTACAGCAATAACTGTGGGGATTGGTGCATTATATTGTGCAATGAGACCTACTTGAGCAAGTGTACTGGGGGCAGTAGTCCTGGAGTGCTTTGATCTGTGCAATCAATGATGATACTACCCAGTTTGTTATTTTCCAGTATTGATTACACAATAACTGTGTGATGTTGCAAGAAATTCAATAATTCTGTATTTACTACAATTTATCAAACATTTATACATGTTAAATGGTGCCCTGGAGCCAAGATATAAAACAATTATATTGGTGCTGCAAATCTATTTTACACATTTGATCAATATAACTATTGTTTGAAAATAATATTTTTGCAATGAATTTCTAATATAAATTGGAATAAATGTTAAAGTAAATAACAGATAATAGCTTATTTCTACTCAACTACTTTCTCTTCAGTTCTGAGAACGTTCCCTTTAAGTTTTTTTTATATAAAGAAGGTATTAAATGATAAATTAATAAATTCTCACGGAACTGAATGGCACACCCCAACAGAAATTTGTTAACATTTCTGCATTCTCTTTTTCAGCATTTCTGCAAAATCCTGCAGCTACTATGTAGTGACAAATGTGTTCTAAAAGATCAAGTTGCTTATTTTTTTTTTAACAAAAAAGAATTTCCTTTACATTGGGCCAGTTATGATTTCAGGACATCCCAAATACAGCCAGTGAAACATTTTTGAAAGCATAATGTAAGGAACTTTAGAGGCAAGCTCTGTTCCTGCATTCTTGAACTTCCATGAGTTAAGCTTCTGAAAGGTATAGTATCCCATATTTACATTATTGCAACTGATGCTCATCTAAGAGTTGATTGCTGAACTATGTAGTTCTGGTACATACATCAACCTTGGCAATTTCAGAAATTCTTTCCTAAAGTTGACTGATACACTGAACATAAAATGTGAACTTGCTGATTTTAGTGCCAGGTGATCCATGTCAGTTGACACGTGTGGTCTATGTGAATATGTCCTGAACTTGCTCACATCATGTTTGCAAAGAGCCCATATTACCTGCTTGATTCCAATTGCTAAACTATATGGTGAGTATGACCCTAAATGTCTATCTCTAGGCTGCAAGATTGGAAGTCAATTCCTAATGGGAGCATAGACCTAATCAGTCTGAGTATTGGTATAACAATGCATTTGTGAAAAATGGGATTGCTTATAGAATGGGTTGACTCATTCACTGCAACCTACATTATATAGGAATAATGCATTGAGTAGGAATGGGTGGTACAGTGGCTCAATGGTTAGCACTGCTGTCCCATAGGACCACAGACCTGGGTTCGATTCTACCCTCAGGCAATTGTTTGTGTAGAGTTTGTACGTTTTCACCATGTCAGTGTGTTTTTCCTCCAGATGCTCTGGTTTCCTCCCACAAGGCAAAGATGTGCAGGTTAGGTGGATTGGCAATGCTAAATTGCCAATCATGCCCAGGGATGAGTAAGATAGGTAGATTAGCCATGGGAAAATGTAGGGTTACAGGGATAGGGATGGGATGCTCTTTGGAGGGTTGGTGTGGACTCAAAAGGCTGAATGGCCTGCTTCTACAATGTAGGGATTCTGAGTCTAAAAAGACAAAACAAGAGTAGGCTGTTTGGCCCCTCCAGTCTTTTCAAAAAGATCATGACTGATCCGGCATTTCTCACAACTGCTTTCTTGCATTTTCCTTGTAACTGTTGAGTCCCCTACTGATGAAGAATCTATCTTAGCCTTAAATATGCACAAGGATTCTTCCCCACAGCTCCCTGTGGCAAGGAATTCCAAAGACACTCAACCTTCAAACAAAAGAATTTCTTCTTTTTGACAGGCAGAATTTGGCACCTCTTTGTTCTGAGACTGTTCTCTCTAGTCCTAGACTCTTTCATGAGAGGAGACATCCTTTCAGCATTTCTCTAGTGAAGCCCCATATGATTTCTATCTGTCTGGATGAGATCACCTTGCATTCTTCGAAACTCCAGTGAGTAAAGTCTCGACCTGTTTAGCCTTTGCTCATAAGAAAATCCCTCCAAACTGCGGATCATCCTAGTGAACCTTCTCTGAGCATATGAAAGAAATTACATAGTTTCTTCAATAAGGGGACCAAAACTGCTTACAGTATTTCATGTGTGGTCTCACACCTTGAATAACTATGTTGTTTAACTTGGATTGCTCAGATTAGAAATTTATTGCTTGAATTTGCAAGAGGATAAAGTTTGGTTCTTAAGTATCACTGTTGTTTTGTTGTGGAGGGAAAACATATTATTATTCAGTGCAACATTTTTGAATTTTTGCCAGTTGTTCCACAAGTTAATTTCATTCTCAATCGTGCGACATTTTAGAATTTAGACCAGCTATGAACGCCTATTTAGTTTTGTATTTTGCAACACGTTACTTTTTTATAAATAATAGTGAATATTTGCACTTTCCAAAATTAGTACTTCAACAGTAAATAGTTACTCCGCAGCCATGCCAAAGTTTGTTGTTTATGCGAAGCAATACTGATTAGTGACTGTGACATATGTTTTATTAGAGAAATTTATTTGGAGCCTGGTTAAGAAGTGCTCTTCCTGTATTAAATTCCAAGGAAATTCCACTCCACTGTGATTAATCAAGGAAAATATTCATCTTTAGTTTGGTCTATGATTGAACTAATGGTTCTAGCAGTTTGTTGGCTTGTAACAGTGTATTCAGAATTTATTATCAATATTTAAATTAATATAAAATGTCTCTATGTTTTAAATGTACCAAAGTGTTCCTTGGATCTGTTTGATCTGGTAAGTAATTGAAGTTAGCCTCCCAGCTGCCAGTTGTATTAACATGCCCATTTGTCAGTATAGTTTCCATTGCATCAATTCCAACCTTGGCAGTAGCTTCTTTCACAGGGTGTGAAAGCTTTGAATGTGCTCCAAGAAGCTGTCCACTTCATGACACAACTTTCTTTGCTAATTTTGATTTGTTTGTGACATGTTGCTTGACAACTGTTGTTTATATTAACTTTCTATTCTTATATGATTTGAGCCATACATAATATTCTATTGGGATTAGGAGATTGCTTGGAAATCTGTTTTGTTCACATAGTCTAATAGCAAAATAAAAGTAGGAGTAGGAAATAATTCTTAATGAGATAACAGCTGATTGTTGGAATTGTCTCTTTATACCTAGCCAGTGCTGTTAGCCCAGATCTGTTCCGCCCTCTCAATCTCCCATGGATACAATGTTGGGTCTTTCATCTTCAACAGAATATTTGTACCTGATGAGGTGCTAACAACATAAGGAGCTGTAATGTAAGAGCGATATGTGGGTATTGTAGAAATGAATGATTCAATGGACTTTCATGCTCCAAGGGGATTTCATAAGATGGAAACTAAAACACAGGCAAAAATTGTTGGAATAGCTGAGCAGGTCTAGCAGCATTTGTGGAAGGGTCATTTAGCCCTAAACATTAACTCTGATTTCTCTCCAAAGGCTGCAGACCTGCTGAGATTTTTCAGCAATTTCTGTTTGTGTTTCTGATTTGCAACATTTGCAGTTCTTTTGGTTTTTATTAAGATAGAAACTGATACCTTTTATACTATTAAGTCACATGCTATGGTAAAATAATGATGTTATGAGCATGTCTTTTGAAGGTGCATTGCAAAGAGCCATATAGTCACAGAGTCATAGAGATGTACAGCACAGAAACAGACACTTTGGTTCAACTCGTCCACGCTGACCAGGTATCCTAACCTAATCTAGTCCCATTTGCCAGCACTTGGCCCATATCCCTCTAAGCTCTTCCTGTCCATATACCCATACAGATGCCTTTTAAATGTTGTAATTGTACCAGCCTCCACACTTCCTCTGGCAGCTCATTCCATATACATACCTTCTGTGTGAAAAACTTGCCCCTTAGGTCCCTTTTAAATCTTTCCTCTCACCTTAAACCTATGCTGTCTAGTTCTGGACTTCCCCCAACCCAGGGAAAAAACCTTGTCTATTTATCCTATTCATGGCCCTCATGATTTTATAAACCTCTATAAGGTCACCCCTCATCCTCTAACACTCCAGGGAAAACAGCCCCAGCCTATTCAGCCTTCTCCCTATAGCTCAAATGCTACAACCCTGGCAACATGCTTATAAATCTTTTCTGAACCCTTTCAAGTTTCACAACATCGTTCTATTAAGAAGGAGATCGGAATTGCACACACTATTCCAACAGTGGCCTAACCAATGTCCTGTACAGCCGCAACACAACCTCCCAACTCCCAAACTCCGTGTTCTGACCAATAAAGGAAATCATACCAAACCCCTCCTTCACTATCCTATCTTCTGCAACTCTACTTTCAAGGAGCTATGAACCTGCACTCCAAGGTCTCTTTATTCAGCAATGCTCCCTCGGATCTTACTGTTATGTATAGCATTTGGAAGCAGACCCTTTGGTCCAATTCATCCATGCCAACAGACATTACAATCTGACGTCATCCCATTTGCCAATATTTTGGCCCATATCTCTCTGAAACCTTCCATTCATATACACACCCAGATGCCATTTAAATGTTGTAACTGTACCTGCATCCACCACTTTCTGGCAACTCATTTCATATACGCAGATCCTTTTTTTAAATTTTTCCCCTCTCATCTTAAACCTATGTCCTCTAGTTTTAGATTTTCCCTATCCTCAGAAAAAGACCTTGGCTATTCACTCTATCCATGCCCTTTGATTTTATAAACCTCTATAAGGTCATCCCTTATCCTCCAGGAAAATAGCCCCAGACTATTCAACCTCTCCATGTTATTCAAACCCTCCAGTCCTAGCTTTTCTATACTGTCAAGTTTAACAACTTTTTTCCTATAGAAGGGAAACCAGAATTCTATACAGTATTCTAAAAGTGGACAAACCAATATCCTGTCCAGTCATAACATGATGTCCAAACTCCTATATTTACTACGCTGACCAATGAAGGCAAGCATGCCAAATGCAGCCTTCACCACCCTGTCTGCCTGGGACTCCACTTTAAAGACACTATGCATATGTACCATTAGGTCTCTGCGTGGCAACGCTCCCTAAGCGTATAAGTCATGCACTGGTTTGTGTTACCAAAATGCAACACCTCACATTTATCTAAATTAAACTCCATCTGCCACTCCTCAACCAATCGGCCCATCAAGGGTTCATTGTACTTGGAGGTAATCTTCTTCACCGTTCAGTGCACACCACTTATTTTCCTCCTCATTTGTTGAATCAAATGCATGATCAAAATTTCACATTTTCACACTTGCTCCTGTTCACTAAAAATAATCTCGGCCATAAATAAACGAACCTGAACAAGGCTTTCTTTCTGAGTGATTGAATTGAAAATTGCACAAGTTCATGCTCAATATTCACCCTTAATTTGGGCACATTTGAGTACTGTGTGGGGCTCTGGTTGCCATTTTATAAAAAGAAACATAGATACATATTTCATTTGTTCTCAGACTGTAAGCATCATTGGCAAAGCCAGTGTTTATTGCCCATCCTAAATGCCATTGAGATGGCTGTGGTAAGCTGTCTTATTGAACTGCTGCAACCTATAGTGTGTAGGTACACCTACTCTGCTGTAACGAAGTGAGTTCCAGGATTTTCACTTGACAGTACAGGAGGAACAGTGATCTGGTTCCAGGCAGGGATGCTATGTGACTTGGAGGGGAACTTGCAGGTGGTAATAATCCCAAGCACATGCTGCACTTATCTTTCTAAGTGCTAGAAGTTGCAGATTTAGAAGATGCTGTTGAAGGAGACCTGGTGTGTTATTGCAATGCATCTTGCAAATGGCATAAAGTACTACCGGTTGTGCACCAATGATGAAGAGAATGCATGTTGAAAATAGTAGATCAAAATCTTCAATTTGTTCAGAATGGAGCTTCAGCCAGGGTAATGACATTGAATACCAAGAGGAAATGGGTAGACACTCTTCTTGAGTGAGGACATTGCCCAGCACTTGTGCTGCTTATTAGTCCAAACCTAAATGCTGTCCACATTATGCTGCAAGGAAGAAATTAGCAGGCTGGTTTACTTTTCTCTTTAGAGAAAAGAAGCTGAGGGATGATTTAATAGAGGTCTTTAGAATTCTGAATTTTTTTAATAGAATAGATAGGGAGAGAATGTTTCCTCAGCATAATTAGATGCTGTCCATATAATAGTCATCAAGAAATTCACCAGGAGGTTGGTAAGAGAGGAATACAGGTTCGTGACAATGGGTTGAGATGAGGAAAATAAACTAGAACAGGCCTGGTTATAAGCATTAGCTATCTACACTTTAAAGCATGAGCAACAAACCCTTAATCACAAACTCACGAATATGGTTATATATTAAAGAGACTAAATGTGTGACCTCTACCACCAAGCAGAACAAGTGTAGCTGATACTTGGAAATGTACCTGCAAGTATTCTGTACTAACTTGGAATGTATCATTATTCCTTCTGGAATGTGTCATTATTCCTTCACTGTTGCTGGATTAAAATCCTGAAATACCTTTTGTAACAGCTCTGTGGATGGTGTTAAACCTCTCAGACTGCAGCAGTTCAAGAAAATGGCTCACCCCTACATTCTCAAGGGCAATTAGAGATAGGCACTAAATGTCAGCCTAACCAGCAATGCCCACATCCC
Source organism: Hemiscyllium ocellatum (assembly GCF_020745735.1). Taxonomy (NCBI): domain Eukaryota; kingdom Metazoa; phylum Chordata; class Chondrichthyes; order Orectolobiformes; family Hemiscylliidae; genus Hemiscyllium; species Hemiscyllium ocellatum. The sequence goes on from NC_083405.1 coordinate 75,166,552, forward strand.
TGAAATAATTTTAAAGTTATGCGGCAAGATTTACAAACTTAATCCTGCTTTCTCTTGAATTTAGAAGGTTAAGGGGAGATCTAATTGAAATCTTCAGGATGTTAACAGGAAACGACCGAGTAGATAAAGGTAAACTATTTCTACTGTTTGGAGAATCTAGAACGAGGGGAGCATAGTCTGAGGATTATAGCAGGACCATTCAGGAAAGATATTAGGAAACAATGTTTACACACCAAGGGTGGTAGAGGTTTGGAGCTCTCTTCCACAAATGGCAGTTGATGTCAGAGCTGATGTTAATTTTAAGTCTGAGACAGATAATTCTTTTGATCAAAGGTTTTAAGGGATGTGGGCCAAAGACAGGTACAGAGAGTTAAATCACAGATCAGCCATGATTACATTGAATGATGGAACAGGCTTGAGGGGCTCCTGTTCCGAAAAAAAGTTAAAATTAACTTTATTGTCACATGTACTCAAAGTTTATAAGTCACCAATTATGGCACCATCTTATAAACAAAGATACCTAGGTACAGATTCTTAAGTACAAATTGTTAGGGGGAAAAAAATGGAAAAATAATGAAATAAAAAGTCCAGCATTACAGATTGTGGGAATAAAGTAGCATCATGAATAAATTTGAATAATTGCCTTTGTATCGATAATCCCTTTTTCTTACTTTAGTTATTTTTGTTTTCCCTTTAACTTTATTCACATGTAATTGACTGCTGTGCATATGTTGTGATTGGAAAATAATTCCAAATGCTTGTCTCATTAAACTTATGTTGGGTGGAGTGCAGGGAGCTGTACGGTGCTCCAGGCAAAATGCTGCTGCCTGACATGACTGAACAAGTTGGAGCTGCATGTCATTTCAGGGTTCTTCACAAAGAAGCAAATGCACATCCCGTAAATGCTGTATATGAATAAAAATGTTGTCCACTGCATTTTATTGATTTAGTATGTTGGATAATTAAGTGATGTTTACCTGGAAAAATTGAGATCCATCGCTAGGTTATAGCTGTGGTGCAGACAGAAGGAAATCGTCTTTAAAATTGATACTTGTGGTGCAAATTATAGGAGGCGGATCACATAATTGTTACAGAGTTTGTGGTTTATGATCTTAATCTGTTGTTTGAAATGCAAATACACCTTTTATTATGAGAATTGCTGATGACCTCCAGATACGGTTCAGTCACAGGTAGTTGAAATGAAAATAGCAAAGGTAGACAAATAATCAGGGGTGGAAATTGGTTTAGCTTCAGGTATTTTGAACTGTAGATTTCAAGTTCTTGGATCAATGATGGAACAGAATTTCATCTTGAAAACTTCGCTGTGTGCAAATTGGCTGCTGCATTTCCTACACGTCAGAAATGACTGCATGCCATCAGATGTAAACCAGATAAAAATATTGAGAGATGGGGCAAAGGTGTTTTACAAATGCCAGTCTTCCTTCCTTCTAGTTATCATGCATTTTGTTTAACCTTTCCAGCCTTGTGGGCACAATGTATGTGTTGAGTCCTATGTTCCCACAAGACCTTATTTGGATTCAGGGTAAAAGGGAAGCTTCTGTCAATAGGTCTGCACTTATTGTAATGTGACACTTGCACCATTTTGCAGACAGGAAGGAGCATGCAAAAGGAGCAGTGATGATCTTTTCCATGGTATTACATGAGTTACACAACAGAGTGCTCCTGTGCACACTGAAAAACAGAAAATATCCTACTGTCAGACTGTATTGTTCAATATAAAGCTAATAGTTACTCTTCCAGGGACTAAAGCATACTTAGAGGCTAAAACAAATACTTAGATATTTTTCTGTTTCCAAAATGCCTTTCAACAGACCAAGATGAAAAAAATTTCTACCAGTAAGAAAATTTGAACTTTCCAGTTAAAAATGAAAAGAGCAGGCCATTGTTTTGTCTGTTGACTTTATTTTACTTTTTACATTTGACTTGCTTTTCAAAGAGCTTTTCTAAGTAATCTGAATATTTTTCAAGCACTTAAAGATTAATAAGGTGAGAAGTTGATTTGCAACTTAATTTATAAATGTAGGCCATCAATTGAATTACCTTTAACCAGCAGACTCAATCTCCTTCATCTCTGAAACCAACAGGGCTTCTTAACATTTACAGATTGCCTTCCTTGTGAAAAATCCAATGGGATTCTTTATAAGTTATAGTTTTCATGATCTATTTTAATGCATAGTACTTCAACCACAGCAGATTTACGGTAATATCTTGCAGCAGGGTATATTTCTTCCATTATTCAGTTGTTCGACTGCAAATACGGTTGGTTCTGCTATAATGTGTGTTTCTTCAATGCAAATTGGCTTTAACATGATTGGAGAATTTGTAGACCATTATTTGTAGAACGTGAACTTTCCTTACCTGTATTGGCGATAACGCCATCCCAGCTCCATTAGTTTAAATGGCATGGCTGATGCATGATTTTCTTATAAAGTGAGATCACGTGAGGGTGGAATTATCTCATTATATCAGAACTGACTGTAGTCATTTAACAGTGTAGAACTTGGGTTTTGCTGGAAAATCGTATTTTTGTGAGTACACTGAGTACATAAGTTGAGTAAAAAATGAAAAACTTCAACAAAATGTCTTTTGTTTTTAAAGCACCATTCACCTTCAACTAGCAAAAAGTTGTCTTTAAAAAATTGTGCATGGGATGTGGGTATCTCTCACTAGACGAGCATTTAATTCCCAGAGAGTAGTTAAGAGTCAGCATTGTTTCTGTGGGTCTGGAATTACACATTGGCCAGACCAGGTGGGGATGGGGCCTTAGTAAACCAAATAATTCTACAATAATTAACTTTATTAATTTTTTTTTGTTTCTTTTTATTCCAGATTTTATTGAGTCCACATCTCAAGATATGTTATGGTGGGATTCAAACCCATGTTCCCAGAACCATTAATCTGGGGTTCAGGGTTATTAGACCAATGACATTATCTCACCATCTCCCCAGCTAACTATAGTCATTATTAAATGTTACAAATATAAAAACTACAGAAATAAAAATGAAATAATGTCTTGAAATTATAATTACTTTGAAAAGTAGATTATTGAAACTTATTATCTTGCACGTATCATAACAAGTGCAAGACAGGCAAATTTTAAACACTTTAATCATTTATACTAGAGAAGTAAAGGGATGCAGATTAGTAAGGAATTTGATGCTGACTAAGGCACTGTAAAAACAAAGCTGTAGGGTCCTACATACTGTCCATGCTTCTGTGTTTTTCAAGAAAATGTAAGGCTCAAACATATTCCTTTCTGTACCGTGTACCTCCTGTGATTAGCTTATTGAATTGCACAGCATATTCATAATAGGTACAGTGCAGGTGTCCTTGATTAGCCTGAGATTGCAACTCCCACAACAAAACTATCAGGTGTGATTCTGCAATTGGACAGCACTTAGTGAGCAATCCTAAGTGCTCTAATAACCACTCCCTCTATGACCAATTTAAGGTGATCAGCCAGTGAACGAAAAGTTAAATGTTCAAGCCTTGCACCATTTTTCAATTTCTTAGAGGCACAAAGAATCTCTTGTTTCCTGTCAGTTTTTCAAGGACAACAGTTCATTCAATTAAAGACATTTTGCCAAATAGTCATTACCCCTTTTTATCTGCAGTTTAAATTATTGTGATCAATTGAAATTTACTTTTCTTGCATTTATCCTCATGTGTCTAAAAGCATCAGTAACATGTATCTCTTGACTGCAACATCTTTGTTTGATTTGTCTGAGATGAATTTGACATAAGTCAGATTTTTCTTTGTACTTATTCATGGGATATACTTGTCACTGGCTAGGAGAGCATTTATTGCTGGTCCACAGTTGCCCTTAGAGAAAGTGTTGGTGAGCTGCCTCCTTGAACCACTGCGGTCCATGTTCTGTCTTTAGGTCCATAAAGCCATTCGGGTGGGAGTTCCAGGGTTTTAGTTGAATGACGTTTTGGTGTTCCATTTTGAATGCTTCACAATAATGACTGATCAGTGAGAGGCATGATTTCTTTAACAATAGGAGATCTAATGCAGGTGTACGTTGGTAATATGAACTGAGGAATGTTTGAACAAATAGGTGATGTTTTACATAGAAAGTGTGTTTATGTTGCTGAAAGGAAGTTAATTTGAATAATAATTTGGCTATTGAAGTAGTTCATTTGATATTTATAATCTGAGTGCTTCCCTTAAATTCTTCAACCCATTTCAGTTGCCAATCTGCTGTGGAATTTTATGGGGATGGCAGGAAATCTAGTTCAGAAGGTGTTGACATAGTGGGGCAATACATACTGTTCATGGTTCCTAAAGTCTAGTTTGTGTATGATTTATTTATACTGAAGATATGGATTAATATTTGTTTAGGTTTTAAACCATTGTTTGTTATGTGCATTGGTAAAGATTTAGATAAACGTTTCAGCTAAATTGAATAATTGCTTGGTGGCCATGAGATTTACATCATTCTTCTGGACTATTGACTTTTTGCACAGCAACTCAAAATGGTGTCTTGATGCAGAATGATTTGTGCCTATGATTATTTGTGTGGCAAGATACCTAATCAGTCAAATTGGTATCAATTAAAAACATTTCTGTCATGCTTCCCAGGAGAAATTAGAGCAGTTACTGAGTTCTCTTGGGTCACGCCTGCACATCTTTGTTGTCTTGGCAATATTTTTTGTGGAAATGGAAACAACTCCATCATAATGACCTAAGTCTGTTAAGTGTTTGAAATGAATTTTGGATTTATTTGAATATTTATTTAAGATGCTGTCAGAGATAATAGCAAGAAGTATTAAAACAAAGAATATATTTTACTAAAAGAAAAATGATGTAAATTGTCTGCATCCAGACCAGGAGACTACAAATGTTTGAACCCCAGAAAATATCAAGAACAATGTCAGTGGTTTCTCTCATATGGAAATCCTGTTTCCTTTACAAATGGGTATACGTTTCCAGCCTAATATCTAAGCAATAAATAGCATCAGCTAGAAGCTATTGTGATGATAAAGCATTTATTATACAACTGAGTACTATAATCTCACATGGGCGATCACATTGTTTCTCCCACCTTTTTATGTACAAGAAAAGGCAATTATATAGCTCTCTCGAGCCTGTGTTTTTCCTGCAGCTGAAATTTAAGGGGATCACACTCTATTCTTTTTACTCAATGTTCCAAATTAATCTGTGTGCTTATCATAGCTTGACAGGAAATAGAACACATGGTTTCTGATCCTGTCTCAATTTAGCGATTGACTAGCTACAGTTATCCTTGTGCAGATCTTAGTGGAATGTTCTAATTTTTTTATTGCCTTGAGTTGAATGATAACTGGGTACACTGTTACCTGTAGATTCATCTAAATCCACTTTGCATCTCAATCATCTGGAATTGTTCTGTTGATTTAATCCCTAAGTAACAGAATTGACCGTTAATAGTAACACGTGAAGCTATGAAACCAACAAAAGTCATTGTCACAAATGGCTCTGTGAACTTGAGTCTGAAATTTTCTTGGAGATTTGACTAGATATTATTTGATCACATGATGCTGCTTGTGATACTCATATGAAATTTGATCAAATAATTTCTCAGGTAATTACTGCTGCCAACTTGTGGTATTTGCCACATCTACCATTGTAGTACTTGATAAGGCTTGTACAAATTAGTTCACTGCCACCACTCTTCATTTGTCTTCATTTTACTTTGGGCCACTGTAGTGATTAGTCGTAGAGGATACACTACTGTAGATCTTCTTAGATTGCAACGAGATATATTGCAAAATGGCAACAAATACAACTGCATTTGATCAGGCATAATTACTAGGACATTATAGGGAGCTGGTACAGATCTGACTGCTCCCTTCAAAAGCAGGAGTGCAGTTCTTTATCTGCACTCATATATCCTGTGTGACATCAGTAGACTGGGTGGAGGCAACGTAACATGAGCATTTACCCCTTCAGAGCTTATTAAAAAAAAGCTTACCAAGTTTGAACGCGTAATGCATTTGTGTTAGGTAATATTATTTCAATATCGCCAAACCCAGAATAAAATGGTTGGTTTTCTTAAATCAGTGAAGTAATTAACAATTTATAGAACGATGATTATAAAAGAATAGAAATATTTAAGAATATAAAAACTACTACTATAAAAAATACAACTGATTCAACTAAAATAACAAGTAATTTCTTAACTAAATGAACAATTGAATAATTTTTATACAATAGGCAGCAAGTTATAATAATGAATTAGACCAAAATTTAACCCAATTCAATTCACTGACTTCTTCATGCCTCTGCTGAAGACCAACTGCAGGGTAATAAGGTTCAGGACTTTGGCAGGGATGGGGAAAGCACCAAAACTTTGACATCTGGAAAACCAAGGTCTTACGACATTAAGCTTCACAAGTTGACATGAACTTACTTCACCCAGTGCCTCCTCCCCTCCATATGGCTTGCTGTCTTCCCCCTCACTTTATCAGTTCTTGTGTTGACTAATTCCCATTCTAGTAGAATCCCACCTAAAGAGAACATGTTGTGAATCATAGTGTGACTAATCATGTATCCTCCAAAATAAGACAGCGAAGTACAAAATTTGTAGGATTTGTAAAGCATACACCAACTCGAAGTATACCAAGTCTTTGGCAAACTAATAACACCTGCATAGAAACCTTTGGTCGGTGGTTATCCTCAATATTTTACATCATTCTGATGTAGTACAGAATGAGTTGGCTGTGGTATGCAACTAACCATTGCATATGCCTTATATTTTACAAACTGACTCTATTGGTGAATTAGCTTTGAAAAATTAGCAACAACAAGCTTTGATGCAGTTAAATGTTGTTGACAGAATGCTGCTTGTGTTGTTCATACTCATTTACAACATTCATTTAATGCAATGTTACATTTTGGATTTGCAGAAGGTATTTGATAATATGTTCCTAAATGCCATTTGTTTGGAATTGACATGCTTGTGACCTTGTTACAAAATTAACTCTATTAGTCTAAAATCCACCATTTAAATTAGTTAATCATAGAAGTTAATGTAAGCTGAGTGTGTGAAGATTTTGCTATATCTCCTGGCATCTCGATTAGAATTTGTTACAAAATCATGCTTTAAATGTTGTAAGGTTCCACACAGTCTGCTTTAGGAAAGAAAGTGTTATTGCCCATAATTTGAGCTCCGTGTACAGAAAGTTCCCTTTCACCTAACACTTGTTCATTTGAGCATCTAACTGACTAGTTCTTTTAGCCATGATGTGGAGATGCCGGTGTTGGGGTGGACAAAGTTAAAAATCACACAACACCAAGTTGTAGTCCAACAGGTTTATTTGGAAGTACTAGTGTTTGGATCACTGCTCCTTCATCAGGTAGCTGTGGAGCAGGATCGTAAGAAACAGCATTTATAGCAAGAGATCTGTATCATGCAACTGATATGATATATTGAACAAACCTAGATTGCTGTTAAGTCTTTAATCTTTTAGAATGGGTTGGAATACAGACAGACTCTAACCTCCTACCTTTAATGCATTGTCTGTACTGAGAAGTCATCTTTTTTTATAAAACCTTAAGTTATCTCAAGAATGTGACTTGAAAGAAGTTCTTAGATTGACATATTAATGAACCAAAACCTGCAACCCATTCTAAAAGATGGAAGATTTAACAGCAATCTAGGTTTGTTCAATATATCATTTCAGTTGCATGGCACTGTGATCTTTTCTTATAAATTCTGTGTCTTATGATCCTACTCCACAGCTACCTGATGAAGGAGCTACACTTTGAAAGCTAGTGCATCCAAACAAACATGTTGGCCTATAACCTGGTGTTGTCTGATTTTAAATTTAATTTTTTTGGAACACTTGGATTTTTTTTTAACAAAGAACATTTAAGCATTTGAGTAAAATGATTGCATTTTTATCCTGCTCGGTTCTTCCATTGCCTTCCTTCTATTTCACATAATTGAGTGTTTGTCTTGTGTTAACTCAGATATTTATTGCTCATAAGATATCCAGTGCCAGCAGGCTCTGTGATACCAAGGATCTTCATTGTTGAACCTAAGGCTAATGTCACCTTCTGTCCATGCATGTATTTAAAGCAACATTAAAGTAATTGATCGTGTTCTGTTGACATGATTTGTAAATTTCCAGATATTACCTTCTGCTGTTTTCTTAAAAAAGTGTAATTTGATTATGCTTTGCACACCGTGATCTTACTGCAAGTCCAGATAATTTATAAATTCTCAAACTGACCTAAAGCAATTTGTTTGAATCTGCTCCCCTTTCTAGTAAATTACCATTCCTTTATTACTATGACACTACAGTAGAACAAGTATTTCAAATGAATATTGTGTGTATCATGATACTGTTCTTAATGATTAATGGTAGCCAATGCAGATTTCTTGGCTGAACAAACATTAATTCTTTGACAGTTTGTTGAGTAGAGAGAAATAAGCAAACTCATTCTCTGGTAAATAGACTCGAATGTGTTTCAAAATTCACAATTCGTCCAACAAACATTGCAGCCTAAGATTTGATGTACAATTACTCTGCTAAAACAATGTGGACATCAGATTAAATGCAATAATGAAATGTATATTGCCATTCAAATGTATATAAGTGGCCCGGAACTTTGGTTTTGAGCAAATCAAATCCAATGAGATTACTTCATTAAATATTTCTATCACACCTCCTACCAGCCATCGACTTAAAAAACCACTACAATTCCAACATGTTAAATCTCATAACCATGACCCACAGTTAAACCATGTCTTTAATAAAATGAATGAGCCTAAACTTTTTTTTTCTTGATTTAATCTGTAAAGTGAAAATAAATAGTCGTAGGAGGTAGGAACAGGAACAGGCTATTTGGTCTCTCAGGTCTGCTCTGCAGTTTAATGAAATATTCAGTGATTTGATTGATTCTTAATGCCACTTTCCTGCCTATCCACCACAACCCTTGACTTCCATGCAAACTGATAATCTACCTGACTTAGCATTAACTGTATTCAATGATGGAGCTTCCATTGTTTCAAAATGAAAAGAATTACAAGGACTAATAATGCTCCAAAAGTATTCATTTCTCACCTTCACCGTAAGTGGAAAAGCCTTTATTTGGAAAGTGACCCCCTAGTTCTAGATTACCTCACATGAGAAAACATCCCTCAAGCATCTACTCTATCAAGCCTTCTCAGCATCTAATGTTTTCAAAAGGATCACCTCACATCCTTTATAAGCTCCAATGGATACAGGCTCAACCTTTCCCCATAAGGCAACACCTTCATCCCAGAATTCGGCTGAAGAAACCTTCCACAAACAGCTTCCAGTACCATATATCTTTGAATAAGAGTTCATCTCCTGTTAAAGCCAGCCACCAAGTTTTGGCCAAAAAAATCCTCAGGTTTTCACACATCTTATGTAAGTTGACCCCTAACAACTGGCCAAAAAAATCCAAACTCTTTTTACTTAACGTCCATATCCTGCTGCATTCAAACTTGCCCTGCTGCATATAACATACTCAGCACCTCATCTGCACACATCAGCAAGCCACATCAGCAGTTGCACCTCACTAGTGTATTCTGCTTTCCCACTAATCCCATCCTCCAATGTCACAATATGGCATCATGCAGGAACAACAGTTGCACAGCCCCATTCAAACTGAAAGTCACTGAGATGTCAGAGCTGACAAATAATTGTGTAGCAGAGGGTAGGCTTTATCTTATACAAAAAATAACAAATACATTTTGTTTCTATTTGCATAACTTTTGGAATAGTCTCTCACCTGGCAACCTAGTGATCAGCCGATGTGTAGTGAGACAATTGGAGACGGTGAATTTCAATCCCTCAGAACTATTACTTATGCATTAGTCAAACCCTTAATTTCTGGCTAAAACTTTGGTTTCAGAAACTTGACTTTTGCACAAGTATATACAGTAGAAACTCACCTGGAGTAAGGAAATTAAAATCTTTAGGTTTGATATCACCAACATTCTGTACAGCTGGATCAAGATTACCCCTTTTATATTCTATACCCTTGAAGTGAGGCCAGTGTTCCATTTGTTTTACTAATGAGTTTCAGTCCCCAAGTGTTAACCTTTTCTAATTCACGCATAAGAACACCCCAGAACCTTCTGAAATACAATATTCTGAAAAGTATTTCTAAAAGTAGCACATGGGATGATGGAGCCAGAAAAGAGTCAGTTTTATGAGTGAGAATGTAAGCTGAATTAATGCACACAAGTTGAAAAAGGCACCAAACGTCAGCAAGGAAATTGCTGAGAAACTATAAATGTTGCATTTCTTCTATGCAATCCAATTCATGTGAGAATAACTTTCAAATCAAATCATTGTTCTGCAAGTTAAACCTTTAAGGGATACTTCTGGTCTACTACCTATCTAGCATGTGGTAGTTCAATAGTGTCTGAATGGTATGAAATTGGTATAAATGCACTATAAGTTCCCCATGTTGCCAGTTTTAAGTAGTTATCAAAATGAGCTAATGCACTTCATACCACTAGCAATGGTTACTGATAGCTCGCCCACGATGGTGGTTCATGTCAGCAGACTGTTCAACCTCTGAGCCATTAATTGCATTTATTTGTCAGACCTGAAATCCATATTCTGCCAGAAGAGTTCATTTGATAACTAATTGAAGTGGGGACCCAAATCAAAGTGCACTTCTGCAGATGCTGGAAGTCTGAAACAACATCAGAATCCTGGAGAAACTCTGCAGGTCTGGCAGCATCTATGGAAAGAAAACCAAGTACACATTTCAAGTCAGGTGTGACTTCTTCAGTACAAATGAGTTCTGAAGAAGCCATACTGGACTCGAAACATCAACTCTTTTTTTTCTCTTCACAGACGCTGAACCTGATGTGTTTCTCCAGCATTTTCTGAGGTTGTTGAAGTAGAGAGCCAAGCTGATTCATATTATTTTATTTGTCATACCAATTACATTAAAGCTAGATATTGTGACCAAGATTACAAAATTGGCACAGATCAGGAATTGAATCTTGTGAATTCCCGGAATGTGGATGCAATTCAGTGAGTATTTGGGGAGTGAGTCGTGTAGTGTATTTTTAAATTTTTTGAGGGTTGCAGTTGTAATTATGCAGCAATTTATTGGGACTTTTAATTTTATTTGCTAAGTATGAGTAATTCAGAAATGTGCAATTAAGTGTTGACCAAAACAAATGTGAGTATGTTTAGTGGCAGAAACTGTGGTTCGACCACTTAACAGGAACAAAACATGGTAAAGAAGAGAAGAGTAAATCTTTGTTTTTTTTGACAAATCATAAGCTTGGAGATTAAAGAATCTGAGCAATTGGGCTTAAACAATTTAAGAAGCAGCGGAAATTGGTTCCTTTGTAACCAGATCAGCTAGGCTTTGCGTATTTGGCATATATAAATACAGCCAGTAGCTCAGTTTGACTAAGGTTTGAATGTTGGTAATTATTATGTATGAAAGTCTTAGTAAAAATTAAATTTTGTTTGTTGTTAGCATTAAACTAAAATATACTGTTTAAATTTTAAAGTTTCTAGCCTTAAGTGGGATTTTAACGAAATCTCCACTGGAAGAGCAATTTAGGTTAGTTAATTATAGAAGCAGACACAACCAGTTCTTCTATAACTGGGTGAGATGAACCTTTTTATATTTGGGGCCATTAAATTAGGCAAATCTAATAACTGATTAAAGTTTGTTCTATTTCTAAGGTTAAAATTCTGTGGCAACTATTAGAAAGGTTATTAGTATACAGGCTATTTGAAATGTAAGTAAAATATAATTCAATAAAATAATAAAACAGTTCATTAGAACATATTGAGGATGGCAAGATGCATGATATCTTAGCCTGAGCATGTAGGAACTCTTTTGATCCAGGGCGCAAACAGTGACAGTAAACGTTTGAAGTTAGAGCAGCTGCATCTCAGAATTTGAACTGGTGGCTGAACTACAGACACTGCAACATATCAGAGAAAGGGAAAATTACCTGGATCCTTAGATTAAGGTCTTTTGATTTGGTCAGAGGTCAGGAACAGGAAGGTACAATTATGGGTGTGGCAGGCAAAGGGCAAGAGCATGGGAGTCTTGGCCTTTGCAATTATGCTACAGGTTTGAACTTCTTTCACCATTTTTGAATGAGAGTCAGGGCTGTGGTGTAGATGAGCTCACAGGCCAGGGAATTATGATGCAGGAAGCCATGCAAGTGTGTGTGGTGGGGTTGGGGGTGGGGGTGTGATGGGGGTCAGTGGGGGTGGTGCTAAAAAGAATGTAGTGGTAGTAGAGGACAGAAGAGTGAGGGGGATTGGCAAATATTTCTGCAAAGAGTGGATGTCCAAACAGAAACGGTGGTCTGCGACATATGTTCCTCTCCAGACTTGAACATATCATGTGAGAATGGAGATCCAGTTGGAATGGCCAATGTAGATAACAGGCCAAAGATGGAAGTTCTTTGTAATCAGTCTGAGAAACCTTGAAACAAGTTAAGAAGCGGAACTTCAAAGATCATAATCTCTAGGTTATTACTGAACTATATGCAAATTGTATGGGCAAATCCGAATAGAGTACTGACAGCATGGCTATAATACTGACATGGTGGAAGCAGATTTTGGCTCATGGAGCTCTGGAAGCAGTACTTGGAGAAGAGGATACATATATACCACTGGGACAGTCTCCACCGGAACCATGTTGAGGTTGTTACTCTTGAAAATTACATCACTAGAAGAATAGAGAGGAATTTTAAACTAAGGAGACAAAGAAATCAAATGCGATAAATCAAAGAGCAGAGATAAGACAAAAAGGAAAAATATTAATATGTGAAATAATAAACAATCCAAAACAGGAAGGGATAGAGAATACAAAATGAAGAATAAATGTACACAAAAGATAGAGGATACAAAATGAACAAAAGGATAAAACTAAAGCTCTGTCTGAATGCACGTAACATTCAAAACAAAACAGATGGATGAAAGTGCATAACAGATAAATAATTGCAATCCTGCAAACGTTACAAAGAAATTGCTGTAAATTGGCATGAATTATTACATGAATATTGAAAGGTACAGGCCATTTAGGAAGGATGGGAAATAAGGAGAAGGTGTGGGGGCATGCGCAGGGCAGCATAGTGGCTTTATTAGTTAATGTTTGTATTAGTACAATAGGTTGGTTTTAATTCGGGGAACCAGGTTGTGGGTGTAGTTTTCTGGAGACAAGGAATGATGAAGGTAAGTAGTCAGTTGTGGGACAACATTAACGACATGGTGGGATGGAACATAAAGGGAGTTTATGAGAAAGCCAGTGATAATCGCAAGAGATTTTAATTTACAAATAGATTTATAAAGTCAGTTGGGCAAAGGTGAAACGTTCATGCAGTGTTTCAGGATGGTTTCTAAGAACAGCATGGACTGGAGCCAACCAGAGAGCAGGTTATACTCCACCTGGTATTGAGCAAAGGGGTATGATTAATCCCTGTGGTCTCATCATTGAGGTGTAACAAGGTACCAGTGGTCATAGTACAGTTGAATTTTACATTCAGCCTGAGGGAGGAAGAAATGGGTCTGAGATGTAAAGAAATAAATATGCCAGTTATGAGGGTATGAAAGCAGCACTGGCTAACATGAATTAGCAAATTAGGTTGAAGGATAAGTCAATAGATATGCATTGGCAGACATTTAAGAGGAAGATTTTAGAATACACAGAACAGGTACATTCTAACAATGGGTTTGAATTACACCATTGTATTTGTGTTTATCTACACACTGTAGAAACAGGTGCTAAGACAGGTGAAACAAAAATCTATAATTCCCCTTTGACATTAGCAAAATTTACTTTACAACAAACTTCTGTACAAATTTCGGAGAGCAATTTGAATTTAAAGTTGTGACTTCTATGCTGTACTTAATCCAACAAATTCCATTTTGTTGCTGTATTATCTTAAATATTACCATGTTCATAACTTCTTACTGACTCATAAGATTTGCTCTCTTTAACCCTTTCTTTGAGTTCTCAATTTTCATCTCTCAAATAACATTGCTTCAGTAATTGTCATCATTTGAAGCAATTGGTGACATAAAATAACACTTCAATTAGTAGAAACAAGCTTTATCTCTGTCAGTCAAATCTGAGAGTGAATATAGGACAGTTGCTGAAAACAGATGACAAGCTACTAAAAAGCCTGATGGTGCAGTTGAATTGTCCACATAGCTTACATTTAAGCATAGTGGTGTTTTGTTACAGTAAAATTACCTGTGCTGCAGATACAAAATGCCATTTTATTTATAACTATTGTAAAAACTTTATGTAGTCAGCAGAATTAATAGTGCTTCTTTAAAAAAGATGGATGTGTGGATGGTTTTGTACTTCAATCTCTGGGACATGTGTGTTGGCCCAAATGTTTTATGTGAAGTTAGATCAGGTAACCTTTATCCAGTTCGATGTGTATTAGAATCACATCCATAATGTTGGTATCATAGGTGAGGCCATATTTAGATCACATATATTTACCACTGTAGGAAGTACTGGTGATGTCCTTGAGTTTCAGGCATGTTGTTCAATCAGAATGGAGTGATCTTTATTTTACGTCTGGTGATGTTCTAATTTGCAATGCTGACTGTTCTGCTGGGTCCCAAAGTCAGTAAGTGTGCCAACCTCTCCTGTTCAGGAAAGCAATGCAATCATTGGTTGTTCAAACTAATTTATATGAAGTTAAAAAATCACATTACATCGGGTTATAGTTAACTAATTACCTAATGAAGGAGCAGCACTCTGAAAGCTACTATTTCCAAATAAACCTGTTGGACTATAACCTAGTGTTGTGTGATTTTTAACTTTGTCCACCCCAGTCCAACACTAGCACCCCCACATCATAGTTTATGTGACGACTTGTCTCGGATTGTGGAAATCCTCGAGCATTGTTTGAAGCTTCAATTGAAAGCTTGTTATTCTGCTATTGTAATACTCACCAAGCTGTTTCATCTCCGTAAAAATCTGTTTCCAACTTAGAATCATAACAAAGCCACAGCAAAAATGTTCAGCCTGCTTTACCAGACAATTCTGTTGCACAACAACTTGTTGCAACACTAGCAGGTGGTACTGTATGTACTGAGGGAGACGTGAGAAAGAAGAGAACCTTTCTTGTATCTACTGAAGGGTTGCTACGTAGTGGATGGTCTGAGAATTAAATAGCCACTTTTACCACAGGAGGGTCATGGTGATAGAAGATCACAAAGTAAACAGAAGCAGCTAAGAAAATAGCCCTCAAAAATAAACATTGCTTTTGCAGGTCACATGTTACCAAAGGAGCCATGTTGGTTTATTGATGATGCAATTTGTAACCTTATAACTTCCCACCCAGCATTACTATTGCATGAGCAATATTCATTGCCGAAAGCTGTACATTTTATTCATTCACAGGATGAGGGCGTTGCTGGCTAGATTAGCATTTATTGTCCATCACTAATTGCCGAGTTTTAGTGTGGAGGATGTTGCTTGGCCACAGGATTACTTACCTTTATAAATAAATATACTTTCAGGTGTATGCATACATGATTATTCTAATGTTTTAGTCTATACTTCACATTGTTGGCAAAATTGTGATAAATTTTGTTAATTGTTGATCATCCAATTAAATGACATCTGTGCAGATATTAGAAATCGTGTCTCATTTTGACCATTGTAAATTCAGTCATTGTCTCCATTTCAGTGTTCTGATGTGTAGGTGTTGTTCCTCAGCCTTTTTAAAATATTACCACTTTTTTTTAGCCCTGGCAGTGACCTGTCCCACCAGTAGGACAGGCCGATCGGAGGTTTGCCTGACTAAAGGCAAGAGAAAATTATCCCTGGGAATCCTCAATTCTGTTTCAGTATCTCGTAAAGCTATCTAGTCAAACAGGGTGCCACCCTCCAGATGAATCAGTACTCCTCCATTAAGAATTCCATTTGAGGAAAACCGAGCTAAGGCAACCACTGATTATACTCTAAGTAGAGGACTTCAAAGTCCATCACCAGTAAGGTTTCAATTGTACCATCACAAACCAAACCAACCGAGTCCGAAGGACATAGTGGACTCCTGGCAAACGATTAGAAAACTAATCCTCAGGAATAACCTACTCCATCTTCATCAAATTATTTTATGATCTCAGCTGATGATAATAATGGACAAGTTAGATCCCAGGTGAAACCTGGTTCGTGATAGATCACGTAATTAGTTTGTTTAGTTAGTCACTGAAACATATTCACACGAGGCTACAGAAGTTCTTCAACAACAGCACACAAGTTTATTGTACAAATAAAATGGAACAAACAACCCAGGCACTGTTGATTTTTAGAGATATGTGGAAGAATTAACAAATGATATGTAATAGTTCTTAACGCAAACATAACAAAGTTTCAACAAGTTTCATAAAACTATAAGTTTTAGAAATTTGAGTCCAGAGAAATTAAATTCCAGTTTCAATTTTTAAAATTTTTTACTTAACTGGCTTCTTTTATTTTCTTTTATTTTCTTGATAGAGGCAGTTTTATAGTTCCTTTTTAGCTCCAATGGAACAAATCTTTTATGAGTCTAATGGCCTAAACATTTTCTATTTTCAATAACTCGAGTTCAATGAGTAATGTAAAAATTGTTATGAGCCCAGAAATTGTTATCACTGGGCAAGTCAGATACCAGACTATGTTTTATTTTGGGTTTTAACAAGATGGTTTCTCACTGAAACATATGCTCGTAAAGTTACAGGTTTAGCGTCAACAATAAAAGATAAGTTTATTATGCAAAAGTAATAAAAATAAAATATAATGAATCAAACCATTTACATAACACACATTAAAGCATTTCAAAACACATTGTAAAAACATAATCCCATTAATTGCAACAGCACCTCTTACAGTACTCATACCAAAGATAATTGCCTGCTCGATCGCACTGGTAAGGTGTAATTTAACTGTGGTTTTAATTCCTAATCTTTAAAACCTTGTAGCATCTTTCTGGAGCCTTCACACAATGGAGCTTATAGTTTCTCAGCTTCAAATAACCTCTTCAGGGTTTTAACCAAACATATCTTGTCTGGAACCTTTACTAATCTCCTTAGTAAAAATGATCTATTTTTATCAAATGCAAACTAACTTATTCCTTTCCCTCAGTAACTGTTTTACAAGCCCAGCTTTAGACCAGAAGTCTGCAGAACTGTCCAATCTGAAACCAACAAATCAACTTCTTTCCCAAGCTTGGTGTTTACCCCAATCCCTGAAATTCTAAACTAGATGCTATTGCTCAACTGTTCACTTTGCTTGCTGATACAATTATCTCTGTGTGAACAAAAACACGTTAGTTTTTAGGAAATTTTTGTCACACTGTATTTTAAACATGACTTCAAAATATTTACAAGTTGATCATTAAACCTCTTCAGACACACAGAAAACAGATATGCCATTAGTTCCAATTCAAAAACAAAACTGAAAAATAAATTCTGACATATAAAGATCACACATAAAATGTATGCCAAATCAGTATCATATGTACCTGAAAATGCAATTTTTGCTAAAAAGACCAACCAAAATGCTATATGCAAAGGTAAGCATTGCTACACAAGTCGGCCAAGTCAAAATTGTAGTTTCCTGGCAAGTAAGACCATAAGAAATAGGATTGGAAGTAAGGCCATTCAACCCATCGAGTCCACTCTACCATTCAATCATGGGCTGATGGGCATTTCAACACCACTCACGCACTCTCTCCATATCCCTTAATTCCTTGCGAGATTGAGAATTTATCAATCTCTGCTTTGAAGACATCTAACGTCCCGGCCTCCACTACGCTGTATGGCAATGAATTCCACAGGCCCACCACTCTCTGACTGAAGAAATGTCTCCTCATTTCCATTCTAAATTGACTCCCTCTAATCCTAAGGCTAAAGGCTATGCCCATTAGTATCCCTGCCTGATGGAAACAATTTCCCAGTGTCCACCCTTTCTAAGCCATGCATTATCTTAAGTTTCTATTAGATCTACCCACAACCTTCTAAACTCTAATGAATACAATCCCAGGGTCCTCAGCTGTCCATCGTATCTTAGGCCTACCATTCGAGGGATCATCTGTGTGAATCTCTGCTGGAAGTGCTTCAGTGCCAGTATATCCTCCCTGAGATGTGGGGCCCAAAACTGGACTCCGTTTTCTAAATGAGGCCTAACCATAGCTTTATAAAGTCTCAGTAGTGCATCACTGCTTTTACATTCCAACCATCTTGAAATAAATGACCAACATTACATTTGCTTTCTTAACCATAGACTCAACTTGCAAGTCAACCTTTAGAGAATCCTGGACTAGCAACCCCCGATCTCTTCGTACTTTGGCTTTGAATTTTCTCACCATTTATAAATAGTCCATGCCTGTGTTCTTTTTTCCGAAGTGCAAGACCCTGCATTTGCTCACATTGAATTTCATCAGCCATTTCTTGGACCATTCTCCTAAACTGTCTAAATTTTTCTGTAGCCTCCCCACCACCTCAGAACTATCTGCCTGTCTGCCTAACGTCATATCATTGGCAAACTTTGCCGGAATGCCTCAAGTCTCTTCGTCCAGATCATTTATATAATAGAGTGAACAGCTGTAGCCCCAGTACTGAACCCTGTGGGACCCCACTTGTGACTAGCTGCCATTCTGAAAAAGAACCTTTTATCCCAAATCTCTGCCTTCTGTCAGACAGCCAATCCTCAATCCATGCCAATAGCTCACCTCAACACCATGGGCCCTCACCTTTAATCAGCAGCCTCCCATGAGGCACCTTATTAAAGGCCTTTTGGAAGCCCAGATTGATAACATCCACTGTGTTTCCCTGGTCCAACCTACATGTTACCCCTTCAAAGGATTCTAACAGGTTTTTCAGGTACAACCTCCCCTTACTAAATCTATGATTTGGAGATGCCAGTGTTGGACTGGGGTGTACACAGTTAAAAATTACACAACATCAGGTTATAGTCCAACAGGTTTAATTGGAAGCACACTAGCTTTCGGAGCGACGCTGATGAAGAAGCGTCACTCTGAAAGCTAGTGTGCTTCCAATTAAACCTGTTGAACTATAACCTGGCATTGTGTGATTTTTAACAACTTACAACATCTATGCTGACTTATTCTAATTCGACCCTGCACTTCCAAGAATTTTAGAAATCTCATCTTTAACGATGGATTCTATAGTTTTATCTACAACTGAGGTTAGGGTAATCGGCCTATAATTTGCCATCTTTTGTCTTGATCCTTTCTTGAACAAGAGGGTAACAACAAAATTTTCCAATCATCTGGGACGTTCCCTGACTCCAGTGATTTTTGAAAGATTACAACCAATGCTATTTCTTCAGCCACCTCCCTCTGAACTCTAGGATGTAGCCCATCAGGGCCAGGAGATTTATCAATTTGTAGACCTTTTAGCTTTCGAAGTACTTTTTGCAGCAGAGAGTGGCGGGAGCTGGGCAGAAATGAAGTTGGAGCGCAAAGCCGGTCGGGAAGGTAAGTGACTGTTATTTGAGTGGGTGTGTTCAAGACGGTTTGCACCTTAATAGGTTGGGGACCAGCATTCTGGCAGGCAGGTTGGACACTGCAACACAGTTGCATTTAAACTAATTAATGGGGGGTGGGGGGGGGGTGGGGGGAGGGGACACACTGGATGTTTAAGAAGGAAATTGAAGGGAAAGTTAGAACAAGGGAAGTCAAGAAAGACAACTGTATCAATGAGGCAGAAAACTCAGAAAGGAATCATGCTGTAAGGTTGAGTGAAATAGGGGTTGATGGGAAGGGTGAGGGCAATAACAAATGAAAAATACTATATATGAATGCACGAAGCATTAGAAATAAGGTGGATGAGCTTGAGGCTCTTTTGGAAATTAGCAGATACGATATTTTGGGGATAACTGAGACATGGCTTCAAGTGGACAGGGCCTGGGAAATGAATATTCAAGGCTACACGTGCTATCGTAAGGACAGACTGACGGGCTGAGGGGGTTGGGGGGCCATGTTGGTAAGGGATGATATTCAGTCCCTTGCGTGGGAGGACCTAGAATCCGGGGATGTAGAGTCAGTGTGGATAGAGCTGAGAAATACTAAGGGTAAAAACACCCTCTTGTGAGTTATCTACAGGCCCCCAAACAGTAGTCTGGATGTCGGATGGAAGTTGAATCAGGAGCTGAAATTGGCCTGTCGCAAAGATGTTACTACAGTTGTTATGGGGGATTTCAACATGCAGGTAGACTGGGAGAATCAGGATGGTATTGGACCTCAAGAAAAAGACTTTGTGGAGTGCCTCCGAGATGGATTCTTAGAACAGCTGGTGCTGGAGCCTACCAGGGAGAAGGCAATTCTGAATCTGGTATTGTGCAACGAACCAGAATTGATCAGGGACCTCGAAGTGAAGGAGCCATTGGGAAGTAGTGACCATAATGCAATAAGCTTCAATCTGCAAATTGAGAGACAGAGGGTACAGTTGGAAGTGACAATATTTCTGTTGAATAAAGGGAACTATGGAGCAATGAGGGAGGAGCTGGCCGAAGTTCAATGGTGCAATACCTTAGCAGGGATGACAGTGGAGGAACAATAGCAGATATTTCTGTGTATAATGCAGAAGTTGCAGGATCAGTTCATTCCGAAAAGGAAGAAAGATCCCAGGAGGAGGCATGGGTGGCCATGGCTGATGAGAGGAGTTAAGAAGCATATAAAGTCAAATGAGAAAAAGTATAACATAACAAAGATAAGTGGGAAAACGGAGGACTGGGAAGCTTTTAAAGTACAACAGAGGATTACTAAGAAGGAAATACGCAGAGAAAAAATGAGGTATGAAGGTAAACTGGCCAAAAATATAAGGGAGGATAGTAAAAGCTTTTTTAGGTATGTGAAAGGCAAAAATATGGTTAAGACTAAAATTGGGCCTTTGAAGACAGAAACAGAGGAATATATTACGGGGCCAAAGAAATGGCAGAAGAATTGAATTGGTACTTCAGATCTGTATTCACTGGGGAAGACACAAGCAATCTCCCAGAGGTAACAGTGGCTGAAGGACCTGAACTAAAGGGAATTTATATTTGCCAGGAATTGGTGTTGGAGAGACTGTTAGGTCTGAAGGTTGATAAGTCTCCGGGGCCTGATGGTCTACATCCCAGGGTACTGAGGGAGGTGGCTCGAGGAATCGTGGATGCGTTGATGATTATTTTCCAGAGTTTGATAGATTCGGGATTAGTTTCTGCGGATTGGAGGGTGGCTAATGTTGTATCACTTTTTAAGAAAGGTGGGAGAGAGAAAGCAGGAAATTATAGACCAGTTAGTCTGACCTCAGTGGTGGGAAAGATGCTGGAGTCAATTATAAAGGATGAAATTATGACACATCTGGATAGTAGTAACAGGATAGGTCAGAGTCAGCATGGATTTATGAAGGGGAAATCATGCTTGACTAATCTTCTGGAATTTTTTGAGGATGTAACTCTGAAGATGGAATAGGGAGATCCAGTGGATGTAGTGTACCTGGACTTTCAGACAGCTTTTGATAAAGTCCCACATCGGAGGTTCGTGAGCAAAATTAGAGTGCATGGTATTGGGGGCAAAGTACTAACTTGGATTGAAAGATGGTTGGCTGACAGGAATCAAAGAGTAATGATGAACGGCTCCATTTCGGAATGGCAGGCAGTGACCGGTGGGGTACCGCAGGGGTGAGTGCTGGGACCACAGCTTTTTACGATATAAATTAGTGATATAGAAGATGGTATTAGTAGTAATAATAGCAAATTTGCTGATGATACTAAGCTGGGTGGCAGGGTGAAATGTGAGGAGGATGTTAGGAGATTACAGGGTGATCTGGACAGGTTAGCTGAGTGGTCAGATGCATGGCAGACGCAGTTTAATGTGGATAAATGTATGGTTATCCACTTTGGTGGCAAGAACAGGAGGGCAAATTACTACCTAAATGGAATTAATTTAGGTAAAGTGGCAGTACAAAGAGATCTGGATGTTCTTGTACACCAGTCAATGAAGGTAAGCATGCAGGTACAACAGGTAGTGAAGAAGGCTAATAGCATGCTGGCCTTCATAACCAGAGGGATTGAGTGTAGAAGCAAAGAGGTTCTTCTGCAGCTGTACAGGGCCCTGGTGAGACCACACCTGGAGTATTGTGTGCAATTCTGGTCTCCAAATTTGAGGAAAGACATTCTGGCTATTGAGGGAGTGCAGTGTAGATTCACGAGGTCAATCCCTGGAATGGCGGGACTACCTTACTCTGAAACACTGGAGCGACTGGGCTTGTATACCCTTGAGATTAGAAGACTGAAAGGGGATTTGATTGAGATGTATAAGATTATTTAAGGATTGGACACTCTGGAGGCAGGAAACATGTTTCCGCTGATGGGTGAGTGCCGAACCAGAGGACACAGCTTAACAATAAGGGGTAGACCATTTCGGACAGAGATGAGGAGAAACTTCTTCACCCAGGGAGTGGTGGCTGTGTGGAATGCTCTGCCCCAGAGGGCAGTGGAGGCCCAGTCTCTGGATTCATTTAAGAAAGAGTTGGATAGAGCTCTCAAGGATAGTGGAATCAAGGGTTATGGAGATAAGGCAGGAACAGGATACTGATTAAGGATGATCATATTGAATGGTGGTGCAGGCTCGAAAGGCAGAATGGCCTACTCCTGCACCTATTGTCTATTGTCTACTTTCTCCTTTGTAATGGCTACCATCTTCAACTCTGTGCCTTGACTGTCCTTAATTGTTGGAATATTACTCATGTCTTCTACTGTGAAGACTGACATAAAGTATTTATTAAGTTCTTCAGCTGTTTCCTTATCTCCCATCACTAGCCTTCCTGCATCAATTTGGAGTGGGCCAATCTCTCTTTTGCCTCTCATTTGTTTCTTATGTATTGAAAGAAACTTTTACTATCATTTCTAATATTACTGGCTAGCTTACCTTCATATTTGATTCTCTCCTTCCTTATTTCCCTCTTTGTTATCCTCTGTTTTTAGTCTTCCCAATCTTCTGATTTCCCAGTGCTCTTGGCCACTATAGAGGCTGTCTCTTTTTCTGTGATACATTTCCTGATTTGCTTCATCAGCTTTGGTTGTTTAATTTCACCCCCACCCCACCCTGTGTAATCTTTCTTTTCTTTGGGATGTTCCTCCAGAAACTCCTGCCATTGTTGCTCTACTGTTTTCTCCACAAGGCTCTGCTTCCAGTTGATTTTCTTCCGTTCCTCTCTCATGCTCCTGTCATTACCTTTATTTAACTGTAACACCATTACATCTGATTTTGCCTTCTCTCTTTTGAACGCAGACTGTTAAATCTATTTTGATAAATGTAGGGGTATGGGTGGGTTACGCTTTGGCGGGTCGGTGTGGACCTTTTGGGCCGAAGGGCCTGTTTCCACACTGTAAGTAATCTAATCTACCATGTTATGATCGCTGCTCCTAAGTGTTCCTGACTTTAAGATCTTTTATAAAGTCTGGCTCATTACATAGCACTAAGTCCAGAACAGCCTGCTCCCTTGTGGGCTCCATCACAAGCTGTTCCAAAAAGCCATCCTGTAAGCATTCCATGAATTCCCTTTCTTTGGATCCACCAGCAACATAATTCACCCAGTTCATTTGCATATTGAACTCCCCCAGGATCACCATGACCTGACCTTTGACATGCTCTATCTATTTCCTGGTACATCTTGCACCCCTGGTCCTGACCATTGCTGGGAAGTCTGTACATAATTCCTTTTTTTTTGCCTTTGTGGTTTCTCAAGTCCACTCTCTCAAATTCCACATCATCTGACCCTCTTTCATTTAGTGCCATAGATTTGATTTCATTCTTAACTAACAGGACAACCCCGCCCCCTCTACAGAATTTGTTACAACCTTGATCTAAACATGGGCATGAGTTAAATGAGTTGGGAATGACTGCCATTTACTTCAAGGCAGAATGCAATTGTGTGTGGCACCAAGGAAGACAACTAAACATGTGCCTTATTTCTGTTCTGGCTTCAGTATGCAGAGTCAGAAAAATATCCTATTTTGTGAGTTAAAGCTTGAAACTTTTGATTTTTAGTCGAAGGGGGCTGAACTGTTTTCAAAATAGGGGCAAGTGACCCCCAGAAGAACTACAGAGGCTGCTGGATGAGCTGGTTGGCTGGCCAGCCAAATACTCACCATTGGTATGTCCATGAACCATACAGAAATTAGACAAAGTTTGTTGAAGTGAAGATCTTTGTGTGTACTTCAGATTTCACTATTATTTAAGCCAATGGTTATTATTAATTGCACCATCCACACTGTGGCATTGTCATCTTGGCATTGTTGGAGGATCCTGGTACATCCACTTGCAATATCGGAGTGTTTTCATTCCCCAGACTGCTGCAGTTGAATATAGCAGCTTGTTGCCAACTTCTTCAGGGCGACTAGGAAAGGGAAACAAAGCCATTCACTGTGAATGCATAAGAAATCACTTCTTGTGCTGGGATCCAAGTGTTGTTAGACTGCAATGATTAAATCACAAAGAAATTATGATCAATTCTGTGTTATAAAAGTGATCACTAGTTACTGGATTGAGACTGTAAACAGGTTATTTCACTGTACTTAATTATCGCGTACAGTTTCAACTGAAAATATGTGTTAAATCTATTTTGATAAAATCTCATATACTGTAGCCCTTTATTTGTGATGGAGCTGTGAAACTTCTCTACCACGTATAATTTGGCAGTTATGGTTCTATATTTTCGTATGTGTTTCACTACTGTGTGAGTGTGAACAGAACACTGCTGTTTTCTTGGCTATAAAGATCTAAAGAAACTTGCATGGGAATAAAATTCTCAGTCGGAATTGCAGGTTCAAATCTTTATTTCTAAATCAATCTAACACTCTAATGAAAACTATTTACAAACTGTGGTATTTTCTGCTTCTACGTTGGGTGAGGGATGAAGTAGAGAAAGAGAGCTACTGACTCATCATGCTTCCCCCATGAAGAGATTCCCTGTTACTGACTGACTACTTTGAAGAGGAAAGGAAGGAAGGAGATTTATAGTTGTTTAAGTTTCTTGTCCTAGAATGCCGTGCATGGTCCCTGAAACTCCTATGTTCAGTTTGCAGGATATGTTTTTATTCAAAAGAAGTGTCAGCTGAGCCAATGATCTGTACGCCAATGCATAGTTCCATTAAAATGGCTCATGTGCAAGATTGCGAACCAGATTGAAAAGCAGTTTTTCAGTTTGAAAAGTGTATATTTACAGCAAAAGGTGTTTGAGCCACACACACCTGCTTCTGAGAAGCATGAAGTTGAGAGATGGCTCAGTAACTTCCGTCAGGTTTCATGCCATTGGTATGATAATGATTGTGAAATCTTGCACCATACCTACAGTTTTGTTCTGGCAATCTTGTACTTCTTTCTAAATATTTAATCTATCTACTTGGCTTGCTTGTATTCAAATTCCTTAATTAAATCTATTGACCTTGTTCAGTGATTTTCTTCCTTAAAAGTATTGTAGAAAGATTTAGCATGACACTAACTGGAATTGCGCTCTAGATCTTGCACCAACTGATTTATATGGAAAATAATTTCAGCTTTTTTATAAAGCCATGGAGAATCTTATTTGATATGTTGCCTTAGAATTGGAAGTAACCCAACATGACTAAACTAACATCTATTTTACATTGTGGTATAGGTACAGTAGTACATTTTGCACAGGGACAATATGATTTTTTTTAGTATCCTGGCTACTGGAAGCTGAGGGGTGACCTTATAGAGGTCACAAAGTCTTTTCCCTTGGGTGGGGGAGTCCAGAACCAGATGGCATAGGTTTAGGGTGAGAGGGGAATGAAATACAAGGGACCTAAAGGGTAACTTGTTCACACAGAGTGTGGTGCATGTATGAAATGAGCTGCCAGAGGAAGTGGTGGAGGATGGTACAAATACAGCATTTAAAAGGTATCTGGATGGGTATATGAATAGGAAAGGTTTAGAAGAATATGGGCCAAGTGCTGGCAAATGGGAGTAGAATAGGTTACGATATGTGGTCGGCATGGACGAGTTAGACCAAAAGGTCTGTTTCCATGCTGTACATCTCTGACTATAACTCTACTGTCTCTTTGCAATAATCACTACCTATTTTAATTTGATGGCTTTTACATTTTTTATGATTATCATCAGTTGTAACTGGATTTAATATATTCAATATATCCTCATAAGAATGCATTTAATATATCTTCATCTTCAATGGCCTTGTTCTACCTACCACTATTGCCATGTCCAGCTTTACAACCCTCTCATAGCCTGTCCAACTGGGGCATTTTAGGTACCTTGCTTTATCTCTGCCATTCACCATTCCCACAACTGGTAGTTGAGCCTGTAGTTCACATTTGCATTAATGTCTTCTGCCTCATCCTTTCTCACTCTGACAAGATTTTTTAAAATTAAAAGTAAAAAAAAACCCAATTTTTCAATCAGGTTTTTGATCACCCCTAATGATGCCGCTATCCATGAACAGTATCCATTCCTTATTTATCTTATTTTTCCACTATAAAGAGCCTTGGACTGCTTTCTCACAAAAAGTGCCATTTGTATTATTCAATTATTGTCTCATTTTTAAAATGTTTTGTTCTTCAGTACCCCTTGTCTGTAAAGTCTTGTCCATGTGGAGGAACTGTGTCATTCTAAGGTATAAGTTGTTACACAGAAGGGCACGACATCAGTGTAGAGTACAATTGATTGTTCAAAAGTTATGCCTGAAAAGTCACAGATAGTTTTTTGCTCTTCTTGCTTTGCATATTTTGTGTAACAAACCTCTGTTGCTCCTTTCTTGTGCAGACTGATTTTATCACTTGACACTCCTAGCCCTGAAGCAAGACTGGAAGGAGTGCCACTTCCCATGTTTAATGAGAATGATCATTTCAAGTAACACCAAATGTATACTGAGAGATGTGATTTGGAAATCTTTGAAGTTTTAATTTGATCTTTTATGGGATATCTAGAAAAACTTTCAAATAGATGTGATATGTATGAATATATTTGTATGTATATCTAGAAGTTTGTTACCAGCCATCTATTGAAAATATAATGTAAAACATTTCCTTTGTATGGTTCGAGGTTATAAGTAAATATTGTGATATTTCTTCAACATCAACTTTTGGTTCCTTTTTCTGCTTTTCATCAGTGTAGAAGGAATAGAACACACAAACATAAGAGTGTATCAGCAAATAAGATCAGTAGGATAAATGGTCAAAAGAAAAATTAAAGTCTGTTTTAACTGAATGCAAATAGCATTCCTAACCAGATGGATGAATTGAATATTTTGGCATCCTTCCAAACAGATTTTCAGTTTGTTCAGATTTTACACTACACAGGCCTCCAAGTCTACCTTTTAATAAGTTGCCTTTTCCTTTATTTTCCCATTTCAATTTATAAACTGCTACATATCTAAAAAAGTTGCTTTTGGCTTGCTAAAAGATGGATTTATTTGGGTATTCAATTTAAGATGCATGGGTATAGATTAATGTTGGTGTCTGGGCAAGTTCATTTATCTATTTTTTTTAATCGACGTCCAGTTTTGAGTTTAATTTCATTGTCTGGAACATCCAAAGGGTGCTCGGAAATATTTCCGTTGATGTTGGTGCAGCAAGCAAAAATCTCAGTTCTGACTCCTGTGACATGCGTGTGCGTGCATGTGTGTGTCTGTCTGTTTATAAGGAACTGCATTCAGTTGGAACTTTTGTGTCTAGTTTCAGTCTAAGATGAGGTAATTGGAGATGATCAATTGTGTGTTACAAGTTGTCAAACTCTGCAGTTTGTTTTCCTTCAGAACCTTCTTAAATTACAGAAGATAACTAAAGTTCAGTGGGAATTGCTTTCTCAACAGGTAGAAACTTCATTATTGAAAATATCCTTTTGTATTTGATTTGAGATTTTTCTCTAAAGCTGGATTTTTTTTAGAATCGCTTGTGGGGTATGGGTGTCACTGGTAGCATCAGCATTTATTGACCATCTGTCCTTGCCCTTGAGAAGGCATTGGTAAGCTAATTTCTTAAACTACTGCAGACGATGTGCTGTGACCCATAGTGCTGTTTGTGAGTAGATTTCCAGGATTTTGACCAAGTGACACTGAAGCAACAGTGATGTTTCCAAGCCTGGATGATGAGTGGCTTGAAGAATTTGCAGGTGGTGCTGTTGCTATGTAGCTGCCACTCTTGTCATTCTAAATGGAGTGGCCATGGTTTTGGAAAGTGATGTGTCAGGATCTTTCAGTGAATCTTTGCAGTGTATCATACACACTGCTCCTACTGAGCAGAGGTGGTGAAGGGAGTATTTGTGGTTTTGTACAATTGTATTGAGAATACATTCTATTCATGCCGACACTTTATTGATCATGCTATTAGATACAATGGTAAAATCTACTGGACTTCATGGCATAAATCCTCCTTTCATAGTAATTCACTCAGTTTCTTCAAAGAATCTCTACAGTGCAGGAAGAGGCCATTCGACCAATTAAGTCTGCACTGACCCTCCAAAGAGCATCCCACCTGGACACCCCACCCTCTCCCCATAACTCCAGATTTACCATGGCTAGTCTACCTAACCTGCATACCTTTGGATTATGGGTAGAAACCGTAGCACCCAGAGGAAGACCATATAGACATGCAGAGAATGTGCATACTCTTTACAGACAGTCGCCAAGGCTAGAATCGAACCTTGGTCCATGAAGCAGCAGTTCTAATCACTGTGCCACATTTCAACTTGACTGAAGTTCACAAAGAACCCCAAACCCTATTAAATTAGAAGTCCAATCATCATTCCTCTTCTGTTACCCTTTTCTTCAGACCTCTTTGACCCTGTCTCGTCACCTCTCTCTTTCTCTCCAGATCCCCTCAACACTACCTCTTCCCAATTTTCCTAACCATTGACTTTTCCCCATAATATTATCTCTTTACATCTGACCAGTGTTGGTTCAGTTACCTCTGTCTTTGTATGTAGCCTAAATAGGAAGCAAACTTCAGATTTCAATATGTACAATACTAATTAAAGCAAAATAGAACACTATAACAACACTTATAATAAATTAGAATAGGCAGTTCTTGGGTATTTTCCTTTTGGTCACATCAAATAATAAAGTGATATTGAAACAAGATGGCTTCAAAATAGTCAGCTCAAGGAATCAATGAGACAAACTCAAAATTACTTGCTTTATTCTTCTTTGGGATTATTTAGGTGTAAATGCATGAAAATTTGCTTTAGGGAGATGGCAAAAGAAAAGTTCCAGTTAATGAAAATAACAAATAGATATAATAAACCTTTTGATCCTATTTGGTACTTGTCTCTACAATTGAAGAACATCTGTTGTCCATGAGTAGTTTGTGCTTTCTGATCATCAAAAAAACTAGTCATTTTTGTTTCAATTTATATAATGCCTTTCCTGAATTACCGAAAGCATGTCAGGACCAATTAATTACTTTTGCAGTGTCTCACTGTTGTAATGTGGGAAAGTAGCACAACCTGTTTGCTAACTAGCTCATTTCTTCCACTGCTCTATCCTTTGAGCTTTCTTTAAAACATTGCTTCCCAAAACTTTTCACACTGTGACATGATTTTAAGGCTTTAAAGTGTTGTGGTCCCAAAGATTGATCCGACTCTAGGAGAGCACTATTTCAGTATTCTTGAGGCTTGTTTTTAATAAAGCACCTACCTTTTCAATGGCTGTTTCAGAGCAGAAGTCAGACCTCTAAGATTAGTCAGTTAGGCCATACCCACCTTGTTTAAAAAAAAGGCAAGCAGATTTAAAGCAGCCTTTTATATATTAGCATTAAGTTAGATCGCCACGGCAGCCACTACTGGCAACCCCAGAACCTTTTTCTCATGACCATATTGGAGGTTGTGACCCATAGTTTTGCAAGCCCTGCGCTAAAAGATTACATATCTGAAAAATATGCATGAGTCAAAGTGCTCTGAAATTGGCATCCAACTGGGGCATCACACTATGGACTGAGCCCAAAGCACATTGCTTGGTAAAGAGCAGACATGCCACAAACTCTTTGGCCTTGTTCCTGGGATGAAGAGAAGAAGTGTTAATTCTCTACAGAAATAAGGAGCCTTCACTGTTCCCTGTTCAACTGGGAGTCCTGGTAAACCTGGACAATATACAACTGGAATCACTCCAAACTCAACCACAGCAGCAAACTTTCCGTTTGCCTTAGGGGTAATCTTTCTTCTGACAGGATATCTTCTTAAGATTGGGAAACAGCTGGGGTTTTCATTTGCTTGAATCATAAGCTTGCCAGAGCATCTTAAACTAATGGCTGAGATCATTAGATTAGCTATCTCTCTTCTGGACATAATTTCCAACTGTATAATCTAGCCCATTAACCATCAAGGAAGCCATTTCATTTAGAGCACTTGAGGACACATCAGTTGTCCCTCTTATAGGGACATATTGACAAGACCTTGGTATTGCATTACTTGAGTTACAGAAGATAACAACCTTAATCACATGCTAGGAAGACTTTATTTGCTAGACATGACCAAGGCGGCGACTGTTTCCCAGTAAGCCCATAATTCAAACTGGGAGAAAATAACATTTTAATCATCTTCCACATTGTTCGTATAAGTGCAAGTCACAATAGAAATGTTCCCTACTAAGTTGAACTGCTATAGAACATCCAAATAATGTGTGATACTTTAGTTATTATGGGTAGGAGAAGAACAGATGTCAGGGCATTAAAAGCCTGCTGGGTTTCATAAAGCTGGTATTTGCATTATATTAATAATAAATGCTGTTTTGTAAAATTATTTACCTGGGAATGAATCAGACTTGTATATAAATGGAGCTGAGTTCTTCTCTTTCCACCTCTGATGGGATGATACTGGATTCAATTAAGGGAAACACATTGGAAAAAGCGTTCTTCCAAGGGTCATGTTTTCTGTTTAAGTTATATTTCTATTTTCATAATGTTTTTAGTATCTCTGTCACACTGTAGGGAAAGATTAAATTTATTAAAGATAATCTTATACTAAAATGATTTGGGTATCAAGTTTCATCCGAGTAGTAGCTGCAGTTGCCCCAATGTGAAAATATCATAAGAATGTAAGAAATAGGAGCACAGTAGGTCATTTAGCCCCTCACGCCTTCCCTGTCACTCAACAAGATCATGGCTGATCTGCCCCAGGTCTCAACTCCTCTTTCGTGCCAGCTCAGCATAGCTATCAACTTGCAGACTTTTCACAAATCTATCTACCCACTCTTTAAATACTTTGTGATCTCTGGGGTATAGAATTCCAGATGCTCACTACCCTCTGAGGAGAAAAATTATTTCACACCTCAGTTTTAAATGAATGACCCCTTATTTTGTATCTATATCCCCTAGTGAGATGTTCCCACTCAAGGAAACATCTTAGCAACATCCACCTTCTGAAACCTCCTTAAGACCTTGTAAGTTTTGTGAATTGAAGAGGCTGTCTCCTGTTGGTGTTGATCTGTTACTGTCACTATCCTTCTTGTGCAGGTCCACAATTCTTTGTAAAGCTACTGTTCCTCCTCTCATGCAGTCTTTATGAAATAGCTGTCTCTATTCTCTCTTGTGCTGTTTCAGAAGCGCAGGTTTTTCCTATCTCTTGCTCACAGTGATGCTGACTGACTGCACTCTTCCTCATCTACTTCACTGTGATGCTGACTCATTGCACACTGCTCCTGGTCGTGGGTCCAAGCCTCTGTCTAGAGATTTGACCACATAATCTGAGTAGACATTTCATTACAGTACTGAAGGAGTGTTATCTTTCAAATGAAATATTAAATCTGGGAATCCTTGGACCATATACTTAAGAGATGTTATTACAAATCACAAATGCATCAGAATTTTATTACGATTCCTTTAGGAACTGATCTTGTTTTATAAAATGTGAGTTTCCCAAATAATCAGCAGAAATAAACAAACAACAAGACTTCATGAAGATTGCTATTGTAACAAAAAATTGAATCAACACAGAACACACTTTAACAGGTGATTAATGCACCAAAATAAGGAAAAGGACCTTTTGAATTAATTAACTAATACAATTGAAATATATTACAATGCCTTTTGTTGTGAATGACAAATCTGGCAGATGTGCAACATTACAAGAACAAGAACAATGTTACTCTCTCCTCTCCAGTCAGCTCACTTCTGCCTGTTCCATAAGGTTGGAATTTCTATTGTCCTTAAATGTTATTCCACTCAGCCCAAGTCCCGAGCAAGGCCCATCTTGACAACTCCTGAAATCTCAAAGTCCAATCTGTTCTTTTCCCTTTCCTTTGAAAAGTAAACAAATTCTTTACAAGATCCCACTTTTCTAAAGCAGTGTGTGCCTTGATTTTTACTTTTGTCTTTCTCTTCAAGATCCCTCACCCCCTTTCTGCCTTGTATCTCTTGAGCAAATTGCTATTCTTGAATGTAGGTTTGCTCACTGAGCTAGAAGGTTCATTTCCCTACTAGGTAACATCTTCAATGGGCCTCAGGCGAAACAATGCTTAAAATTCTGACTTTCTATTTATATGTTTGCGTTTCGCTGGGTTGGTGATGTCATTTCTTGCCCCTTTTC
This sequence comes from Hemiscyllium ocellatum, assembly GCF_020745735.1. NCBI lineage: Eukaryota > Metazoa > Chordata > Chondrichthyes > Orectolobiformes > Hemiscylliidae > Hemiscyllium > Hemiscyllium ocellatum. The sequence goes on from NC_083405.1 coordinate 75,199,092, forward strand.
TCAGGGAGTGGTAGATGGGGTCTAACTCGATGTGTTTGTTGATAGAGTTCCGGTTGGAATGCCATGCTTCTAGGAATTCTCGTGCATGTCTTTATTTGGCTTGTCTGAGGATGGATGTGTTGTCCCAGTCGAAGTGGTGTCTTTCCTCATCAGTGTGTGAGGATACTAGTGAGAGAGGGTCATGTCTTTTTGTGGCTAGTTGGTATTCATGTATCTTGGTGGCTAGTTTTTTGCCTGTTTGTCCAATGGAGTGTTTGTTACAGTCCTTGCATGGTAGTTTGTAAATGACATTAGTTTTGCTTGTTGTCTGTATAGTGTCCATTAGCTGCTATTCTGGTGTGTTGGTGGTTTTGTGGGCTACCATGATGCCAAGGGGTCTGAATAGTCTGACAGTCATTTCAAAAAACATGTCCTGAAACCCTAGCCACACTCCACTACTTCAAAGGCATCTCAGAAATGACAAAATACCATGCAAGGACTGTAACAAACACTACATTGGACAAACAGGCAGAAAACTAGCCACCAGGATACATGAACATCAACTAGCCACAAAAAGACACGACCCTCTCTCACTAATATCCTTACATACAGATGAGGAAGAACACCACTTCGACTGGGACAACACATCCATCCTAGGTCAAGTCAAACAAAGACACGCACAAGAATTCCTAGAAGCATGGCATTCCAACCGGAACTCTATCAATACACACATTGATTTAGACCCCATCTACCACCCTCTGAGAAAAGGAACAGGAAGTGACTTCACAGGAAATGACATCACCACAGGAAATGACATCACCAATCCAAAGAAACCCAAATATATAAATAGAAAGCAGGAATTTTCAGCTTTGCTTCACCTGAGGTCCACTGAAGATCTTACCTAGTCAGGTAACGAAATGTCCGGAAATGAACCTTCCAGCTCAGCGAGCCAACCTACGTCCAAAACCTCAACCTGAGCTACAAATCTTCTCAAAACTCGCTTAAATTGCTACTCTACTAGCTATGAGTCATAGTGAAGCAATATAAAGAACTCATTTCTGACAAAGGGCTTTTGACTGAAGCTTCGATTTTCCTTGGATGCTGCTTGACATGCTGTGCTTTTCCAGCACCACACTCTTGACTCTAACCTCCAGTATCTGCAGTACTCCATTTCACCAAATATAAAGAACTCACTGATTCAAACAGGTTTTTGTTTGAGTTTTACCCAAAGCAATCGGATCACAATGACCTGTCTCTGGAATTCTCAAGTTTACCTTAAATTAATGGAAATACGTTGAAACATGATCTTCTGGTGAAGTCCAGTGTTTGTAGCAGTATTCACTGTGTTTGCCATTAACATTGCAAGTATTATCAAGTGTCTTCAAATATTAATTAATTAAGTCTACTCATCTGAAAGGCTAAACCTTTATAATTGCTAATTTGATTCCCATTTACCTATCCACTTTCCATAACTACTTCAAACAGCTTTGGATCTGCTGAGATGAAGAGGAATTTCTTCAACCAGAGGATGGTGAATCTGTGGATCTCATTGCCACAGAATGCTGTGGAGGCCAAATCATTGAGTGTCGTTTAAGAAAGAGGTAGATAGGTTCTTGAATAGTAAGCAGATGGAAAGGTTATCAGGAGAAGGCAGGAGAATACGTTTGAGAAACATCAGCCATGATCAAATAGCAGAGCAATCCGGATGGGCTGAATGGCCTAATTCTGCTTCTGAACCTTACCATTTAATGGAATGAAACATGTATTTACTGCCTCCAGCCTATGTTACTTCACCTGATTGTTCACAGGCTAGATATGTGTAAATTTCTTTTACGCCTTTCTTTATATGCCAAACCATGACGTGACGTGTTGAGACTTTTCTTTTAGAGAATGGAGCATTTGTAAGTGATTCAAGTTAGTTGAACCAAAAGAACTGTGGATGCTGGAAATCAGAAACAAAAACAGAAAATGATGGAAAAGCTCAGCAGGCCTGGCAATATCTGTAGAGAGAAATCAGAGTTAACATTTCAGGTCCAGTGACCCTTTCTCAGAACTACCAGACCTGCTGAGCTTTTCTAGCAATTTCTGGGGGTTTTTTTGTTTCAAATTAGTTGGAGCTGTTTAATGAAAACATTTTTCCCCTCCTGCTTCATGTTTCCTTTCTCACAGGCCACCATGCACAATAGGTGCCTGGTCCTGCTACTGCTGTTGCACATGCCAGGATGATCCAGTGATCACTGCATCTTTGTTTTCCTTTCAGGTTTGCAGCTGTTTTCTGGTCCTTGCATAGAGATGTTGCTGAGAGGGGAATCTCTGCCCTTGCATTCCAATGAAAGCAACTTACGCATTTTATTTTTTAACTAAAAAAGTTTCAACTTCCAGTTCAAGTGAACTGAACTATGTTGTGGTTATGTCTGCAAACACTAGCTCTTAAGTTAGTAACGTCAAAAATGTCTGTTTAGATTTTAATCCAGACTTCCGAAATGAATTGCTGTCATTACATTGCATGCCTTGAACTGCATGTGGCAAATTTCCAAAAGTCACAAGCAGTTTTGTTTAAATATCTTAATTTCTATTTGAAACTATTGGCTGTAATTTGCTGTAAGCTATGTACTTGTGTCCTTTATCAAGTGGTTTTGAAATGAGAATTTAGTGGAAGGAAATTTGTGAAGTACAATGCTGGCTAGGGCAGCTGAACACTTGGAATGCTTAAGTATGTCAAAAAAAGTCTTTTTTTTAAACTTCTGAGCTAGCAGCCATTTAATAGGGCATTGTCATTTGAAGAGCTGCCCTGAAATTTCACGTTTTTTTTAACATTTAAAGCTGCATTCAGATTGAGACTTTGCAGTGAAATCAGCTTTGCAGTTTGGATATGTGTGGTATACTTTCCAGTTTGACATCTACACTGCTTTTGAGTTTGTTTAAGTTCACAGGAGATTTACTTTAGCTCTAGATCTGCTTAAATATAAACTGGGCCTTACAGCAGATTCATTCTTTCCATTTTAATCCCATAATCCAACGCAAGAATGTCGGTGCTTTTTCAAGAATTTGAAAAATTCATTCCAAAAATTTGGGAAAAAGTATTAAATTTATTTTTAAAAAGCTGATATAACTTTGTTTTCGTATGAAAAATATAATATAAAACTTTTATTTTAAGCACTAAGTATGACAATGTTGCATTATGCAAGCGCCAATTCAGTAATATGTCTCAAATTAAATACACAAATTTGCAATTATTTAAATGACTTTGGGAATTTAACATTAAACGTAAGTATTTATTGGAATTGGATAAACTCAAACAGTAAAACTGACATCGCACAGATTGGTATTCGTCAACAGAAATTGTTACATGTGAAACAGGAAAACTATTTCAGTGATAGCAGAATTCGTACAAAGGAAATGTATAATAAGATACTTTTATAGTGTATGTGGATAGGAAGGTTTTGAAACTTAAATGTGTTTATCAGAGCACAGCTACACAGGGTGGAATCTTGTTGAGGCATTGAGGTGTCTTGCCTTTCAGCTGGAGAACTGGTGAGAGAGCGATGCTGCTAGAACATACACCAATCAGGCTGTCGTGACATCCCCAACAGGCCTTCCCTCAAAGCCGAGGTAATAAGATGACTAGGTAATGATGTTTGTTTGAAGAGCCCAGTGAAAGTTTAATGGGCCAAATTGTGTCCTTCTGCACCATAACAATTCTATGATTCTGGAATCCAGACTGTGGGGGTCAGAGATCCCAGCCAGCAAGTGCTGCTGGCTAATCAGAAGCCAACAGCTATTGTACTTTGGTCAGCAGCACCACAGAGGGGGCCGTGGTTACTATTGAAAAACCTCCTCGGAGTCCCAGGATTAAATGGTTGCAGAGGACCCAGAGTAAACATAAACAATGTCTGGGAGGGCTGGATTTCTTGAGGTGGGTGGTTGCAGGAAGAGGATGAAGGTTCGCTGGGCTGATACCAGGTCTAGAGGGACTGTCCATGAAGAGAGTTGAGCAGATCGGAGCTGTACTCAGAATATTGAAGAATGGGAGGCAATCTTGTTGAAACTTACAAGATTCTTCAAGGAATTGACAGGCTAGATGCAAATAGGTTGCAGAGAATCCAGGATCAGAGGGCTTCATCTCAGAGTGAGGGTTCACACATTTAAGATTGAGATGAGCACTTTCTTAGGATTGTGAGTCTGTGAAATTCTCTGCCACAGAGGACTGTTGAAATCGGTCCATTAAGTATGTTCAAGGCTGAAACAGGGAGGTTTTTAAATCAGTCAGGAAATCAACGGTTTTGAAGACAGGAAAGTGGAGTTGGGGACGATGAGACCAACCATGATCTCGTTGATGGCAGAGCAGACTCGAAGACCTGAATAGCCTACTTCTGGTCCGGTGTCTTCTGGTCTTATTGTCTTTCCTCTCCATCACCTTATGGTGTTCTATGTAGCACTAATTCTGAATTTCCTCCAGAGCTAAGTCTTTGGCTGCTTCGGTACCAGTTCTATTGATTTCCTCAGTTTTTTTTTTATCTCAGATTGAGCCTAACTCTGGTTTATTTGGACCCCTGTGGTTACTGTTCAATAAAGGTAAAGCCATCATTGTCCAACTGGGCCATAGGGCTGCTCTCTCATTAAACAGAGTCAACTGGTAGTGATTTAATCTGAGGGTCACCATACCACAGGCAAAGGGAGAGGTTCAGAAGAAGAGTCCTTCATGGTTATCTCAGGAATTGGACTTGTGCTGTTGGTGTTTTTCTGAATTTTAATCTATCCTTCCACCTAACTAAGCTTACCAACTCCGGCTTTGTTTAATATTATGGGTGCACTCATGATAATTAAAGATTATCATTCCAGGCAGCCCCATTCATGGTGCCAAAGAGAGATGTCAAAAATAGGCTTGATCATGTTAATTCTGAATCAGTCTTGATTTTCTGATTTTGTTACCAAAAAGGTTCTATACACAACAAACAAATGCGTCCATGATTTTTTGGTCTTGAGCAGGAAAATAGGATGGGGGATGATTTCAGTTTTAGTTCCTACATTCAGGTAGAGGTTTTGGCATGTATCATTTCAATAATTATCATTCACATTTCAAGCAATTTTAAACAAACTCAACTTCTCGGTTCAGAAAAACTGTTGGCTTGCTCCTGCAGGAAAATCTGATAACTATGTTGATACTTTAAACCATTTGAATACAACATGTAATCCTATGCTTAGATTTTGCTGGGCAAAATTCCTCATTCCCAAATTATCAGATTTCTTGCTGGTTTAATCTTGATTTTTATCGCAGTGTTGCTAGGGATTTGATTTGGGGCAGTCAGGAATGCAGGATGTAGGACAGCACAATAATATCAGTGGGGCAACGTGCAAAACAGGTGGATGTTCAGCCACAAATCAGTGTTTTTTCCTGACTGAGAGGAGGTCAAGAAACGTCACTAATGTGTTAAAGGTCTGTCTCCCACTAACTGCTTCAGCTCCTATAATATTGTGTTGTTGACATCAGTGAATAACAGCATTCTGTGTTGTTCCAAGTTATTCAGGAAATCCTACAGTGCAATAATGATGTGATTATCTAATAGTCAAAGTCTGCTTAGGCTATAGAAACTTCCAGCATTTTAGATCTAAAAGTAGCTCTTCCTGTTTGGTGTTCATCCAAGTTTGGACACCAAAGACTAAACATTTATGCCAATAATGAAAGATCTTATTTTATGTGGCTTATTTGCTGAATAAAAATTTAAACTATTGACCACTTTAAGCGTAAGCAAATTGCCATTTCATAGCTTGGTGTAATAAGAATGTCAATAAACTATTGACTTTTCTGGAGATAAAAATTAATAAACAGACATAATGAATATATCCCATAATTTATTGTCAATTCAGTATATAGAAAAATGCTTTACAAAGTGTATATTGTAAGTCACAGTTTTGTATACACCAATTTTAAAATTGAACTTTATTTTAATTGGGACTGACAAAAACTTCCATGTTAAAGGATGCAGTTGTACAGAGGAATATGTAAGTTATTTAGCTGCCTTCTGATTTTCACATTCTACCCCTATTCTCCTTTGAAGAAAGTGAATTTACCTGTCTCTCTCTGATTTGCAAAATTTACTATGTTTCTATTCATAATCTTGAGTTTCCTTTTAATACTAAAGTGCCCCTTTGCAATAAGTGTCTTGTTTTGCAGTTTCTGACTCCAGCAAGTTCACACAAATACATCCACCACATTGGCTTTATGAATGCATTATCTGATCTCCTAAAAATATTCAGTTACATTAAAAGACAATCTGGTCTTTACAAATCTATTCTTGTTGTCCATGTCATTTTGCTTGTTTGCTCATTTCAATCTATGTTAAAGAGTTTTGTACACAGTAAGTTAATCCACATGTTACTCTGTGTGTGGCTTTCATTTTTCTAAATCACAGTGTGACATTTATCACCCTTTAGTTTCTTGCCATACCTCAAGTGCTCAAATTTATGGTTAATATTTCTGCTGTCTCCTTCAATATTATATGGTGTCGGCCATCTGGAATTTTCTATTTTTAAACTTTTCGTTTAACAAAACAAACTTCTGAATAATTTTCTTGCCAATAGGAGCGGGTCCACATTCTTTTCAGGTTCCCCTTCCAGTCTAAATCCATCTTCAAGTGAAGTACTTGAGCATCAACCTGCACTCCCTTTGGTTCTTCTTTGGTATGAAGCAGGCAATATCTGCTTTGATTATTATTGAATTCTATGCAGGCTTTTAAAAGCCAATAACATTTCTTATTGGGCCTTTAGAAAATATAAATGGGGACGTTAACCTGACTTCCCCAGGTTGCAAGCATAAAAACTTTGAACCAACTGATGTTGATTTGCTGCCTTTTGTGCTTATGAATAACGAATAGTTTTTTAAAATTTGCTGCTAATGAATTTGATGGTTGATAGAATGACTGATGATCTTTGTCAAATGCCATTCTTACTTTAGTGCACAAAGTTCACTGTTCAATTGACAGTGCAACCTGAATGGATATGGAATAATGTGTAGTTTCTAGAGTTGACAATGTAATTGTTCATTCACTTGAACAGTACATCAAGTCTGCTGACTTCCTGTAGGCTTTAAGATTCTACAACAATGCATGTTTTTTAATGATATGTCTTTATGCTTTGCCAGCTAGTAATTGGGTAAAGAGTACATCAAGGTTACAGAACTTATGTTGATATAGCATTCAGTAGAATGTTTTTCCGTTTTAGCCTCAATGTTTAAAAATCAACAAAGCCTTTTTTTAAGCTCGGGGGTGAATGGGGATTTGATAAGGAGCACATACTTTGATGTTAGAGAGGTTTCTTTGTGAAAGATTCAATATTTTTTCCTTTGTCTTTTTACACCAAAAGTCGGTTGAATTTTCAAAATAATTTATCTAACTCTATATTACTTTACCCTCCTATTCTAATACTGCAATATTTGTTTTGCATATTCAAATCCTTCCAAAAGTCCTGAAGTAGTCCTAAAAGAAATATATACTTTCTAATGCAATTTTTCATGTGTTGTAGCTGCAAGGCCTTTTGCTTCTGAAGCTGTATGTTGTTTTGATTTTGGGACATCAGTTATCTTCTCCAAATACAAAGAACCATACTATTTTGTTCTATGTGAGGTTTTTACACCCATCTTCGAGAGCCCTGTGTTCATTCTTACAACGGTGAATGAAGCTTTTAAAAATTTGCAGCAGAGTAATTAAACTGAGTAGGAAGGTAATTTACAAAATTCAACAATTGTGGGTGAAATGACACCAGTCCAATGCTGTGTTTGTGATAAGAGCTTTGACAGATGAAGAGGTTAACCGGTTTTAAAAGTATTTCAGTAAATAGATTCATGTAATATCAATAAATGTTCCTTCTTCTCATGCTTGGCATGGGTTAAGGAAATGTGTATTTTTCTTCTCTGTATCAAATAATTGAACGGATGTTGGAATTGTATTTCCTTCCTCATACTGCTGTTTTTGTACTTAAATAAGCAAGTGGGAAAACTTTTGTCTGGAAGTTGACCAGAACTTAACAATGCCAATAAGTCTCTTCCAGAGCATTATGTAATGAGTCCTCCCAATACCCCTAATGTAGAATTGAGAATTGGAATAAATCAGTGCTGTTGAAGCTTGCTGTTGTCTGACAAATATACTTGTTCTAAATTATATGCATAATTTGCTTTATATAGAGATATGATTGCTGAATAAAAAGTTTCTGGAATACAATTAATAGATGAACATGTTAAAATTAGAAAGTAAGTGCATTAATCTGATTACAGTTTTGTACATGATTTGTTTGTGCTATCACTTAAAGCTCAGTCATAAATAAATTGAAGCAATTGGGATCTCCTGGAGCACTGCCTCGGAGTTGAAGGGACCTCACCCCTGTTGGAACCTTACTAGCCTCTTCCATCCACACCTGCTTTGTTTGACCGGCTGAGAGTGTGGTGCTGAAAAAACACAGCAGGTCAGGCAGCAGAAGAATTGATGTTTTGAGCACAAGCAGGAATTTGATGAAGGGCTTTTGCCCGAAATGTCAATTCTCCTGCTCCTCGGATGCTGCCTGACCTGCTGTGCTTTTCCAACACCACACTCCCAACTCTAATCTCCAGCACCGTTAGTCCTCACTTTTGCCTTGTTTGACAGGCTGACCTATTCCTCCCATCACACCACGGCAGTCCCTCGACAGTCCATCTTCCAAATAAGTGAGAGAGAGGTGGGTGTTTTTTGGGGGATTACGGGTTTATTTTCTCTCCCTTCCTGTAGTTATTGTACCATCAAACAAAATCCAAGCAGTGATGAACCATTTAATTATTTTTTATTAGCAGGCCATTTTGATAGAATTAATGCATTATTTACCCTCCTTTCAACCAGCAATCCTCATCCCTAATATCCCTATTTGGTCAGGGAACCAGTACTGTATTTAGATGCTCATGTCATAGCTGTCAGCGGGTTTCCCCCTTGAAAATGATTCCTTTTTTAATCCACTAAGGGCTAAACTGGGAAAATTCCACCTGTTAAATCTGCCTCTCTGTCAACAGATGCTGCCTAACCTGCTGGGTATTTCCTGCATGTTGTTTGGTTTTCAGCTTTCCAGTACCCACAGTATTTCCCTTTTGGAATATCGCCAGATTATATTGAAAATTTCTGTGGCTTGAGGTTGTCTGAAGGTGACCTTTACAGACCAGTGGGATATTTTTAAGTTCCGGAGGTTGGATAGAGGATAACATTCCAACAACTTCCATTCATTTCAAGGGCACCATCCTGTTTTACAGGCACATACACTGAATCCCTGTATCTGTGCACAAAATTCTAACTAAAACCGTGCCTCACATTGTTGAGCTACCACTTTGTTTATCAGATGGTAAGAATAGACATTTACAATAAGTTGCTAATAAAATAAAACATATCAATAGATTCGAGAGATAACAATGCATATTTTGAAAGGTACAGCATTGAAGATAATAATAAGAAAATGAGTAACTGGGATTCATTTCTGAAAATAAAAGATAAACTTCGTTAAGCTCAACAAACATTTTCTATGAGACTTGCTAGGGGAAAAAACAGACGTATTTACCTTTTTGCTTACTTTTTAAAACAAATGCTGAGCTGTTCCTTTGTATTATCAGGGACAATTTGAGATTTGTAGCTCCTTCCCAAAGTGTAGACTATTTGTAGCACTTGCAATACTCTCTAGTTCCGCTAACAGGCTTAGATTCAAGTCTGGACCTTTCTTACTGCTGGGATTAGTATCACACCATACAATTAGCCTGTTAACTATTAAGATACTACACCTGTAGTTGTTTTTAATCACCTTGTATGACAAGTTGACTGATGTAGTTTAAGATAAGTTTGCTTTATTGTTTTACCAAACTGAGAAGAATGTTAAAGCCTTGTCTCATGGCAAAGGATGTATTTACTTAAAAATTCTAAAATCTAGAAATTCAAAATTCTAAAAATGAAGCTGAATATTGTTTTGGAGTAGAAAAGCTCACTTTTCTGTATGGGTAGATTTCAGAAGAGTTAATTTCTTCAGAGCTCTGCTGAAACTATGTTGTAATATTTGACATGGCCTGGCTTGCAGTATTGAACATGTATTTTGGCACAGCATTGCATCCGACAAGAAAATCATGATTTTTTTTGCACTTTTAGTGCATCTTGCAATTCGATGTCTGAAAGCACAATAGCATTAGAGGTTCCAGTATCAGTGGAAATGACTACTTTTCAAGGAGCTGAATGGGCAATTGTTGTTATGTTGCTGTGATTTTCCCTTAAAAAGTGGTGTGGGAGCAAGCATGTTATTGGTGACTGACATACCACCCCATCCCCGGCCTGAAAACCTGACCTATCACGTACCAGTCAACGTCTTAAAAAGCTGACAGGTGATTATGGGTGAGTTCATCAGCCTCCCTCTGTTCTCAACACTGGTATCCCTCTTCACCAGAAGATGTCAACGAGTCAGTGGCCAGTAACTCTGGATTTTATAGCCTGCTGGTCTTCTCTGAGAATCCAGAGAGAATCACTTGGCAGAATTATAAGGATAGGTTGAAAAACCTTGTATTGATCTTGGAAAGAGATGACTAAAAGCCTGAGATTGTCCTGTAAATCATGTAGGAAAATAATGCAAAACTATTACTTCAATGTAAACAGTGATAGGAGGCAAACTAGATGCAGGCCCAAACTAGTCAAAGGCAAATTTATGACTTTTGCCAGTAAAACACTTTCCACACAAAATGACTAACATTCAGTTGAACTTGGAAGGAGATCAGTGGAAATATAAAATTCTGGAAACAGTTTTGCATTGTTTTCATTTTTGCTATTTGTGAACAAATCATTTGCTTACTCTGATATAAGTGCAATTGCAATGAGTTTAAAATCTGCTTTATTAAATAGCTGGTAGTGGTAACATTATTGTTGACTCTGTAGGAACATTTCCATTGTTAATGTCTTACCAAACTCTATAATCCACATGTTTGTGATCATGACCTATTTACACCCACAACGAGAATGAGACATGATCACTTCACACACTTTTTCCAGGCCATATTCTATTTCCTGACAGTCCCCTTCTCCTGCTAGAAGAAATTGGTGCCATAACCACAACATGAAACATTGCACTGTTATTTGAGCAAATTATTCTGGATTTAATTATCTCTAAGATACAAGAGAATTGCAATTTCTACTTAAAAATTTAAACTGCATGAGAAATTTTAAATCTCAAGTTCTACCTGAATTATGCACAAGTTACTCAGGATAATATTTCTCACCTTGTCTTGGTTGATATGCAATTTAGTGTTGTTGGCAGTGCGCATGTTTTGTTGCATTTGTGGCTATGGATAGACCATGATCCTTTCTGCATCAGCCAGCACATTACTGTTCCTTTGGAATTGATAAAAATGTTTCCCTTTAAATGTCATGGCCTATTTTTATCACAGTTGCTGTAATATGACCTGCCAATTTTGAAGTATGAACGTCTCTTTGACTAATAAAAGTTAAAATGCTTCAAAAACTTTGAAAATGTAAACTCTTTGAATTAAACAGCATACCAGGAGTGGATTGCTGAAGGCTTGCTCATTGAAAATAATGCTTCATGTACTTTACCATCCTCATTAATATCTGAGAGGGGAAGATCAATACAATTTCTCAATAATTCACCTTAGAACTTCAGCAACTTTTATTTATGTTCACCTTTAGGAAAAAAAATCCCAGTGTGCTTAAGTTCCCTCTTGGCCTGTACCTGACCCAACATCTCTGTGAACTGCCTCCATTGTATCTGCATTTGCTACCCTTATTCTCAGCAAATAACCTGCATCTTCAGTTCTTTTATTTCCAGTGATGGTTGCAAGCTTGAGCAGGTTTGTTATTTGCATGCTTTAGTCATTTATCACAAGTTCCTCCATGTGTTCAAAGATACCTTTCTAGTCCTTTACCAATTTTTCCTCTCCCATTCTGGGGCCACCAGCACCAACATCCTTTCATATATTTCATGAGCTGGGACATAGATGCTTGCCAGTATTTTTTCTGTCAGATATCATTTCTCATGCTTCCAAAATTGTTGCTTTTTCTTCTCCCTAACTATTCTCCTATCCTTAACCTTTCTTTCCTCCCTTCTGGAATATTATCACTCCCTCAAGGTGTTCTGCATTTACCAAAGCTCCCTGCTTGAATTGTTCCAATTTAGCTTCCATCCTGTCAGAAGCAGCTAAGACTGATGAACCTAAAGTCACAAATGATTTTTGCTCAAATTGTATCAGCTACGAATCCCATGCAATAGAAAGTTGAGTTTCACATTGTTCCCATTCAGACTAAGGACTGACTTTTTCTTCCCTTCCATTCTTACCTCATTTGTGTAGCCACTGAACCTTTATCCACACAGTCTATCTTAACTTAATTCCTTCAATCTTCTCCTTCTCACTGTCCATGTATCATTCACTACCTATAAACTGCAAGTTATCCCAAATAAACCAGTTAAGCTATCTTCACTTCATCCATCTCAATTACTATTAGTCTATACTTGCTTCTGATTTTCATCACATTTAGTTTGAAATTTTAATCTTGATTTTCAAATCATAGTCTTGCCCCACCTTATGTCAGGAACTGCGTCCTCACCTGTTTCTCCTGTCCATAATGTTTGCTGTCACAGTTCAATGCATTTTTGCTTCTTCTTGTTCTTCCCCATCCTCAGTGATACTACTTTCATTTGCCTTGTCTGTACTCTCTGAAACTCATTCCCTAAATCCTCGTAGTATCTACTTCCCCCACTACTTAAGTATCTTTTTAAAATCTGTTTGATCGATGTTACAATCATTTTACCTAATCTTCTGTTTATTACATCACACTTTTTTATTGCCCCCATGTAACATCCTGCGAGAAGTGGCTGAAATGGCACAGAGTCATGCTTTTAATGCAGAGGCTGGTGGAGTGAAAAGTGAGGATGAAGAAAATTCTATAATAGTGTTAAGAGGATGGGGAATGGGTGATGGTATCTGTGTGGGAACTGAGTCAGACATGGCTAAGCTGATCTGCTGAGTTCATAGAATCCCTGCAGAGTGGAAGTAGGCCAATTGGTCCATCAGGTCCACTACACCCCTCTGAAGAGAATCCCGCACAGACCCAGCTGCCCTATCCTATCCCCATAATCCTGCATTTCCCATGGTTAATCTCTGGACACTATGGGCAACTTAGCATAACCAATCCACCTAACCTGCACATCTTTGGACTGTGGGAGGAAACTTGAGCACCCGAAGGAAACCCATGCAGACATTGGGAGAATGTGCAAACTCCACACAGATAGTCACCCGAAGCTGGAATCGAACCCTAATCCCTGTGAGATAGCAGTGCTAACCACGGAGCCACTGTGGTGCCCTCTGGAGATTCTCCAGTATGTTCTTTCTTCAGAACGCCAGCATCTGCAGTTCTTCGACATTATATGGCTGGTCATTATGGCTGCTTTAGGATTATATTTTCTGATTCAATATCATCATTGGGTTGTAGAAAAATGGTAGGATGCATTAGGAAGTATATTACATTCCACTGTTAATTTTTGGAGAGACTTGAAACAGCACAAGAGTGGGGAATCCTAATGGCGCAGTTTTGGTGCTTCTCAACTAGGATTTGATTTATAGGATAAACTACTCTCTCAATTGCATTCCCGAATTATTTTAGCTAGACAGGAAGAAAGGAACAGGGAATGCAACATGTAATGAAATACAAAGAATTTTCTGGATTTAATTCTTGTGGATAATTCTTACTGCTTTATTCTGTGCTTTAAGGCAGTACTGCTCCCTCACGTTGAAATACCAGTGTCGTCTATCTCAGGTTGTGCGTGTGTACATACTGTCCATGGGCTGCATGCTTATTAATACTAAATAATGCTCATCAACGTCTTGTATGCTATAACATGTCTTTAATAATATCACGCATAATAGCTCTTCAAATACAGCTTTCTAATCTCTAAAACATGCTTATTCTGGTGTCACATCATTAGGGTTTACATGAATCGCGTTAACCAGACTTGCCTAATTCTTGGAAAAGAGACTGAAGAAATTCAAGAATGTGTTTACACCTACAAGTTATGCAAGGTTTGCAGTGTTGACATAAAGAGCAAGCGTAGCAGCAACAAATGCAAACGAAAGCTGGTTACCTGCGTTATGTATTGCAAACAGAAGAAAAAATTGGCAAGTTCAACTTGAGATTAAAGTCCTGAAGTTTGAGCGAAATCACTGAATTTAGAAAACTGGATCCACTTTAAAGAAGCAAAGAGATGAATTGTAGTTCCTATCAAAAAAAATTGACATGATCCCAAACTGAGACTATTGCATCTTCATTAATTAAATGCCACCAGTTAATTCTATCTGAACAAGTAAGACTTGAAAAAGGGAAGCAGAAGTTGAAGAACACCTATGTCTAGAAACACTTCATGAATTGAGGAAAGGAACATTCCACAATTACTGCTATAAACCAGGTCTGAGAAGGGGCACACTTTTCTCAGTAAATATAGTGTATGCAATATTGATTAGTAATGGGGATTGAGACATGCTTCAGTGTGTGTTCCAGTAGGCTTGTAATTAGTTTTTATAAGCTAAGTCATTTTTGAATTGAACATTGGATTGCTGAGAAAGTGACATTCTAGTTTTTGAATCCAAGACAGAGTTCATCCCCATTGGCTATTGGTAGCACCTCCGAGCCTCTGGCCTTGCGTCTATCCACCTCTCAAGCTGAGTTAGATAGTGCATAACCTTGGCATCCTGTTTGACCCAAGCTCTGTTTCCTGCCAACATTTTGTGCCTTAATCAAAGCAATCCCCTTCCACCTCCACATACTGCCCACTTCTCGTTCATGCCAAACTCAGTTATGTCTCAGACCATGACTTTAATGCTTTGCTATCTAGCATTCTCCATTTAGGTTATCTAAAACAAAACAGCTTGTGTCCTGATTCCTCATTTAGTTCTATTCTCTGTAAGCTCTTCAGGCAGTAAGAACACATATTAGTTCTGCTCCTGAAATCTCGTGTCCTTTTGTTTGTGGCACACTGAGCTGTCAGTCACTTGCAGCACAACATGACTTATAGAAGCAGATGTGTGCCCTGGCATGTGCTGCCCTAATGATACAGCTCGATGAACTGATGTGACAGCAAAATGTCTAACTTGCAACACACTGGTCCAACCAAAAAGCACATTTATCATGTCTACATGGTCTGAACACTGAACTGCAAGATGACACCTGCACCATTGTTATTTGAAGAGCCAGGTACCCACCTTGCAGGGAGGACATTTTAAAGAATTTTTACTATTTCAAAATGACTGTAGGTTTTCTGCTTGGAGGTGTTGCGTTTCTGAATTTGCCAATGCATGTTGTTGGAGCTGATTCTTGGTCTACAGACTGACTGGTAGATGGTGCAGAGGAAGCTCCACTACAAGTCCTTTGTCACCTTAGTGTCAGACTCCTTCATTGTCCTTGACAATGAGGCGACTGTCTTCATCCCAATCAATATACCCAGCTAATATATCCATGGGAATGCCACCTCACTGAAGTCCTCATCTCTGAGTCACCTGTGCACAACTTGTCTGTAACGTACCTCTCTGACACCTGAACAAACAAACCATCCTTTGTGCTTGGCCTCACAGCCCTTTTATGTTGGGTGATATGGCCATTGCAGATTCATATTAGACCCAAGGTAGATTCAGTCCTAGTATCTAGGTTTGTATTTGTGATAGCCATCCACCTCCTCATTTCTAAGTGTTTTTTATTAGTTGTACCTGTGTTGTACTCCATCTTGCATACAAATCGAAGTACGAACACACAGAGGAATAGCACTCATTCATAACCCCAATCTGCCTGTATGACAGTCCAGATAAATGGGACAGAAGCATCAAATTTACATTTGGCCCACTTCAAGATATCAGCCTAAACAGACACAAATCCCAGCATATGGAACTAACTAAGTCCTGTTATACTGTGAACTCTGAATGATGGTGTTGGAAAGGATGAATGGGAAGCTTACAGTTGAGAATGGTTTTAGTTATGTCTGGATTAAGTAGGGACCCATTTTAAAATAGTAAGGGCAAAAGCTCAGTTTGAAGTCTGTCAATAGAACTAATTCCAAAATAATGGTAGTATACCTTCAAAACTGAAAACCAAAAATTATTAAATGCTTTTTCTCTAATTGGTAAAATCTGAATTAATTATTCCACCACTTTATTCTCATACTTTGAATGAGTTTCAGCTTTGGATAATGGAAGCATGTCGTTTTTCTTTCCTTTCACTTGAACAGAAAGTCATGGCGCTCAATAGCTGACACTGATGAAACATAATTCTTTGCAATGTTTGGTGCTATTAAACTTCTCAAGGTTACATGTATGACCTTGTCGTTGTTGACAGTTCTTTTTGATAACACAGAATTGTAAAATGCTGAAATTTATATTCCCCATATTTTTCAGGTTTTGCATAAGTCATAGAATCATAGAGATGTACAACATGGAAACAGACCCTTCGGTCCAAACCATCCATGCCGACCAGATATCCCAACACAATCTAATCCCACCTGCCAGCACCCAGCCCAAATCTGTCCAAACCCTTCCTATTCATATATCCATCCGAATGCCTCTTAAATGTTGCAATTGTACCAGCCTCCACCACTTCCTCTGGCAGCTCATTCCATACACGTATCACCCTCTGCATGAAAAAGTTTCCCCTTAGGTCTCTTTTATATTTATCCCCCTCTCACCCTAAACCTATGCCCTCTAGTTCTGGACTCCCCGATCCCAGGGAAAAGACTTGGTCTATTTATCCTATCCATGCCCCTCATAATTTTGTAAACCCTCAGCCTCCGACGCTCCAAGGAAAACAGCCCCAGCCTGTTCAGCCTCTCCTTACAGCTCAGATCCTCCAATCCTGGCAACATCTTTGTAAATCTTTTCTGAACCCTTTCAAGTTTCACACCATCTTTCTGATGGGAAGGTTCCAGAATTGCATGCAATATTCCAACAGTGGCCTAACCAATGTCCTGTACAGCCGCAACATGACCTCCCACCTTCTGTACTCAATACTCTGACCAATAAAGGGAAGCATACTAAACGCCTTCTTCACTACCCTGTCTACCTGTGACTCCACTTTCCAGGGGCTATGAACCTACAGTCAAGGTCTCTTTGTTCAGCAACACTCTCTAGGACCTTACAATTAAGTGTATAAGTCCTGCTAAGATTTGCTTTTCCAAAATGCAGTACCTTGCATTTATCTGAATTAAACTCCATCTGGCACCTCTCAGCCCATTTGGCCCATCTGGTCAAGATCCTGTTGTAATCTGAGGTAACCCTCTTCGCTGTCCACTACACCTCCAATTTTGGTGTCACCTGCAAACTTACTAACTGTACCTCTTATGCTCGCATCCAAATCATTTATGTAAGTGATAAAAAGTAGAGGGCCCAGCACTGATCCTTGTGGCACTCCACTGGTTATAGGCCTCCTGTCTGAAAAACAACCCTCCACCACCGCTCTCTGTCTTCTACCTTTGAGCCAGTTCTGTATCCAAATGGCTAGGTTCTCCCTGTATTCCATGAGATCTAACCTTGCTAATCAGTCTCCCATAGGGAGCCTTGTCGAACGCTTTACTGAAGTCCATATAGGTCACATCTACTTCTCTGCCCTCATCAATCTTCTTTGTTACTTCAAAGAACTCAATCAAGTTTGTGAGATATGATTTCCCACGTGCAAAGCCATGTTGACTTTCCCGAATCAGTCCTTGACTTTCCAAATACATGTACATCCTGTCCCTCAGGATTCCCTCGAATAACTTGCCCACTACTGAGTTCAGGTTCACCGGTCTATAGTTCCCTGGCTTGTCTTTACCGCCCTTCTTAAACAGTGGCACCACGCTTGCCTACCTCCAGTTTTCCGGCACCTCACCTGTGACTATCGATGATACAAATATCTCAGCAAGAGGCCCACCAATCACTTCTCTAGTTTCCCATAGAGTTCTCGGGTACACCTAATCAGGTCCCGGGGATTTATCCACTTTTAACCATTTCAAGACATCCAGCACTTTCTCCACTGTTATTTGGACATTTTGCAAGATGTCACCATCCCTATAGTCTATATCTTCCATATCCTTTTCCACATTAAATACTGATGCAAAATATTCATTTAGTATCTCCCCATTTTCTGTGGCTCCACACTAAGGCCGCCTTGCTGATCTTTGAGGGGCCCTATTCTCTTCCCTAGTTACCCTTTTTTCCTTAATATATTTGTAAAAACCCATTATCACTCACTATGCAGTACCTGTAAATTGATCTTGCTTTCTCTATGACTACAAATGCATCACTAACTTTCCAATGTCTGAATAAACAACAGTATGATCTGGGTATTGTAATGGAGAATGCTTGCCAAATGAAATATTTCACATGCTGTTGCTTGCATTATCCTTCCCTTTCACAGAAAGCAGATTGAAAAGCACTTTAACCATCTTTCAGCAATTCTTAAATTGTTTATGACAATATTTCTAACCTATTTATTCCAAATTCCCTGAATTTAAAAAAAAAAGCATATTCATGGTTTGTTTACTTTCTCCTTGTCAACTCCCTCTGACTTTATATCCCTGATTTCTGTGGTTTATTCCAACTTAAATCTAATAATTACTAACATCTTTACCCATGCAGTCGATCCTGAATGGCATATGTTCGTTAACCAGAAGTGAACAAAGTTCTGATGAGTTCAAATCCCTCAATACCCTGGAACAACCTCTCAGTTCCCAGATAGTTCAAACATGACTGTTTGCCTTCTGGGGAAAATAAGACATTGCCCTGTTTTCCATGTACATAGTCTTTGGTTAATAACAACAATGTGCATTTACATCTTACTTTTGATAAAGTAAAGCATATTGTTTTTCTTTTACATGGTGTGGGCATCACTACCTAAGCCAGCATTTATTGTCCAATCCTAAACAGTAGTGTATCAAACAAAATTTGACACTGAACTACAGAAAATAACAGTAGAGCAGGTATCCAAAGAAATAATTTATTTTGAGGTTAGAATTAGATAGCACGAATCTCACGTATATCAAAAAAAAAGTGTATTTGCTGACTGGATCAGAATAATACCTCAGACAGAGGAAGGGGCACTCCCATTGCACCACAAGACTTTTTAAAAAAAAATTAACTTAGTTTCCTAATCGACCTGTTCGGAGATGTTATTTCACACCTCTGGAGCAGGTGAGATTTGAACCTGGGTCTCCTGGTCTAGAGGTTGGGACACTCCCACTGCACTACAAGACTATATACACTGAAGAACGTTTCAACAGCTTTGGGAGGAGCTAACACAGATCATTCTCATTCAATGTTAATAGGTAGCAATTATGGTTTAATTCAAGGCTAGATTATTTATCCATGCTCTAAGGATAAGCTAATTTGAACCATATGTGATTGACAATTTGACAGGTGGATCTCGCAGACTCAAAATACAAGAAAATGCTCACATGTATACACAGGGAGCAGGCAATACAAGTATTGTACCCAGTATCAGAAAGCCTAGCCATCTGACTATATTGTAGCCTAGCTTGAATGTGCTACTCCATAGTTGTATTTTGTGTCTGGGAAATCCACCTGCCAAATTGTCAATCACTTATGGCTCAAATTAGCTTATCCTTAGAACTATCGATACATAATCCACGTCTCATTAGACTATAATTACTAGCTATGAACATTTGAATGCGAATGATCATTGTAAACACTACCCATTACTTCAAAGCTTTTAGAACTTTCATAAATAGTGGTACTGTCTCAACGTCTGGATTGAAAGGTCCAGGTTCAAATCCCATCTGCTCCAGAAGTGTGTCATAACATGTCTGAACAGGTTAGTTGAATAACTGATACTATGATTGCCTAATTTTCTAATTACTATTAAGTTACTATGAAAACTATCCAGCTAACATTCTAATGGGCATCATGTTGAAATATAAAGCATTCAACATTACAGAGATATTATAAACTAAATAAAATGAGTTATTCCAATTGTTTAGTGGGTTAGTAAATAGAGGACTAGGTGCTGCTTATATCTTTTTGATTTTTAGACAAAGTGCTATTGTGTTGGAAGCCACTGTGCTCTCATTCATATTTAATATTTTGTGCTTTTGAAATGGGAGCAACTTGATGTACAGGAATGGCACTTTTTTTTTGGTTCCAGCAATCTTCATTGAAATTATACACTCAAATCATCAAAGTAGGGATTCAGTTCTGGAGCAAAAGTAATCCTACTGTGATCCTATATGGTCAGAGATTCCTGGAAGCACAACCTTCTCTTCTACTAACCATTGGGGATACCTCATCAAAATTGCCGACTTAATGATAAGTTACATTTTGTGCAGTGGACTAAGTCATGAACAATTATATCGAGTACAGCCAAAAGCAAAATGCCACAATGAAAATCTGAAATATAAGCAGAAAATGCTGTATGCCATTGGCAGGTTAGGCAGCAGAGGAACAGAGCTAGAGAAGCAAAATAAATCAGTGAAACTCCAATATCAGGCCCATGTCAGGTTCCAAAACAGCCCATGCTATCACAGCCTTCAGGAAAGTGATCTCCTAATTAGTCATCTCCACGCTATCTTCACTATTAAAGAGGATGAGCTCGCAAAGTTGGAGGCCCAGTCAAAGAATCTGCAGTGATGTCAGGCCAGCAGACCCACTGAGAGAGTAGGGCACTGCTGAGGCAGATAAGCGAATGCATTGGGGCCTCCCCATGGAGGTAACCTTGAAGGCCCGTATAATCCTGGTCAGTTAAAGAGTGTTGAAGCCAATTGGGTTGGAGGAAAACCTGCCCACTGGATTTTTTAAATGGGGCTCTGACTTTCCTTCCTTAGCTCTGACAACCCTCCAACTTGCTTCCAAGAGGCTGCCTTGACTGAGCTGATGACCTTTGTAAAAGGTTGGAATCCACTCTAACATTCATAAAATGTCAGTGTTATTGCAAAATAGTCTTGATATAGGGGTTTAATTTCCTGCTTGGCATCATGGAATACGCATGTGACTTGGTTCCCAGTTTATCTCTGGGAAAGTTACCTGGGTCACTGGGATACCTACTTTTGGTCAGTTTGTGCCTAGAGTAGCTGATTCCTTTGATAGGATCCTCTAAACCCATCCCTAAAGCTGCAGATGAACGGAAACCCTAGTTGCAGTTTACCTTCCAAGTCATATGCCGCATTGACTTGAAACAATATTGCCGTTCTTTCACTATTACTGGGTCCAGAACTCCCTCCCTAATATCACTGTGTGTACTTACGTCATATAGATAGAATGCAGCAGCTCACAAAGTTGACCCACCACTGCCTTCTCAAGGACATTTGAGGAATAAGACCATAAGACATAGGGAGCAGAAATTAGACCATTTGGCCCATCCAGTCTGTTCAGCCAATCATGGCTGTTTGGTTTTTCAACACCATTTTCCAGCTTTCTCCCTGTAATCTTTGTTCTCTGTTTTAAATATGCTCAATGAGAATTGGTAAATATTACTGGCCTTACCAGCAATGCCCAAATCCCCTATTACAGATAGGACATGAATTTGGTATAATTACTTTTCCATTAATTAGGCATGCTGAAAAACTGGGAAGCAGAACTGGAATGCCTTGCTTCTGACATTTGAATGGAGAAAATTGACTGATTTGTAACATTGGGATCAGGAAATAGTGTTATCTAATCCTTCCAGAAGTAGTAAAGTTTTCGAATGTTACATGTAACAGCTTGGTACAATTAACGAGAGACTTTAAGCAAACAGAACTGGAACACCTTGCCAGCCATGAAACATATTTGGCAGTCCAAGTACTGTCAGTCTCCTAATTTTACTTTAGTCGTCTTCCAATGTTTAGCCAGCTAGTTACTGGGGGAACATTCAACTGCCTGCAGAACTGCTGAGTAGACGAGAGACTTCCCAGGATTGGATAACAGTACTTTCTGTTCCGCTTAAAAATTATGTCATATTGAATCAGTGTTTAGTCTGGCTAGACCATATATCATAGGATTCAATTTTAAACATGGTGCATTGTACGTGTAAATAACTGTCAATAATCTGGTGATAGGATTCCTCAGATTTCCGTTTTACATGTTTAAGTTACTGTTTTGCACAAATAATATCTTATGTCCACACAGTTACAACTCAGATTCAGTTCAAAAAGCTGTGCTCCATCAGCTAATGTCTTGATGATTATGAATCATATTCCATTTGAAAACCAAAATATTCACAAGTCACTTTTTCTTCCCAACGGCTGTTTGCTTTGATATTCACAAATTAATTTAAAAATAAGGTGATTTGTGCTTTAGTTGTTCAGAAACGTCACTGCATCTGTAGAGTGACTAAACCAGCTCGTATCTTTCTGTCAAGGAATCAATGTCAGTCATTCTATTGTCACCAAATGCTGCATCGATAATGAGGCACGTAGTATGAGAGGACCTTTGTAAATACAAAAAGATAATAAATACTATATTACAGCAAGTATTATATACATGCTCCCAAAGTTTAGAAGTCTCTTCAAAATCTGTCTGTTCAACTTGTCTTATACTCCTTGGTGTTACCTTATGTCTCCATGTCCCATATCTCCCACCTCCTTAGTGAAGCTTGTGGGATGTTTATTCAGTTAAAGTCAAGACACATATTCTAAGCCTTGATAGAGTCCAACTGTCGTTGGATGCGACCCTGCATTGGCCATGGTTTTACTTAGAATACAGATGATTTTCGTCCCTCATAACATTAATCAAAGTAATGTATTTCATAACCTCATCCATCCACGTACTGCACCCTAAGCTTTCACTGTGCAATTATCATTTTACTTCCAGAGATAAAAAATGGCAAATATAATGTGTAGTGTCTTTATTATTCTTTGGCTTCAAGTCTTAGTTTTGGATTCAATAAGCAGGGGAACAAATCTACTTTTTTACCATTAATAAAACAAATGTTCTTCAAATCATCTTCCCAGTGGTACTATTAACAGCAGCTGGACTAAGTCTCAGGAAACTTAGCATTTGGATTTTTGGCAGTGTATTATTACTCAAAAGAATGGACAGGAAATATTTCCTGTGCACAGTATCTAAAGAGCCACCCGAAGGGCTCATCAGAGTATTTGACTGCTGAACCAAATGAGTTAGTTCCTTTCTGAATTGCTGCAAACATCATTCATTTCATTTTTGTGCAGTGCTGATGAAAGCAATGGAGACTGGTGGACAGCTAAAGAAAACATGATTTCATATCCAGACTATGTTTTTGTTAATGAGAGAGCTCTTTTGTTCTTTTTTTTAAAAGTTATAATAGAGTGATGCACAAGTCCTGCCAAATCTAAAACAATAAACTTAAAAAAAAACTGGTGGACTTCCTCTGAAGGATTTCAGCTTTCTAACATGTCTACTGCCTAGTTAAGTTGGTTTAACTTCACGGGGATATTGGACCAGGACTATTAAGTGTAAGGTAGAACTCGACTAAAGTAGAATCATTGGATAACAAGGTGAGAGAAATCTTGCTCTTCCTGCACAATTACCTTAATAAGCTACCAGTTTGATAACAGCTCAAATAGGAGTTAGCCTTTCTCCCAGGTAATTGTTCTATGTGTCTTGCTCTTATATGAATAACCAATTAGGTGAGATATCCAAAGATGTTCTCCACAGCCTCAGTTCATTTTCACACAGATTCACAGAAAGAGGGAATTCAGCCCAAATAGCCATTGCATTTTTTTGTATTCATACAAATGTCCTTTCATTCCATCTGTCCCATCAATGCATTGGAAATAGAAGCAACAGCAGGCCACTTATCTCTTTTGACAGTGCTCTGATCAGAACCACTTTCCTGCACCATCAATGCCCCCCCCCCCCCCCCCCCCCCCCCAAACCCCCATTTCCTAACCATGTATCTGTTTAAATATCTTTTAAATATTGTAATTATACTTGGCCCTACTACTACCTCTGGCAATTTGTTCCATATATACACCACCCTGTGTGTGAAAAGGTTGCCCTTCTGTTCCCTTTTAAATCTTCCCCCTCTTAAACCTAAGTCATCTAATTTTGGACTTCCCTACTCTGGGGAAAAGACACTGGCTTTTAGACCTTATCCATGTGCCTCAGGATCTTATAAACCTCTACAAGGTCACCCCTCAGCTTCCTGTGCTTCAAATAAAAAAAGTCCTAGCCTATCTAGGCTCTCCCTGTAGTTCAAACCTTCCTATCTTGGTAACATCTATGTAAATCTTTTTTGCACCCTGTTCAGTTTAATAACATCCTTCCTATAATATGGCAACCAGAATTGTGCTCAGTACTCCAAATGTGGCCGTACCAATGTCGTACTTAAAGAATTTGAAAGATTACAACCACATACAATCATTAAATGTAGATGCTAGGATGCAGGCTATCAAGTCCAGGGACCTGTCAGCCTTTAGTCCCAGGTTTTCCTGGTTATAGGAACTTGCTCAATTTATAGTGGTTTCTTTAAGTTCCTTCCTCACTTTTACATTAGAATCCCTGCAGTATGGAAGTCCATACTGAGTCTCAGAACAGTAACCCAACCAAACCCATTCCCCTACTCTATATTTACCTCTGACTAATGCACCAGCACTCTGGGCAATTTAGCATGGCCAATTCACCTGATCTGGATTGTGGGAGGAAACCAGAGCACCCGGAAGAAATCCACACAGACACAGGGAGAATGTGCAAACTCCACACGGGCAGTCGCCCGAGGCAGGAATTGAACCCAGGTCCCTGGCACTGTGAGGCAACAGTGCTAACACTGTGCCACCTTTGTCCCTTGATTTTCTGTTACTATCAGGATGCTTTTGTGTCTTCAACCATGAAGACATATACAAAATACTTGTTTGAAGTTTCTCCCATTTCCTTGTTTCCTATGTTCATTCCTTAGCTTACTCTTTAAGGAACCAGCAGTTACTTCAACTACAGTTTTCCTTTTATATATTTTGTAGTATTTCAGCATATATTTTTAATCCATTTATTTTCATGTATGCATTTTGTTTCCTTTTGGAAGTGTGTAAGTGGACACCTCAACCATTTTGCTTGTACCAATTTTGCAGAATGACTTTCAAAATATATATTTAAAATAATGTGTTTCCTGAACAAGGCTATAATAAATTAATCCTATTCATTAACAAAATAGCTTGAATTAGCTTTGAGCTGAAGGAAATGCATAAACTTGACAGCAGACTGAATGATCAGAGTATTAAAGATCATTAGCAGTGGCAAATTATATGGAAATTCAGTTTATATTTAATAATTTTACCTTCAATTTTCCTGAAATCACATTGGAGTTTGAATACAAGATCATTGACTTGAAACATTAACCCAACATTTCTCTCTCCAGCGATGCTGAGTGTTTCCAGCATTTTCTGTTCTCCTTTTGAGTTTTCCAACAGCTTCAGCATTTGATGCTGCTCCTTGTACTGACCCCATTTTAAATAGCCATTTGTGTTGGAATATTGATCATACTGCTGCATGATAGATCTCTACTAAATCATTGACGGGATGACCCCATTGGTTTAGCTCCATGAAGCTTAAAATTTCTGTGTTGTTTTAATTCAAACTGTATTTTTGTTGCCTTACTACAGCACATTTGATTTTTTTTTGTAACTTATTTTGATAGGCATTATGGTAGGAACACTCCAAGTTGGGAAGCGATCTTCATCCTGAACATAATTTTATTTCATTGTCTGAGGAGCAAAATTCCTCTATTTATTCTGTTCAGAAAGATTTGTTTTGATGTTGACAATATTTAATTAGAATCAGTATGAGCTGACACAGATATATATCTAAAACAGATGCTGCTGAAATAGAGGAAAGCTGTGGGACTCTTTGGAATTTTTCCTCAGATTGCAGGCTCTTGATTTTAGTCTCTTTCTATATGTAGGAAACACCAAAATATATTCTATGGAGGCTTAAACTTAATATGAATATAAAGAAAACCTTCTTCAAAGAATAACGAGCTGCTAAAATATATATTAATGAATTCAATCTGCTCTTAAGTGAGACAAAAGTTATGGATCCATTGATATTTTTCTTTCAGGAGTAATATCAATTTGAAAGAAGGAAATTGCCTTTAAAAATAACTCATGGAAAAATAAAACTTTACAGAATTATCATAATAGTATTGTATCTGATTAGATTTTAGCAGATGAATGTAAGTCCACAATTTAAAAATCTGTTTAACTTAATATGAAAGCTTTAGCTATTGATAAAAACAAGAAGTGGTCATAGTTGGGAACCAGATCAGAGAGTTTTAAAAGCTTAATAAATGTCATTATATCTTAAGAATTATCTTATACTAGATTGAGAAGTATCAGTCCTTATTGATGATTCTTCATACCATAAGACTTATGACAGCATTAGATCCACTGACTCAAAATGTCCCCTTTGTGTTTTTCTTAATTTAACAAATGTAGAGGTCTGTGTTTGGACTTAAGGTTAATTTGAGAAATTGTATTTTAATCTTTAAAATCAAATATCAAATAAAGCAATCCCCTGGATTTTGTTTTAGTCATCTTTGACCATTCCATGTATGTACTTCTACAGTGTGGGTTGAATACAGATGTTTTTGAAAAGGAATGAATGTGCTATTCCTGTGGGAAAGTGGTGTTGTGCCAAGTCTCACTGTTGGGAAGCCTGTTGGGACACAGGTGGGGTGGTCCAGCAAGATTATCAGAAAATACATCAATTGCATCATAGGAAAATGTAATCATTTCATGGACAATAAAAAAAAAGTCTTTTTTTTAAAAAATGTTATGCTGGAGGGAGAGATGGAGGAAGTAAAGTTGCTCCATATGTGAACAAAGAGGAGGAGGAAGCTATTTGGCTGCTCAAGCCTGCTCCATTATTGAATAAGATTATGACTGATCAGATCCATATTTCTGCATACCCTGATAATGCTTATTCATCAAATATATTTCTAGACCTGAAAATTATTCAGGACTTTGCATCCACTGGCTTTTGAGGATGAGACTTCCAAAGACACTCAAACTTCTGTGAGAAAAGATTTTGCCTTAATTTCAGTTTTAAAATAGCTATCCTTTATTTTTTAAACAGTGATCTAGTTTTAGATTTTTCCAAAAGAGGACATGTCCTTTCTATACCTACCCTGTTGGGACTCCTCAGGATCTTGTGTTTCAATTATTCAATCTGAATTTGTCAAGGTATATTACATCCCTTCCTGTCATAGCAATTTCCTCACAGCATTTTGTTTTATTTTTCATTCATTCAGCCATAGATAGTGGGTGTTGATGGTGAGGCCAACATTTATTTCACATCCACATTTGTCCTTGAGAAACTTATGGTGAGCCAATACAGTCCATCATGGGTAAGTATACCCACAGTGGCCTAGGAAGGGAATTTTGATCAGGCAACAGGAAAAAAAACAGCAATAAAGTTCCAAGTTAAGATTTTGTGGGGTTTGGAGGCAAACTTGGAGATGGTAGTGTTTCCATGTCTGTGCTGTCCTGGTCCCCCTGGATGTTAAGATTTGTGGGTTTGGAAGATACTGTTGAAGGAGCTGAGCTGTTGCAGTGCATCTTATAAGAGGGTATTGCTGTAATAGTAAATCAGTGATAGAAGGAATGAATGTTTAGTGAGGTTGATTGGGCTCCATTTAAGTCTTCTCATTTGTCACAGATGGTGTTGAGTTTTTTTTATTGTTGGAATAGCACTCCAGGTGAATGCAGCAAGCTCCCACTCTGGCCGTGACTCGTCTCCCACTCTGGCCGTGACTCGTCTCCCACTCTGGCCGTGACTCGTCTCCTACTCCGGGCTGGTGTCTGACTCTGTTCTCCATTCCCTCCAGTTAGGGTGCTTTAAGAAATTAAAAGTTGAGAGGGTGGAGAGAGAGAAGAAAAACACTCGGCAAGAGGAAAATTAAAGAAAAGGGGAAAGGAGCTGGCAAGTAGAGAAGCTTGGGCTGGAGCATTTTATTCTTACTAGCAGAACAAAGGCATTTTGTCCAGTTTCACTTATATTTCAGACGCAGATTACCCAGTCTTGAGCCATATCTATACAAAATGTGCAATATTGAGTGGTTGGATTGTGTTTGCATAGAACATGCACAATAAAACAGCAATAAAACAGAGAATAACAAATTATAATTGTCTTGAACTCTTACTCTCCTTTGATTTTCATTGACTCCTTACAGAGGCTTATAAAGGAGATGCAATTCAATCTCCTGATTTCAAAATAAATCTACACACAGAAAGAAGCGCATGTTGATGAGGGCGGGAGGAGCCTGTTGTACTCCCAGCAATGACTTGCTTGTTCAGTCCTTGCTAATCCAGTTTTCTAGAATAAGAAAAAAATGGGAAGTTGCAGATCACCCAAGTGAAAGAACGTTTCAATTATTTAGCAGCTTTGTTTAATTTAAGGTATCAGCCTTAACTTGTTCCAATAGCAATTTTGTAAGTACATGTTTTTGAATATAGTAATGCTGTCACTACGTGCAGACCAGAGTAGCTCTTCACCTGTGTAATTTGGATAAAATGTATGATGCACACAGTTGATAAGTGCAGAATTCCACATATCTTTATCAGTTGCTTTCATTGCTGGCCTTCCCTTAAGATGCCTGGATGCTTGCATCTCAAATTCTGTAAACTACCCAATTTCCTTATGCCTCTCTCCTCATTTAAGTTGTTTCTTAAAACCTACCTTCTTTACCCAAGCTTCGGCTTACTTTTCCTAATACCTCCTTGTGTGGCTTAATTTCAAATTTTGTTTGATAATTCTCTTCAGTAGCACTTTGGAGAAATTTACTTAAGCTACATAAATTCAACTTGTTTTGAGCTCTCCTTAAATTTTTTTTAAAACTCTGCATATCATCCCTTTTGCTGTAATTATAAAAATGACAAAATCTGTTATCTATAAACAAGCAGTGCAATCTGGGCTCCAAAGCAACCTTGGCAGATAGAGTAAACCACATTCTCCACGTTGCACTGGGTTAGACACATGACAACTCCCTTACAACTCCACTAATTCCCCTGCAACTCCGATTCAGATAAGATTAATTAACCTACGTTCTCCTCCTGTGGGCAGTATACAACGCGAGCATGATCACATGAACATTTTAGAAGAAAAATAATCTAAGAAGATAAAAAGCGGCAAGTAATCTGATGAAATGGGATTAGCTGGGAGGTCTTTCTTTTGCTTCTCAAGTAACGTTGTGTCAATGCCAGGAAAAACAGTGCTCTTTATTAGTCAGCCACATCAAAACTTATCGTATGGTGTATGTTTGAGAAATGTTCCACATACATAATTTATTACAATGTCCTTCACGTAAAAGTTATGACTTCAGCCTTGTCAGGAAGAACCTGGTTATTAACTGCTGGTGTATCACCAATACTGATTACATCATTCCTCACCTCATGTCTGTCTAAAATAACAATGGCTTCACGGCAGACATGTAAAATCCTATTTGTTTTGACTCAAGTTTTCAGTTTGCATCTATTGTGTGCACGTTGATAGTTGTTACTACATTTTCAACAATAATTTGATGCTACGAGGTTAAAAGGGTCAAATACAATGGTGTCCAGAGAAACCGAAATATTTAAATAATCTTTGGAGAGCGTAGACTGTTCAGGATAGATACTTTTTTAAGCAAGGGGGAATTGGCAATAACATTGAAGGGAAGATCATGCTTTGTCAAGTCAGGATTTTCCTAGCCTTGTGTCGAGAAGAGGTAATTGATTATTCAAGGCACGGTAGATGCCACTGGATGTCAGAGACTGGCTTAAAGGATTCTTTTTCTTATGTTCTCTGCCTGACGGCAAGTCTGCCACACTCACCATGGTGATCACCATGGGCAGGGCAAGGAGACAGGTCCTGAATGTACTTCAGCAAGAATGGAGATGAAACTACAGCACTTCACACTTTCCCCACCACAATCTAAAGGAGCTGCATCAACATTGTATAAGCATGTCGCAGCCACATAGTGAGGGTAGAGGCTCCATTTTCTTTGCAACACATAGCTGACCAGGAATTTCTTCTACACATGTCTTTGCCATATTGAAAGGATTATCAAGTTGCTACTCATCCTCCTAGGCTGCACCTTTCTTGCTCATCAAATCCTGGAATGGGACTTGAACCCAGAAGATCTGACTCAGAAAGAGATGCTATATCACCACACCTGTGATTATTAACAATAAGGTTGAGAATATCATCACCCACAGCAGTGATGTTGGGATGACAACTTGGATATTGTGTGCATTGAACTTGCATTACCCACTGCCTTATTATTGCATACTAGTGGTTGCTGCGAAGATGACTGATGTTAATTTTCTTAATGTACAGATTTTTTTTTGGTCTAGAGTAATTTTAAGTTTTACTTTGCTGAAGTCACATTATTGTTTTCCTGCCTTAATGGTCTAAAACACAGAATTTATTTTTAATTGGAAAATTTGTTTTCATTTAGAATAAAAACTACTTCAAAAACATCATTTAAATATAATTACACTTAGATGAACTATGTTTTTGTATGCAGTGAGGGTGAGTGGAGCAATATATTAAGGTGAATGTAAATAACTTGCTTGAATAGCTGGTTAAATGTATTCTGTATGATATAGATATGCTTCAGTGTACTGTGGTGGAGCAATAATTGTTATATAGACTAAATTATTAAAAATATAATTTTAGGATCCTTCAAATAGATGGCTTCTTCATAGCTTTTCTCATTTATATTAGAGTGAAATTCCCAATTTCAAATGCCTGCTTTTGTATTAAGCTAATGTTTCCATACAGCTAAGCAGAATGCATGACTTTTCAGTTGTCTGCCTGTATCAGAAAAATTGGGGCCTTTTTAATATGCCCCAGTGGTATGGACACCATATCCCTCATAACACAGCACTCAAACAATACACTGTGTCAGTAGCCAACATCTGTTGAAATGCTTCATCAAACTGAAAACTAACTCCTTTAATCAGTGGTTTGCCTGATCACCATTAACTTTTTCTTTAAAATGTTACTGTAGTTGTATGCAATTTTCATTAGTATTGGATAAGAATTCAATATTGTAAATCACCGCCACAATGTGCTATTCAGAAAGGTGAGGATTGAACTCGATTTCCAATCCATTATTGAGATTAAACATCTATTTGTCATTCAGATCAGGCAGTTAACTCGCAGCACTTGACCAACAAAAACAGCCAAGCAAGTACTATCAGTGTCGGGAGCAGAAATTTGAGCTCTCCAACCCTTGTAACTTGTACCTGGTTTATTTCATGGTATCAACTACACCTTGTTTAAGACAGGAGTGTCTTCTCATGAGACTACTTGGTGGTTTTCATCTACCACACTAGGCCATGCTGACCCTGGAGATGGTGGGTGGACTCCATTTGGTTGCGGCCATGCAAATCTGAAGATTGTGCATAGCAGCTTAAGGAATACTGCTTGAGCAGGCAGTCAGCAAAAGGAAGAGCTGTATGTTTGAGAATTCTGAAGAATTGGCCAAATTCTGCAAGATAGAATCTACAGTTGATGGCAAAAAGCATTTCAGACTGGTAATAAGAAACTCCAGGGAGCTGAAAATCTTGTCACACCTAGAAGGTTACAGATTGCAAATGGAGAGTGAATGCACATCAGAAGTTGCAGGAGTAAGCTTGAAATCCTTGGTGGGCAAGGGGAATCTTTAAAAGAAACAATGCAGTTTCCAGGCTGGGAAAACGAGAAGTAAGCAAAGTATGTGCAGTTCAGATCAAAGGTTACTGCCACAAAGTACACCTGTAGTAAAGGAAATCCAGGCCATTGAAGCATACACTCGCAGACCTGGAAATGTCACAGAGCCAGAATTGAAGTGATAACGGGGCAAATTAAGGACAAACATATAAAATCTAATGGAAGAACAAAATTGAGATGCTGTTGAGGCAGCAGGAGAGACAGGTGATCAAACCCAACCATAGGAGAGATGGGGAGCACATATTTAAATGCTACATAACAGGTTTGCTGTATTCTTCCAGCCTCCTGCTTGTTTACCTGGATTCCAGCATCTGCAGTTTTTTATGTCTCTAACACAGCAGGATTCAGCATTATTGTAATACTGTAAACAGTAGGAATCATTTAGGGAAATCCAATGGAGGAGTGGAATTTGCCACATAGAGCTGCAAAGAATCATTGAGTAATGCCATTAAGAGATTTGGAATCATTTATTCCAATATAGTCAGTGAAATTCACTCAGTAAAGTTGTTAAGGAAACATAAAAGCATTTGTTAACAACATGGTTAGTGGGATTCATCTAGAGATGCTACCACAAGTCAATAGTCATCTATTTGACGCACAGAAGGCGAGATTTATCCATTGTATTTGCAAAAGACGTAATCCTCCACCCTGACTGCACAAACACAGGAAAAGCCTTAAGAATAGGAGTCCACAGCAACAGCATTGTTATACCACTGAGTTTAAAGCTTTGAGAGCTGTGAAAATAAAGAGTCACAGACTCGGAAGATCCATGCAGAACTAATATGGCCAGGAAGATATAATTTCATCTAAGCAAGAAGTGGCCCTCAGATAGTACAACTGGGAAAGCAAACATTTTACGCTCCACCAATACAGGAATCACTGAGATTGAATGAAAACATTCAGCTTAAGGAGCAAGAAGTAAATAGTCTACACATTTTAGCACATATTTGCCAGAAGATTAAATGTAACTTGCCATGTATCAGTTTAAGTCTGGACATTGTCCTGGTCATGCTGCAAATGGACACAGACTGCTAAAGAGCCGCGCATGGTAATGAACATCATTCAATCATCAGTAAACCTCCCCAGTTGTGACCTTATGCTGGAGGACAAGTCATTGATGAAGCAGCAGAAGATGGCTAGGACACTACCCTGAGAAACACATGCAGAGATGACTAAGAGCTGAGATGACTGATCTTCAACCATCACAACCATCTTACCTTGTGCCTGGTATAACTTCAACCAGCAGAGAGGTTTTCCCCAGATTCCCATTGACACCAGTTTTGGTAGGCCTCCTTGATGTCATATTTGGTCAAAAGAGTGCATTATGTCAAGGGTAGTCACTCTCACTTCCCCTCTGGAGTTCAGCTGTTTTGTCCATAGCATTGTCATTATTTGTTAATAAGATTGCCTGGTGAATGAGTTGAAAGTAAATCAAAGGTTGACTCCAATTTACTTCACCAAAGACAGTAATTAAATATTTGCGTGATTATTTATGTTGGAAAGTTTTGTACATGGTCAGTTGCACTTGAGCATAATAGAGTCATAGTGATGTACATGATCTATATATAGCCCCTTTCACAGCCTCAGGAAGTTCCATAGTCTTTCATGGCCATTGTAGGATTGCTGATGTAACAGAAGAAAGCATTCATAAATTTGAGAGAAAACGTTAAGCTATTGGTGAGGATTGTCAGCTAAAGAAAGTTTACTTTTGAAAATAATGGACTTCTCATATCTCTTCTGCTGTGATACGGAAAACAAATAACATTGTGCAGCAGCTTGCTGCACTGGATTTGGGATTGTGAATCTGCCCCATTCTGTACTTTCTCAAACTTTATATATGTTGCTATAGAGACAAGCCTTTTTTTTGTCAAAGTCCAGTTAAGGTTTGTCTTGCATAGGGATGGCTCATTCCCATCGCTGCTGTACATACAGTCATCTATCTGTGAATGTATGTGTTCCAGCTCAGAAACAATGGACAATGAAAAGAAAACTACAATCCCAAATTATGCAATCTGAATTAATTTAAAGTAATAATTACGAATGCTATTTGATTAACAATATTTTGATTAACTAATAGACACTAAAATATTCTGAGAAGTTGGAAAACCTTTACACATTTTTGAGCTATAATTAATATTTTGTAATTTGTGAAATCTGGATGATGCTTGAACTATATTTGAAAGTATTTAATAAGGAACTGGTCAGGATTCGACAACTAGACTTGATTTGCTCCTCTTCAACTGAAGTGCCAGTGTAGATACTGGGGTCTGTGTCATATCTTTTTGATTCAGCTGGCAGAGTCACTGACTAATCTAGGCTAAAGGTATTGGCCCAGGCAAACATTCTGTGGTCTGTTACTGTTCAATGTTGTGAATTGTTAAATATACTTTGCCAGGAGAAATCGGGACAACAGTGATCCTCAATATTTCTAATGTTCATGTTGGATATTTCCTCCCACTCAGGAATTTCCGTGGTAACGATGCTGTGTTATTGTTGCTGAAATCTGCTTTTCTGCTTTTATTTTGTGATTCAAAACTGTTCTCTTGCAGACATCCAGCAGCAGCACTTTTACAGCAGCTCGTTGTCAACCTTGCTTTTGAGTACAGAGGGTCATCCAACTAGGCCCGCTCGTGATCCTCCTGAGTTTGGAGAGAGGAGAGGGATATGAATGAAGGGAGAAAAGAGAAATGTGCTTCCTTTTCCAACATGTGGACCTGCCTGCAGAAGCCTAGAAATTACATTCTCCTACTCAGGCATAATTACTCAGGCATGCCTGCAGAGGCCTGCTCTCGCAATCTCACATTTAGTAAGGATGCTATCATGGGATTTTAAAGTTTACAAAATATTTAACGCCTTAGGGAAGTCAGAAAAGAAATGTTTCGCAGGTCAGGAAAATGCTGATATCCAGTCAGTTAGTTGAAATCTTGATTATCTGCATTTTTTTTCTTGCGGAGACTAATTAAATCAAATTATTGTTTGCAATCAAATGAGAACGAGATATATCTTCAATACATTTTAGGTGGGCAGTACTGTCATTTTCTGAGTCTTTAATTTGTTTCTGTAATTGACAGCATTATTCATAGTGTGGAAACAGGCCCTTCGACCCAACAAGTCCGCCCCAACCATTTGAAGAATATCCCATCCAGATGCATTCCTCTACATTTACCGCAGGCTAATGCACGTAACCTACACATCCCTGAACACTATGGGCAATTTAGCATAGCCAATTCATCAAAACTGCACATCTTTGGATCATGGGAGGAAACTGGAGCACCCGTTGGAAACTCGCACTGATACGGGGAGATTGTGCAAACTCCAGACAGTTACCCAAGGTTGGAATCAAATCCAGATCCCTGGTCCTGTGAGACAGCAGTGCTAGCCACAGTGCCACGCTAAACACAGATTCAGCTTTTGAAAGATGCTAGTTGGATTGGATTTGTTGTTTTTTTTTCCCAACATCCAGGAGTTTACAAGAGGGTTTATGACAATGCAGTGAGCTGAAAACAGTTGTAGAATTGTCAGGAGTTTTGTTTGGCTTCTGGGCTTGGTATATTAGTATAAGTTATTTATTTTGATTTGTTCTTTGGAAGTTGGCATGGCGAACACTGACTATCTGCCCTAGTTACCCTTGTACAATTAAGTGATTCACTAGACTAATCTAAGTAATCTAATCTAAACTATCTCCGATGACAATTGAGGGTCAACTACATTGGTCACAGATAAGTTGAAAGGGCATTAGGAGCCTGCTTGGTTACTTTTCTTGATAAAATTTCTGATTTACATTTTAAATTGAATTCAGGTTCTCAGACTGCAGTGGTGTGATTTGGACTCAATTTCTGAATTATTAGTCCAAGTCTCTGGATCACCATTTCAGCAGTGTAACATGGTATTATTGCACCTAAACTTATTTCATGGATAAAATCCAAATGTAGCCAGTTTGGAGAGGCTGTCTGGACAGGAGTACTTCATTTCTAAACCTGTGAACAGCAAGTTACAAACAGTAATAGGAGGAGGCCTAATTCAATATTTTAAGAAACAGCTTTTGAAAAATGTCAGTGGAGTCTTGGGTTCAGTCCCATCTGACCTGGTTGTGTGTCTGAGCATGTCTGATCAAGTTGATTTAAAATACATAGGCACACTGTGCTTTATATTGTTTATTAACACAATCACTTTATGCCTCAGAAAGTTTGCTCTCCAAGGAAAGCAAAAGACTTCATCAGAATTCGCAGTCTGTGAGAAAAGACTGATTCTGTGACTAAATAAATGGGAAAAAAATTTACATTTGTGAGGGAGACTGACTAGTATGTTTTACATATATTATCTTCCACTCAGCAGATGGTTCACTTCTACGATGACTGCCTGCTTCCTTTTGTCCCTGACGAAAAAGATCAGAATTCCATAATAGATGCAGATTCTGCCAATTGGTCTTGAAGACAAGTTAATTTGGAAATATCAGTAAAATTTCTAAATTTGTGTT
The DNA here is from genome assembly GCF_020745735.1 of Hemiscyllium ocellatum. Taxonomy (NCBI): domain Eukaryota; kingdom Metazoa; phylum Chordata; class Chondrichthyes; order Orectolobiformes; family Hemiscylliidae; genus Hemiscyllium; species Hemiscyllium ocellatum. Next base: position 75,235,208 of record NC_083405.1, read on the forward strand.
GTCTAAAGACAGTTTACTGCTCACTGTTTTAAGCACTGTTTTGAAAATGGAAGAGGGGTTAAATCCTTCTAAGTGACTCATTTCACAGTTTGGCTCGATTGATTACTATCATGGTGAAACTGTGGCTTTTAAAACTTGGCTGGATTTGTGCTAAACCATTTCTACACAGATAAAACTGTTGAAACTTAATTCTATGTTGCTCAACAGTTTATCTCGCCAGCACTGTTCCGCATGTGCAATATTGGTCCAATGTCAATAAATCCTCTGTTCAGTTGTGAAATAAATCTGCAAAACTTCTGAATGTCAGCTGATTTTTAATTGGAAGAAAATGAGCATCATAGAAGGAAATGATGCTGCTGCCTAAAAGCATTCTAGAATAAATGTGCGTTAAGTATTAATTATAATTAAACTCTATTGTGCATGAATGTGTGAACACTTCAGCTGAAATAATGGCATGATTTCAGTGTTGCAACATTTTATGCTGTTGCCAGTTGCTGTGGTTCTCAATTGTTTGCTATTTGTGTGAAACCCATCCTGAATGTCGGTTTGTTCTCAAGGAAAAAATAATCAATAGTTGTAGAATGATATAACTTGTAGAAAATGCTCACTCCATGCAAAAGTCAAAACAAACTGAAATATAGTCATCCAGTACATTGCATTGCCATTACTCTACTGTGCCCCACCCAGCTGTCTGGCATGAATGTTATTTTGGCAGTGTTAACTCACTGGACATTTGTTGCCTATTCGCACATATTTCATAACTCTGATTATTCGTGAATGGCAAAATCCACATTAAAATATGACCGCTGTGTACTCTATATTGACTACAAAATAGATCTACAAATCCAATTAACATCACACTGTTAAGTATCTTTTTGAACAGCCTGTTGTATTAAATAAGGATTTTGCTCTCTAAAGTTTTAAAGTACTGATTTTTCTGACTTCTCATACTCTGAAAATTAGCATCGAATGTCTGCTTCAGTTTGATTATGGCATATATTCCTTGCATAAATCAGCTTTTATATATTGGATGTACAGCACACTTTTTATTATTGAGCAAATGCAAACATCCAAAATCGTAAAATAGCCTCCTCATTTGCTGAGTTTAACATAATTAGTCCAGCACTTAGTTTGTAGAGGGTCAATTCTTTGGTAATGTGTTGCATTGTTTGTCTCTCTCCAGAAATGAACTAGGGATTTGGATTGAGATCACATAGCTGGAGGCTTGCTGCACAGGGGCCCAAGCCTCTTCTAATCCTTTTCAATGAGGGCCATGCAGTGGACTAGCAATCTGAACCTTAAGCTAATATTCTAGAAATGTGAGTTTGAATGCTGCCATGGCAGATGAAGAAGTTTGTGTTCAGTAACATTCTGAAATAAAAGACTGGCATGATGGCAAGCATGTCATAATTGACAATTATGGTAAAAATTGATGTTGTTCACTAATGTCCTTTTCGGAGGGAAATCTACCAGCCTTACCTAGTCGGGCAAGCAAATGCCTTTAGGCCCACAGCAATGTAGTTGATTTTTAACAGCCTTCTAGGCAATTAAGGATGAGCAATAATTGCTGGTCTAGCCAGTGATCTCGCCATATCACTTGATCAATAAAAGAATCTTGCTGGCGAAGTTTAAATTGTGTCCTTCGCCAGGTGGAGTTTATCACAATGAACTACTACTTTCCATATTTCTCAGAGTTCTTCATGTTGGATTATTCCACTTGGAGCTAATCTGATGTGGTCCTAATGTGTCATGGCCAATCATCCTAATTTCAAGTTCAGCATGGATTGCAAAATGATTGAATGTTGCAGTATTGGGAATGGATACCTCCGGACAGTACCAAGGATGTTTACCCTCGATAATGTTGAGAAAGCACATTGGTTACAGATGTTAATACAAAACATTGCAAGTTCATTATGACAGATCTGTTTATGTCAACTGAACTGTTTTATTCCAGAGGTTTAATTTTTTGCTTGTTTGTATATGATTATCTCCCATAATGTTACTTTTTAATTAAATTGATTAATCAATCTAATAAGACTTATTTTTAGTCGACAAAGTTCAATCAATTCTAAGATAAGCTCTTGATCGTTACCATAGCTCTAGTCTACACAAGTGTGGTTTAATTTTATTGCAAAATACATCCTGATATTAATCCTGCATTAATCACATGCTTCAAGAAGCCATTTTACTCATTGACCCATGCTAGTATTTTTGCATTATCTTGAGCTCATAATTAATAATATTTGTCATTATTTTTACTGCAGATGTTCCCAGTAGGTGTACAATAAACCCAGCAGGTACAGGCCAGTTAGTTTAAACTTGGTGGTAAAAGAGCATTTTAGAAATGATAACTTGGGACAAAATTACTGTTTTTGAAGATATATGGGTTAATTAATGAAAGGCGACAGTTTTGTTGAATACAAATTGTTTGACTAACTGCAGTGATTTATTTTTGATGACATAACAGACTGGTAATATTGTTGTTATACGTTCAATAAAGTGCCACCTAACAGGCTTACTAGGAATGTTGAATCTAATGGATTAAAAAGGATAGCGGAAATTTGGATTTGAAGTTGTCTGCATTTTTTTTTGGACTGAAAGAAGGTATGATGAGGTTTAACCAAGGTTCAGCACTCAGATCTTCTTTTCTTGATGTGTGTTAATGATCTAAGTTTGCATAAATGTCAATATTTCCTGATAACGCAAAGTTTGTAACAGTTAGGAGAATCCTGATAGACTCCACGAGAATATAGTCAAGATTAAAGTAATGCTGGAAAAGCACAGCAAGTCAGACAACATCCAAGGAGCAGGGAAATTGATGTTTCAGGCAAAAGCCCTTCATCAGGAATTCCATGCCCGAAACGTCAATTTTCCTGCCCCTCGGATGCTGCCTGACCTGCTTTGCTTTTCCAGCACCACTCTAATCTTCACTCTAATCTCCAGCATCTGCAGTACCCACTTAGGCTATCTATCTTCTCTTGGAGCAGGTGAAATGGTGAGCAAGAGGTATTTGAAATATAGTACAATGAAATGTGAACTGTAGAACGGCAAATTCTTTTAGAATGATAAGAGGTAATAGAAAATAAAGGATACATTTGTATAGGATATGGAGGAGGGAGGTTTTCTATTCTTTAGGCAAAACTATCAGTCATTTTGTTTTAATCTAATACCACCTTTTTAATTCTAATCAGCTATGGTTGTATCACTTTTCCTGTGGATTTTTTTTTACTTTTAAGGGAATGGATCATTACTGCACATTATATTGTGTTTCTTTATTTAGTTGCCATTGCTCATATCCCTGCATACTATTTGATACCACTATTTAAAAACAAATGGAGGTAGAGAGAAAACAATGAATTATAGACCAGCAAGCCTAACATTGGTAGGAGGAAAAGTGCTAGAGTCTATTATGAAACATTTAATAGCAAAGCACTTGGAAAACAGTGACAAGATCAGACCGAATCAGCATGGACTTATGAGAGGCAATCTTGTTTAACAAAGGTACTGGAATTTTTTGAGGATGCATTTAGTAGAATTGAATATAGAGGAGCCAGTGGATATGGTTTATTTGGACTTTCAGAAGGCTTTCAATAAGTTCAAAATCACACAACACCATGTTATAGTCCAACAGGTTTTTTTTTGGAAGCACTGGCTTTCAGTTTGCTGCTCCTTCACCAAGTGGTTGTGAAGCAGGGTCATAAGACACAGAATTGATAGCAAAAGATTACAGTGTTATGCAACTGAAATGATATATTAAACAACCCTCGATTGTTGTTAAGCCTTTCAACTTTTGGAATGGGTTGCCGGTTTCACTTCATTAATATCAAAAAAGGTGACATCTCAGCTCAGACAATGCATTAAAGGTGTGAGGTTACAATCTGTCTATATAGAACCAGTATGACTTAAGATTGGGATACAGACAGACTCTAACCTGACACTTTTAGTGCATTGTTTCAGCTGAGATGTCACCTTTTTTGTAAAACCTTAAGTTATCTTGAGAATGTGACTTAAAAGATATTCTGGGATTTACATATTAATGAACGAAAACTGGCAAACCATTCTAAAAGATCGAGGGTTGTTTAACATAGCATTTCAGTTGCATGACACTGTAATCTTTGGTATAGATTCTGTGTCTAATGGTCCTGCTTCACAACCATTTGATGAAGGAGCAACACTCCAAAAGCTAGTGCTTCCAAATAAACCTGTTGGACTATAACCTGGTGTTGTTTGATTTTTAACTTTGTCCACTGTAGTCCAACACTGGCTCCTCCACATCATGGCTTTCAATAAGGTAATTCAAGAAATTAGAATGTATAATTAACATTCACAATAAAAGGTGGCTATTTCACCCTTTGAGCCTGCTATGCTATTTAATATGATCATGGGTGATCATCAAACTCAGTGCCTAAATCCCACCCTCCCTCCATATCCTTTGTTCTCACCTAGTTCAGCTATGTTATCAGCTATCTTTATACTTGCTGAAACAAAAAGGAATTGCTTAAAAAGCAAAATCAGAAGTTATGTGGGTCGATTACCTGAGATGGTGAGATTGTAGTGCTAATAACTCCAAGGTCGTGGGTTCAATCCGTACACTGATCAGGTGCATCTTTGGGATTTGCATGTCACGGGTTCATATTTGTCATTGCTTTGGGGGCGGCATGGTGGCTCGGTGGTTAGCACTGCTGCCTCATAGCGCCAGGGACCCGGGTTCGGATCCAGCCTCTGGTGGTTCTGTGTGGAGTTTACACATTCTCCCCATGTCTGCATGGGTTTCCTCTGCATTCTCTGGTTCCCTCCCACTATCCAACAATCTGCAGATTAAGTGAATTGGCTGTGCTAAATAGTGTTCCGTGATGTGTAGGTTAGGTGTATTAGTCAGGGTAAATATAAGGTAGGGGGAATGGGTCCGGGTGAGTTACTCTTTAGAAGGTCGATGTGGACTTTTGGGGCTGAAGGGTCCTGTTTCCAAACTTTAGGGATTCTGTGCATCCTTCGCTGATTTGTCTAAGAGCATGGTAATTAAAAAAAAACGATATCTACGCCTTCTTGAAAACACACAATGTTTTGGCCTCAACCATTTTCTGTAGTAGTGAATTCCGTAGCAGATTCACCACTCTCTGGGTGAAGAAATCTCTCCTGAACTCAGTGCTGAAGGTTTGTCTGTTATCCTTAAGCTGTAACTCTTGCTTTCGGACTCCTAAACTGCATCTAAACTGCACAGTCCTGTTAGAATGTTATTGGTTCCTATGGGATCACCCTCGTTTTTCTAAATTCTGGAGAATGCGATCTGAACTGACTCAACCTCTTCTCCATCAGTCAAACCTGTCATTACAGGAATCCATTTGATAAACCTTTGCTGCATTCCCTCCACAGCAAGAACATCCTTCTTCTGATAAGAAGACCAAAACTGCACTCCACCTCTGAGGTGTGGCCTCACCAAGTGCCCTGTATAATTGCAATCTGTGTTTGCCTACTCAAATCCTCTTGCTGTGAAAGCCAACATGCAATTTTACCTTTTTTACTGTCCATTGTAGCTGCGTGCTTACTTTCAATGATTGATATACGAAGACACATTGCCCTCTTTCATTTTACAGCCATTTAAAGCTGGGTGGTAGAGTTAGCTGTGAGGAGAGTGCAGAGATGCTTCACTGTGATTTGGATAGGCTGAATGAGTGGCCAAGTTCATGGAACATCCAGTATAATTTGAATAAATATGAGGTCATTCACTTTAGTAGCAAAATCAGGAAGGCAACTTATTATTTGAATGGCAATAGATTGGGAAAGAGGGAAGTCCAACAAAGACTTGGCTGTCCTACAGCAGTCACTGAAGTACGTAAATAGATGCAGTAGGCAGTGAAGAAGGCAAATGGCATGATGGATTTTATAGCGAGAGGACTCAAGTGCAGGAGCAGAGATATCTTACTGCAATTACACATGGCCTTGGTGAGTCTAAATCTGGAGTGTTATGTGCAGTTTTCGTCTCTGTATCTGAGCAAGAATGTTCCAGCAATGAAGGGAGTGCAACAAAGGTTTATCTGCCTGATTTCTGGAATGGCATGACTAATATTTAATGAGAGATGGGATCAGTTCGGACTATGTTCACTGGAATATAGTGCAAGTGTGAGTGAATGGTTTAGAAATCAAGATGGGATAAAAATATTGTAATCTATTTATATTTTTATTTCTTCAGTAATTCTTCCAGTAGAAAAATATTCAAAGTTTAAACACAACATTTCAAGATTATTTTGGAGACAATTGATTTCTGTTCCTCATTTACTCTAACACATAAAACAAATTACTATCTTGAGTTCAGTGACTAAACATGGTACTGTGATAAATTTTTCTTGTATGAAAAATAATTCATTAATTCCTATACCCAAGTGATGTACATAAATGGGATTTCATAACAACTAAATCAGCATTCATTACTTGATAAAATGCCAGGTTTGATGCAAGTACTGAGAGATGCTCTCAAGAGAAGTATGCTGTCTTTTCATGAACTTTGTAGTAAATTGTTTGCTTGCTGAAGTATTTATGGATGGCTCGGAAATGGGATTTTTTTTTAATAAGATTGACAGCAGTCTGCTGGACACTGGAGAGGGAATTTCTTCTTTCTAATTTGTTTGTTCAGCTAATGGTTGGTTTTATTTAAGATTTCTTTGTTTGATTTTTCTTGTTTCTTATTTTATTGCCTTCTTAATATCAACACTTTGGGTCAGTCCATGTGGTTTATTTTATATATCAGGTACTGTTGTAAACTGCTTTTTAGGCTTTGTGTCTCTTATATGCTCTCAATGGCACTGAGTTAGATGGCAAGTAGATTTAGAGAAGTGATTACTCAGCAGGATCAGTCAGGGAGGTAGATGACTGTCAGGAAAGAAGCTTCCTGTGGCTATTCCTTTCTCAAATGGAAGAGACAGTCCAATCTGGACACTCAAAATGGTTAGAATGCTAGCTGGGATTTGAAAAAGTTTAAAAGAATGATTATTGTAGAGGACTATTCTGTCAAGGACACAGACAGGAGATTCTGTGGCAGTGAGCGTGGGTAGTATGTTACTTTCCTGATGCCAGGATTAAAGACATTTCAAAATCTTTGAAGCATATTATTAAAGGGGAGAGTGAAAAACCAGAAGATATTATACATGTTGGTAGGAATGACATAGTTAGGGAAAAGATTAAGGCTCTACAAAGTGAATATGAGGTTAGACAGAAGTTGAAAAAGAGCTCATAAGTAGTAATCTCTGTCTTACTCCCAGTGCCAAGGATAGAGGAGATAAATCAAGGCTGAAGAGGTGGTTAATGTTCAGGGATTTGGGTTATTTAATCGTTGGGATCTCTTCTGGAGCATAAAAGACCTGTTCAAAAAGAATGGGTTTGGCCTGTACTGAAAAGGGACCAATAGCCTAGTGGGAAGTTTTACTAATTCTATTAAGGAAAACAGTAAACTATTAGAGAGGGGGGAGTGGAGGGATACTAAGTAGCAGAGTAAATACAAAGATAGGTGATATGGTTTTGAGTCTGAAAAGAACAAGTTAATTAGAAAAGACAGACGAGCAAGTCAGAGAATGAAGTAACTCTGAAGAATTAAACCGCATTTATTTTAGTGCAAGGTGTCATACGGTAAGACTGATGAATTCATGGCATGTTTGGGAACATGGGATTGGTACATCACCGCTCTTACAAAAACTAATACAGATGGACAGGATTGGCAGCTCAATGTTCAGGGTTTCAGATGCAATACGATGGATAGAAAGAGAAGCAAAAGAGCAGGTGAAGTGGTGATTTTGATAAAAGAAAACATTACCACTGTAACAAAGATATTTCTAAAAAAAGGTCCTGTGAAAATATATGGGTTGAAATTAGAAATAAATAAGGAATGATCACTTTGATGGGATTGTACTGCAGACCCACCCAATAGTCAGAGGGAAATTGAGGAACAAATATATAGAGAGATTTCAGATAACCTATGAATAATAAAGTTGTAATAGTAGGTGATTTTAATTTTGAAACATTGAGACTACTATAGTGTTAAAAGTTTGTGTGGTGAAGAATTTGTTAAAAATGTTCAAGAAAAGTTTCTTTATCAATATGTAAATGTTCCTACTAGAGAGGGATCAAAACTTGACTTCTTGGGTAATAAGATTAAAGTGGTGTTGGAAAAGCACAGCAAGTCAGGATCTCGATGAAGGGCTTTTGCCCGAAATATCAATTTTCCTGCTCCTCGGATGCTGCCTGACCTGCTGTGCTTTTCCAGCACCACTCTAATCTTGACTCTAATCTCCAGCATCTGCAGTACCCACCTCCGCCTTCTTGGGTAATAAGACAGAGCAAGTAGCTAAAGTGATAATAGTGGAACACTTCCGGTGATCATAGATCTATTGGTTTTAAAATAGTTATGGAAAAAGATATGTTGTCCATAATAATTAAAGCTTTTATTTGGAGTAAGGCAAATACTTTCAAATATTGATTGAAGTAGACTGTTTGCAGGTAAAAGAACATATGATAAGTGGGAGGCATGATAATAAGAGTTCAGAGTCATCATGTTCCTATGAGAGTGAAAGGTAACGCTGGTAGGATAAGGGAATAATAGAATAAAGATATTGAGGTTCTAGACAAGAATAAAAAAGAATGGACATAGACAACTGTGTTCAAATGAATCCCTTGAACAGTATAAAGTGTGTAAATGTATTGTTAAAAGGGAGATCAGCAAAGAGAGGAAATGAGATAATCTTGGTAGACAAGGTTAAAGCTAACCCAAAGAGATTCTACAACTACATTAAGAGCAAGCAAGCAACTAGAGGGAGAGAGAGAAATAGAGAGAGTAGAGTCCCTTAAAGATCAAAGAGGTCAACTTTGTGTTCAACCTCAAGATATGGAAGAGATATTAAATGAATACTTCACATCAGTTTTTACTGTGGAGAAGGAAATGGAAGCTGGACAACTCCGGGAAATAAATATTGATGTTTTGAAAACCGTTCCCATTACAGAAGATGATGTGTTGGAGGTCTTAGAAAATATAAAGATGGATAAATGTCCAGGACCTGATCTGGTGCACACCAGGACTTTATGGGAAGTTAGGGAAAAAATTGCAGGCACTCTTGCAGAAATGTTTGTATCATCCATAACTACAGGTGAGTGCCGGATGACTGGAGGGGGGTCATGTTGTGCCTTAGTTCAAGAAGACACATAGGGCGTAGTCTGCGAACTGTAGACCTGTGAGTCTGACGTTGCTGGTAGGTACATTGTTGGAGGTGTTTCTAAAAGATTGCATTTATATGCATTTGGAGAGGCAAGGAATGATCAGGGATTATCAGCATGGTTTTGTGCGAGGGTAATTGTGTCTCACAAACCCGATAGATTTGTTTTGAGGAAGTAACCAAGAAGAGGGTGACCTGACAGAAGTTTAATTGTGAATGGCATGGATAGAGTGGAAAGTATAAGGTTTTTTTCCTCATGGAGGAGGAGTCAATTACTAGTGGACACAGGTTCAAGGTGCAATGGCAGGAGGAGCTTAAAAGAGATGTGCGTGGCATGTTTTTCACATGAAGGGTGGTGAGTCCCTTGAATGTGCTGCCAGAGGAGGTGTTGGAAGCAGACACATCAGCAGCATTTAAAAGATACCTGGACGAATACATGAATAGGAAGGGAGGAGAGGGATATGGATCCTGTAAATGAAGACGGTTTTAGTATGGAAAGGCAAACTGTGTCGGCGCAGGCTTGGAGGGCCGAAGGGCCTGTTGTGCTGTATTGTTCTTTATCCTTTGCTCTTAAGATTGATGAGGGCAGAGTGACAGAAATTGTTTACCTGGACTTTTGTAAAGCCCTCGACAAGGTTCCGCATTGTAGACTAATTAGTAAAGTTCTCACGGGATTCAGTGTGAGCTTGCCAATTAGATACAAAATTGGCTTAATGGCAGGAGACAGAGAATGATGATGGACAAATGTTTTCTGGGCTGGCAACCTGTGACCAGGTGTTCCACAAGGATTGGTGCTGGCTTCACTTTTGTTTGTAATTTATATAAATGACTTAAATGAGAATACAGAAGGCATGGTTAGTAAGTTTATGGATGACCCTAAGATTGGTGGTAGAGTGGACAGTGAAGAAGGTTACCTAAGATTACAAAGAGATCTTGATCAAGGTCAGTACATTGAGTATAGTTATTGGGAGGTCATGTTTGAGCTCTACAGGACATTGGTTAGACCACTTTCGGAATACTGTGTGAAATTCTGGTATCCCTGCTATAGGAAAGATATTGTTAAATCTGAAAAGGCTCAGAAAAGATTTACCAGCATGTTGCCAGGATTGGAGGGTTTGAGCTATAGGGAGAAGCTGAAATATTGGAGCTATTTTCCCTGGAGTGTTGAAGGTTAAGGAGTGACCTTATTGAGGTTTATAAAATCATGAGCATGGATAGGGTAAACAGACAAGATCTTTTTCACGGGTGGAGGAGTACTGAACTAGAGGGCATCAGTTTAATGTGATAGGGAAAGATTTAAAAGGGACCTCAGGGATGCAGGAGGTGATGCGTGTATGGAATGAGCTGCCAGAGAAAGTGGTGGCGGCTGGTACAATAACAACATTTAAAAGGCATCTGGATGGGCATATGAATAGGAAGGGTTAGAGAGATATAGGCTAAATGCTGGCAAATGGGACTAGATTTATTTAGGATATCTGGTCTACATGGATGAGTTGGACCGAGGACACCATTTCCATGCTATACAGCTCTGAAATGGAATAAAATATTCTTTATTGTCACGCATACTCCAGTACAGGAGTACAATGAAAAGTTTTTACAATGGCTGCCTTTAATAGCTCCATCTTAGGTACAAGTACCTTGGTACAAATCTTGGATTGAAAGAAAAATGTAAGGAGTAACAGGAAAAGTAGTAGCATTACTTAGTGTCTAAAAAATAGGTTAGAATTAAGATAGTAATAACATAGTTCGAGGATTGACATTCCAGTCCAGTAAAGAGTTTCAAATAGCATCAGCTCAGCACGTGGTCCGACAGCCTGCGCCAGGCCCCACTCCAACAACTGTCTCACTGTGCGCCAGCCTCCGATCTGCTCCTCACCTGCACTCAGCTGCAACAAGGTATGTTTTGTTTCCCTGGGACTCTCTTCTCCTCGCGCCTCACTGGGACTTTCAAGACTGGGAGCATATTTTTAAGTTGATAGAAGAAAGATCTTTTACACAGAGAGTGATTTGTTTGTGGAATGAACTTCAAGAGGAAGTGGTAGATGCGGGTACAGTTACAACATTTTAAAAGACATCTAGATAAGTACATGAATAAGAAATGTTTGGAGGGATATGGGCCAAGCACAGGCAAGCAGGACTGGTTTAGTTTGGGATTATGGTTGGCACAGACTGGTTGGACTGAAGGGTGTGTTTCCATACTGTATGACTCTATGACTCTATTTGGTTTATTTTAAGGTGGTAGTACCATTACTTACAGCTGAGTAATGGAAATGTTGATGAAAGCTGAAAGTCTGTTGCCTAAGAATTAGTTTCAAAGATAGATATTTTGAACAGATGTGATACCAAGCTTTCTAAATATGAGCAATATTTCATATGAAATGTTATCAGTTCTAGTGGTAGAATGTGACCAGAATGATTCCTCAAAGTATATCCATAAAACAAAAGTCACAAGTGTGAAATGATACACTCTATTTGCCTAGATGAGCACAGCTCCAAAAACACTTAAGCTTGACACTATCAGGACAAAGAATCCTGCATGATTGGAACCAAATGCACCGTATTTGATGTTCACTGCTTTCCACACTGATACACAGTTACAGCAGAGTGTACTATCAATGAAGTGCACTACTCACCAAGGCTCCTCAGACAGCACCTGTAAACCTATACTCTTTGCCACCAAGAGGAAGAAGAAAAGCTGATGCATGGAAACACCACCCTTTGCAAATTCCACTCCTGTCACTCACCTCTATGAATGTGAAGCTGTTGCCATCCCTTTTGCTGGGAAACAGCACTGTGGGTCACTCCCTGCACCAATCTGTCTAGCAGTTTAAGAAAGCAGCTCAGCATTACCTTCTGCAGGCAGTTAGGAATGGTTATTAAGGCTGGCTTAGTCATGAATGAATTTTAGAAAGAAAGCATTGATGAAGAGATGAATAGAGTTGATGTTTTGAGTCTAATGTGACATTTGTTTGGAACTCACCTCAATCTACATTTGTGTGTAAGCCATTGCCTTCACCACTTATAATTCAGAAGTTTAGAAGCACATATGAACGGCTGCATTGATGTGTTATATATCCTGGTTCTACTTAATTATGGTCAGAAGTCACACGACACCTGATTTATTTGAACTTTCAAGCTTTTGGAGCGCTACCCTGTTAGGTGAAGTCACATGACTTGATGACGGAGCAGTGCTCTGAAAGTTTGTGATTTCAAATAAACCTGTTGGACTATAACCTGGTGTTGAGTGACTTCTGACCTTGTCCACCCCAGTCCAACACTGGCACCTCCATATCATTGCTACTTAGTCATGCATTACAGCTGTTATTTTTCTGGAATCCAGAAAATGCAATGGTGATACAAGCATGATTGATTAAGTTGAACCATGAGATTTGGGAAGTGAATTATACTTCAGAGAGGGTGGTTTACTTGGTAGCACAGTTGTCTATGAATCAGAAGTTTTGGTTCATTTCCTGAGGGTGTGCTACACTGTCTCAGCTGTCTCTTTGATGCTGTTTCTGTTGAGGCATTTAACTGCAGCTCTGTCTGCTCTTTCGGACAGATATAAACAATTCCATAGCACAATTTCAAAAATAGCAGGGGAGTTAACACTAGTAACCTGGTCAGTATTTATCCCTCAATCAACATCAAAAAGCAGTTGATCTGCTCATTGTCAGAGTTTGTCAGAGTTTATGGGAGTTGAATGTGCATGGTTCCTCGACATGTTTTTTACATTACAACAGTGACAAAACTTAAAAAGTAGTTCAGTGTCTGTAGAACACATGAGAAAGCTGTATGAGTGTGAAATCAGCTGAGGCCTGCACAACGTGAGAGTCCTGGAGAAAACTTACCTTGGAGTAGCTGAGAGCCAATGCAGAGCAGACTGGAGGCTTGGAACGGTGAGGGGATGTTTGTTGGACTGAGGTCTGGTGCGAGGTAAAAACAATGACTGCAGATGCTGGAAACCAGATTCTGGATTGGTGGTGCTGGACGAGCACAGCAGTTCAGGCAGCATCCGAAGTGCAGCGAAATTGACGTTTCGGGCAAAAGCCCTGGTGCGGACAGTCAGACCACGTGTGGAAGCACCTACACAGAGCTACTACAATGTCATGTTTATTTGTTTATCTGACTGTAATGTCTATCCTTTTAACTATGTCTTATTTTTAAATTACTCTTTGAATCACTGTACAGTGATGGAACTACTTTTCAGTTTTATTCCTCTTTTTGTATCTAAGATTTGTACCTAGATACTTTGTATGTAAGATGGTACCATAAGAGGTGGCATTTATAAAACTTTTCACTGTACTTCTGTACTAGAGCACATGTGACACTAAAGGATATTCTATTCTATTCCTCACAATACAAGTCTTTCATTTAGTCCTTGAGTTCTTAAAGCTTGTCACCACTAGAGTCATCTCATCTCATTATCTTCTTCTTATGTTTATTGTGGTCGAATGGAGAGGAGGTGATGATGTGATACATCAATAACTTCAGTATCATTGTACTAAATGGTTTACCTGGACAACCACTTTCATCCTTTTTTGTTTCCAGGAGTGCACGGATTGTATTCTTTTAAAAAGACACTTAGTGTTTACAATTGTTAATTTGGTAAATCCATGAGGAAATATAGTGCATTAGAGATGTGGTAATATTGGGACTTCCTTGACTCAGTGGTCCTGGTTGTGAAACACTTACTGCTGTGGTTAGTTGAAGGCTGGGCTAAACTATGTTGGATCTCCCTATCTATCGAGGCCTGCTGAGAGAGATGATTGCCAGATATGGGAGGTGCTCATCACATTACAGAGTGTCTCCTTCAACATGTATAGGAAAGGTGACCAGATATCAGGTGGTTTGCTAATTTTGGTTTGGAAACATTCAATTTCAGGCTGAATTTCTTGCATGCAGAATTGAAGAGATGTAGAGCGACTTATAAATCTGGAGGGGAGTGGTTTATATTTTACTTTATATTCCATTAACAAAGCTACCAAATACTGAAAAGCAATACAAGGACATTGAAAACATGTAGCAAACATTTTTCACCCATTAGATGATGATTGCATTGTTAGTGAACCTTAATATGAAATATTACGCACAACTGTAGGCATCATGGTTTTTTAGGCATTGTTGTGTGTGAGACAGAAGCTGAAACATACTATTCAGGAAATACCTATAGGAACTGAAATTATTTGTCTGGAATAAAATACTTCACTTTAAAATACACACTGAATTAAGAAGTGCAGATTATTGATTTTCTAAGTAAAAGACGTGTACTCGAGATAAATATTTTTGACATGAACACATTCCAAATCCAAAACTGCACAACATTGTACCCTGATATTCTTTGAAGTGTCCACTTTTGAATCCTTTCTTCTTTCCAGCCCTAGCATAGCCCATTCTGTTTCTTGCATCAGCCATGTTTGCAGTCACTTATAATGGGCGAAACTATTTTGGGCCTATTCCTGTAATTTGAGTTGCAGGTTGAATTACTTTCAAGAATCTCCTTTGAAGACAGTCAGAATGGAGGCCTTCATTCCATTTCTTTGGTAGTTTTGAAATCGAACACAATAGGCTGTATTTGCGTCCTGCACCACTTAGCTATTGTTTTCATTTTCACTGCAACCTTCGCTAAATTCAACATGCTTGAAAAAAATTACCTTCCTGGAAATATTTTTCCTAATAAAGCTGAAGTTTTTGATATGAATTTGTAAAGATATCAGGCCTTGCCGTAGTCTCAAAGTCTGAAGATTGAGATTTTCTACCCTGCTGTAGATCTTTAAATATGTAATCCCAGTTAACACTTCAGATATGAATATCAAAGGGGTATGGCACTGTCGGTTAAGTCATTTTTTTTTCACATGGAAAATTAACTTGAGGTCCTATCTCCCTGTCAGTTGGGTGTCAGTAACCCTTCAGCTCTAGTTCAAGATGGAGGGATATTCTCCTGCTGATGTGGTAATTAATTATCCCTCAACAAACATCGCAAAACAACTCTGATGAACAGCCATCTCGACTTGAAATGTTGGCTTGCAGTCTCTCCAGGGATGCTTCCTGATCCACTGTGATCTCCAGAATTTGTTGTTTTCAGAATATTCTTTGTATCTGCTGTTTGTGGATTTTCAAGTACTCCACATTCTGCTCCTTTACTTTTTATAATGTTCTTTTCATAATAAACTGAGGGTGTTTGTACAGTTAATCTGGTGGCATGAATTTAAAGACTATGCATCATCTAACTCCTACTTGTGAATAAGAAATTAGAAGGTGCAAATCCATGCAGTTCTTGTATATCTTTTTTTGAGATATTGACCTGGGTGTTCCAAACAGAGATCAAAAGGGTAGCATAGTTACAATATGACATTGCTTTCTTTTTCCAAATGTTACATCATATGTTTTTACCCTATATTCTCACAAGATGCTGCAGTATATTTATAAAGCTGTGCCTTACGTTTTTTAGGAGTATTTAGCTGATCACAGTTGGAAGTCAGCACATGGGCACACTAGAGATTCATTAGCATACTTCAAACCAAAAGGGTGTTAGGTTTGCTTTATTCAGTCTTGAATATTTTATAGAATGCATGTTCACTGCTAAAGGTCACAATGTAGCATGCATCTAACCATATGAATCCCTTTAGACGCTATGAAGGGCCTTTTATCTTTGCATCTCTGAAGTGGAGTGAGATTGGGGTAAGCACGTAACTGAATTATTTTTACAACTCCTTTTATGAATTAACAAGAGGATTTTACATAACAAGGAGATATGAATGCTTTTAACAGCAGTGTACAAACTGTACACAACTAACCTGTGCTGACAAAACCAAAACAAATTGTCAATGGTTAGATGTGACTCTGCAAATGGATGGCACTTGCTGGACATTTCTAACTTCACCCCACCTTCTGGTTGACAGACATACACACACGCAGAGACACAGACATACACAGACACACGTATACACACACACGTACGCACACACGTATACACACACATGTCCAGAAGTTGCCCCACTCTACCACTGCACTGTTGTTACTTTCATTGACAGAATTTTCATGTAAATCGCTAAGTCAAGAACTTAAACTAATTATCCAAAAAAGACTAATGAAATAGTTCATCTTTGTTTAATCACCAACTATGGTTTTAGCCCTCCTTGAGCACACAATTTCCCTTCTTAGCCCATGTTAACTCATGCAGTAAATGGTTCCCTCTTTTTAGGTCCTATCTTTCTTGCCATTCTTTTAAATCTATTATCATCAGCTCCCTCCTCAAAGCTTACATCTATGCAAACTATTTTCCCAATTCCAATTTCCTGCTTCCCTTCACAATCTGAGGTGTGTTCCCATCTCTCAAATCTCAGAACTTCATGTTTAATTCCTCCAGTTATGTTTTGGTCTTTGCAAAATGTTACAGTTGTGAGGTTTACAAGATTATGTTGGGAATGTACATTAAAGTTAGTGTAATTGAAGGGAGGTGATGTGACTTGTTCTGAAGTCTGCCTGACCGCCAGAATGATTTGATTTTTAGAGGTAAAAGGAAGCCAGAGAAGTGATTGCTGGGCCTCTTGCTGAGAAATTTGTATCATCGATAGTCACAGGTGAGGTGATGGAAGACTGGAGGTTGGCTACTGTGGTGCCGCTGTTTAAGAAGGGTGGTAAGGGTGAGCCAGGGAACTATAGACCAGTGAGCCTGACATCAGTGGTGGGCAAGTTGTTGGAGGGAATCCTTAGGGACAAGATGTACATATATTTGGAAAGGTAACGACTGATTAGGGATAGTTAACTGCATGGGAAATAATGCCTCACAAACTTGATTGAGTTTTTTGAGGAAGTAACAAAGAGGTAGAGTTAGTAAGTTTGCAGATGACACCAAAATTGGAGGTGTAGTGGACTGCGAAGAGGGTTACCTCAGATTACAACAGGATCTTGTCCAGATGGGCCAATGGACTGAGAAGTGGCAGATGGAGTTTAATTCAGATAAATGTGAGGTGATGCATTTTGGGAAAGCAAATCTTAGCAGGACTTATACACTTAATGGTTAGGTCCTTGGGAATGTTGCTGAACAAAGAGACTTTGGAGTGCGGGTTCATAGCTCCTTGAAAGTGGAGTCGCAGGTAGATAGGATAGTGAAGGTGGCGTTTGGTATGCTTTCCTTTATCGGTCAGAGTATTGAGTACAGGAATTGGGAGGTCATGTTGCAACTGTTCGGGACATTAGGTAGACCACTGTTGGAATATTGTGTGCAGTTCTGATCTCCTTCCTATCAGAAAGATGTTGTGAAACTTGAAAGGGTTCAGAAAAGATTTACAAGGATGTTGCCAGGGTTGGAGGATCTGATCTATAGGGAGAGGCTGAGCAGGCTGGAGCTGTTTTCCCTGGAGCGTCGGAGGCTGAGGGGTGACCTTATGGAGGTGTACAAAATAATGAGGGGCATGAATAGGGTAAATAGATAAAGTCTTTTCCCTGGGGTCAGGGCGTCCAGAACTGGAGGGCATAGGTTTAGGGTGAGAGGAGAAAGATATAAAAGAGACGTAAAGGGCAACTTTTTCATGCGGAGGGTAGTACGTGTATGGAATGAGCTGCCAGAGGATGTGGTGGAGGCTGGTATAATTGCAACATTTAAGAGGCATTTGGATGGATATATGAATAGGGAGGGTTTGGAGGAATTATGGGCTGGGTGCTGGCAGGTGGGACTAGATTGTGTTGGGATATCTGGTCAGCATGGATGGGTTGGACCGAAGGGTCTGTTTCCATGCTGTACATCTCTATGACTCTATGAAGACTCAGATTGTTTAACTGAGATACTTGAGGTATTTAACATTTGAAGGCAATGGCAGCAGTCTCAGTGCTTGTGATGAGTAAACTGAGTCTCCAAAGTCCCCCATAAAAAATTGAGAATATCAGGTTGTAAACAGTGGGTTTTAAACTGTCCATGTTATAGTACCCATGAAGCAATGGAGGATTGTCAGCTTCAGGTCAGTGTAAGCCTTTTAGTGTAAATCATGCATGTGTTGGTAGGATCAGCCTGTCTGAAATGATTGTGCTGTGACAGAGTCATACTGTGTGATGGCCCTGACATTGCAGTGAGAAGTTGATGATCCCTTGCTGAGTCCAGGTGTTTGTTCATCTTCATTCGGCACTGGAATGAAGGGTCTGTTCCCATGCTGTACATGTGTATGAACTCTCTGACTCCAATGACATTGAAGTCAATTTGTTGATGTCTTGTAAATGAATTCAAGTTATTCACATTGATAAGGTGAGTGGCTAATTAATGCATTATTTCTTGATTAGGTTGTTTACAAAAAGAATGCCAAGAAAGATTTTCTTAGCTTTTGTTAGCTTAGTGCTTTGCAATTATTACAGTACACCTGAACAGACTCATTGATCATCCATTTAACCTCATCTCTTTTCTTTTACAATGTATTACCCTTTGACTATGCACTTAGATGTCAGCCTACGTTATCTACTCAAGTCCTGAAAGGAGCTGAAAAAGTAACCGTACGATTTCAAGGTGAACAGATGAAGATATAAAAATAGAGGACAGGAAAAGACTATTAGCTAAGAACCAGTTTCAGTTTGAAATGAGAACACCTACAGTGTTCTGCTTTTGGCCTTTGAAATAATGACTTCACAAGCTCACAGAATTGTTATGGGGCAGAAGGAGGACATTTGGCCTCTCATGTCTGCACTGACTTTCTGAGCACTTTCATTTATTGCCGATCTCCTGTCTTTTCCCCATGGCCCTGTGCACTTTTTCTATTTAAATAATCATCTCATGTCCTGTTGAGTGTCTAAAATAAATCTGCCTCCACTGCAGTTCCAGGCGGTGCATTCCATCCCCTCTGTTCACTCATCACCTTTGCTTCATTTGCAAGACACTTTAAATCTGTGCCCCAGAACGTTTGATTTATCTTGATCAAGGTAGTCTGGAGAGGACTAGTTAATATAAGTCATCTGTTCGTAGAATTGGGTTTCATACCAGAAGATAATTATTTTCATGGGATCAATGACCTCTGGAGAAAATTGTCATGACATAAAGTGAACATGGCATTGAAAAGAGAGCTAAATGAGAGTTGGTTCGAGCTCCAGCGCAGGGATTTGAGGATATAATCTTGGTAGATTTTACGTTGGTGTCTACATGATGTATTGCTTAGTCACTGTGATTTTCTGAAACTTGACATTAGTTAAATCAGTGAGGAATTTCCCAGCACTGTTAAGTTGGCCGAAGATGTTGTTTTTCTTTCGGCTTTCCCAGGAGATTGTATGGTTAGCTGGAGGGAAGTGGTTGGATGGTTCTGCAGAAGTTATACTATGAGAGCACAATGTAGGCTCAAAGGACCAGCTGGTATTTACTTATCCTTCCTTTTCATATGTTTGTAATAAAATAGTCACCGAAAGTGAGGAGAGGGTTATGTAGAAATATGTTCATGCAAGGAATTGTTAAAGTATGGAATGCGGTTCGACAGGATGTGGTTAAGCAGAGACCCATTACTTTTCATGGCAGATAACTGGTTGAAGGAAAAGAAGATAACAGGGCTTTGAGGAGAGAGTGAGGTTAAGTGATTATCTGTGGAGGACAGTCCTATACAGCCAGTAGAACTGTGAGTTTGTAAATCCTTCTTTCACCTACATTTTCAATTAGAGTAAATTTATAAACTGCACCACTAGAATGAAGTTGGAATGGAGGACAAAATTGTGGATTTAAGAAAATTTAGTATAGTGTGGAAAATGTGCATTTTCTGAATGGAATTTCAACAGTTCTGAATTGCGAATTCAAAACTTGCAGAATGAAGTTCAGTATAGAACTGTAGGATTTATAGCACAGACAGAGAGTTCTCCTGCTTTTTATTTTCTGCACTGGATGTTTGCCAGAGCCAGTCAGTACAACCACCTCTGCTTTGCTGCTTCCACCTCGGTCCTCTTCAAGAACAGAATTTTTTAAATTCACTTATTAAAACGCATCATAATTTTGGACAACTCTATTTTGTCATCTTGTAGTTGCCTTTGCGTCAGTGACAATCATCCCAGATTCTTGAGTCTCGCCTCACAATTTGCTGTTTGTTTGACTTATGCATCATCCTGCTAAATCTATTCAGCCTATGACTTTTAATTAGGGTATCTAAGGCTGCATTCTATATTCTAACTGCAACTTGCCCAGTGGCTTGCATACATGAATTGTTTCTTCATGTCTGTTGTAATCCATGTTCCATTTAATAAACTTACTTGGCCATGCTCGCTTCAACTCTGTTTGTAGCACTCTCGCCTGTGAACTCCAAGGTTGGGGATTCAAGCCAAGTCAGCTTGAGCACAAAACTCATATGTGACACCTGAGTGCAGTACTGAAGGAGCAGTGCACTGCCTGAGGTTCTGTCTTTCAGATAAACATTAAATGAAGATACAATCTGCTTGCATGGGTTGGTGGTAAAGATCCTATGGCTCCATTTCAGTGAAGAGCAGAGGCAACGTCCTGGTCTTTATTTAACCCTCAGTCATTGCTGTTTGGAGAAATTCACTGAGCATCCACATTGTGTACTAACTAACAGTTCCCTGTTATACAATATTTCAATTAAGAACTTCATTGGCCATAAAGCTCTTCAAGATATTTGGTGGTAATGAAATGTGCTATGTAAATGTAAGACTCTCTACATTCCGATCTTCTTTTTCCATTGTTTCCTTTCTGTTCATTTCTTCTAGTCTTTTCCTTTTCAACTTTTTGTTTTCTTTTCCATTCTAATATTCTATCTTCTTGTTAATAGTTTAATGGCCTATCTACCAACTCTTGCAACTTAAGCCAAACTCTGTAATATTCATACACGTTTGTTTATGTGTGCTTTTTAAGTATACTTCACATGTACCCTAAATGTATATATCAAACAGCTTACTGTCCACTTTTCTACTTGTACAACGTACCCTGAATTTTCAAACAAATCTCTTTTGAAGCACCATCTTGAATATCTACTGAATATTCAGGCCTGCTGCGTCTACTGTGTTCCCTTCCAAGAGTCATTTCATAAGCAAACAACTCAACAACATATCTTTAAATGAACTGTATATATCCTGATTAAGTTATGCATTGCTAAATGTTTCACTGATTTCCATGACAATTACAGCACAGAAGGAAGCCAGGCAGCCTGCTACGTCTGGGCTGGATCCCCGTGGATCAAATCACTTAGTGCTATTACTCACTGCTCTCCCTGTAGCTCTGCATGTTCAGTTTTATCAATAATACATGAATATTTTGACATGTCTTTTTGCTTATGTCATAAATTTGTAAAATGGACCAAGTTCAATTAATTCTGAGTTCCGAGATGAATATTAATTAACCAAATGGTGAAAATAAATTGTCAACTTGCACGACCGACATTTTGTGTTTTATTTCGACCATATAATTGTACAAAATTAAATTGCAAGAACAGCTTATTTTGAGCTATATCAAATGTCTTAGAAGGAACCTCCCTGCTGGATTATCTGGCTAAACTAGTTTTTATAATTGTTGGCGAATATTTCTGATCATCGTTGGTCATTGCAATCTTCTCAACTATGCTGCTCTGTGATCAAGATTGTAAAATCAAAAACACAATGAGCTCATCTTAGTTTTTTTGCTTTTAAGTGTTGGTTTCACTGAGTTTTTGAAGGAGATGCCCTGCAGGTGCCCTGACATTTGCCCTGCCAGACCAGAGAAATTTGATGCCCACGTTGTGGGCAGGAACCTGAAGGTCATGCTGGGCAGCATGGCGCACAGATAAGAGTATCTTCCCTCTCCTGGACTAGCAGAGATGGCAACAAAATTAGACTAGAGTCTGAGATGGCAACCCAGGTTAGCGCAATCCCAGGTTAGAGGACCAGCATAGTAGGAGGAAGATCATGACCGTCTCCACCAGGGAAGGGCCACCACCTTCACTCCAATACTCCACACTCACTCTACCACTGTTACAGTAGTCACCCACCCCTCCACCCCAAAGTACATGCCCTACTACTCTCACTTTTGCCCACAAGTTCCTTCCTCAGTTGCTCTCACCCATTCAAACCCAACAGCACTAAAATATACAAAAGAGCTGTGGATGCTGAATCTGAAAGAAAAACTGATATTGCTGGTGAAACTCAGCAGGGCTGACAGCATCTGTGGGAAGAAAGCAGAGTTAACATTTCAGATCCAGTGACTCTTCAACAGAACTCTTCAGCAGCACGAACCCTTCAGACTGTCTGCACTACCTACTCACTCACTCACTCAGGGCACCTCCCCCTATAGACCAGAAAAACCAGCTGTGCCACCCATTTTCTCTCTCTCTCTCTGCCTCTCTCTCTAGCAAAGCGTGTCAGGCAGCATCTGAGGAGAAGGGAAATCGACATTTCTGGCAAAAGTCCTTCATCAGGAGTGGACCCTGACGTGACCTGAATGAGGAGTGCTGACAGCCATCCCTGCTTTGTGTCTGCACTAAACAGCAAGCCATTGCTGCAGTACTGTGCGCCTGGACTGAGGGGGCAATACACAAAATGCAAGGCAAAGATGCTGTGCAAATCCGGGAAATGCTCCTCATTGAGTGAGGCAGGTGGCCTCTGGCCAACAATTGCAGACAAGGCAGGACATTATTGGCTCAGCTCTTGACTGAAGTTGGTGGGATGGCACTTAATCACTTAACTGGTCCCTGGTTCAATAAGCTTTCTGCTGGTGGGAGACATGCCACAATTATTGCACAAAGCACTAAATCCTGGCTGTAAGTGTTTCTTTTATTTGTTGTTATAGCGCATTTCTATTTTCTCCCTTCCTGTTACATTCAGATGGCTCTTATGAAGCAATTGACGTCTATTCTGGACACAGACTTTGATGACCTTTCACAGATCTGTGGCTCCTTTGGTCCCTCTCCCCAGCCCCCACCCCCACCCCATCAACCTCAGCCCCCTTTTAAATTGGCTTACAAACTCATACTTCCATTTTCCTTCTGTCCTGATGAAAGATCATTGAACTATAACTTTCCTTCCTTGGAGAAGTGTGGATTTGGAGAAGTAAGAAAGTTGGGAAAACACGGCGAAGCTGAAAGGTTTGGAATTTTGACATTGAAAGCATATTTCCAGATATTCGCTCAAGTTTTAAACATTGACTTCAGAACCTTGCTATTGAGTGGCGACTTCTTGTTTCCTTGCATTTTCATTTCAGTAAAACTCTGTTTTCCTTATTTCTATTCCACGTCGGGTTCTCTCCTCCCCTCCAAAACAAAATGGAACTGGTTAATGTAACTATGATGTAAGAGAGTCCAGGAGGGTCCCTGGAAACTCCCCTATTGGTTGTCCCAACCTTTATCCAACCCTGAATCACCACAGGGTCCCTACATGCTCCATAGACATCATCCTTCTTTCAAATGTGTTCACAAACAAGTCAGCATCAGCAAGCTACCTATTTCACTACATCATGCCTCGTCAAGACCAACTCTCAGACCATTTTGGATTTTCAGAGTTTTACTTTGGAGCTCAGTGACACCGAGTGACCTGCAAACATCCACATAGCATGGTACCTTCTGACACTTTGGTTTCTTTGCAGTCATTCATTTTGGACTTTTGTGGAGGCTGCCAGTCTCTGAAATTTCCTTTACAATTTTGCACAGAGGAAAGAACGGGCAGTTTTGTCATGGTGGGCAGCACTGGACAATGACAGGGGTGGATATAAAGCTGCAAGAAATGGTGCTGTGTCAGTTTCGCACGTATAGCATGTGACAGCACCTTATGTGGCAAACAGACATTACACACATGGCCATGTCTGAAAGTCAAAGGCACCCAGTCCTCAGTAGGATCAACAAGGACCACAGTCAGTCAAAGGGGATGTCTGAATCTAGTCCATGGGGTTGGCTAGGTCTGTAATGGTGCTTGGTTCTACTGGAGATCCATGAACTTGTGTTTGGAGTTTGGACTATGGCCAGGCCTGCAGATCCATTGTAACCTTTCTGAGGATTATACCTAGCTCAGTCACGGTGCTGCAGAGACATTTGTCTGGTGGGCGCTTCCTGCAGTGTGATGAGGGAGAGATCTGAAGATGCTGGAATGGATGGATTTATCAATTTTCTTTTTGTTTGCTACTTCCCATTATTTTCTCTTCAGCTATATATTTTGTATATTCATTGTGAGATCTCCAATTTTTTCCTACCTCAGACATTAAATAAACTGACATGTGATTAACCAGGTTAGGTCTTACAGTCTTGAAAATAGACATTATGATGTTGGCTGCACTCTGATCCTAAAGAAAAGACCCATTCTCATTAGAAAATGAAATGTAATTGCCAATTTCTGTCCTCTTCCTTCTCCTGTTTTTTGGGGCAATGAATCTGATCAGTTCCGAGCTTTTGTCCTCACGTGTACAGTAATTACTTGTGCAAACATTTTATCTCATTTATTATAATCATAATGTATTGTACATCTTATGTAGTTAAGTAATTTTTCTGGTACCAAAGATTTAGGAGAAATATAGGTAAGTTGATCCATTGAGTCTACACTGCCATTCAGTAAGATCATGTCTGGTCTGAGTATGGTCTCTGATCCATTTCCCTGTCTGTCCCCATTACCCTTGACTCCCTTGTCCATCCAAAATCTGTCCAACTCAGCCTTGAGTGAATTCAACAACTCACTGCTTTCTAGGAAGAGAGTTCCACAGACTAACAAACTGTTGAGAGACAAGAAAAACTCCTCATCTTCATCTTAAAAGGGAGACCTGAAACTCTGTCCCCTAGTTTTCATCTCTTTAAAATGAAATGTCCCTCCAGTGCCCACCCCATCAGATCGCCTCAGAAAATTATGTTTCAATTAAATCACTTCTTGTTCTACTAAATTCAAATGCATTCAGGTGAAAACTTTCTTAAGATAAGCCATCCATTCCATGAGGGAGCTTTAGGAACCTTTTCTGAACTGCTTCTAATGTAATTGCATTCTTTTTTTATAAAGAGACCAAACTGTTCACAATACACCAGATGTGGTGTCACCAAGGATCCATACAGCTGCATAAAAACTTACTTATTTTAGTATTGACCACCTTCTGTACTACCCACAACTGTTTTTGTCAGCAAACTTGCTAATCAGACAGCCTACATTTTCATCCACAACATGTATACACATTACAGATAATAGAGGTCCCAGCATTGATTCTTGTGGAATACTGCTGGTCAAAGACCAGTCAAAAAAGCACTCCTCCACAACCACCCTCTCTCTTCCATGATCAAGCCAATGCTGCATCCAACTTACCAACTCGCTGTGGATCCCATCTGACTTAATCGTCTGGACCAGCCTCCCATGAGGGACTTTGTCAAATGCTTTCGTAAAGTCCACATGTTTTTAACCGATTTATATATTTGTGGAAAAAATACTCCTGACATCTGCTTTTATATTTACTACCCAGAGTTCTCTCTTACACTGCTTTTTATCCTTTCTACTCTGTCTTTGCTGGTTCTTAATAAAAAGCTGCCTGAACTTCTGACCTGCTAGCAATCGTTTTGTAACATTAATGTAATTAGTCGACTGAGAAGTGTAGTTGGGTATTGACTCTATACATTGCTGTGCAATAAATATCAAGCAAATGAACAGTCCCAAATTACTATTGCCTGCGTTTTGTTGTCTGAAAATTTAACCGAACTAGGCTGTTTACTTACATTCTAGGATTGTATCAGTTTGACAAAAGTGAGAAAATAATAGTCACTTTAATATTGTTTTACGAGTGGAAAAATAATATACTGTAAAAGTTTACATTTTACAATTATTTACAGCTGAATAACATAAATGCTACTTAATTGCTTTCTATTATTTTCCTTTTGCTGGCGACTGACTGGACTCCTTTAACAGTGACAATTTCAAGCAACAGGTTACAGGCATAAAAGGCTCTAGCTAAAAGAATCATACAATCTTTAATGCATGAAGCCCTAAAAATGCAGAACTCTGCAGTTAACTAATATATTCAACTTAATCATATATTGTCAGCATGAACCATAAACCACAGACACAGCTCTAGCCCCTGACAATCCTGTGGTTATAAACATGAACAGTCTTGTCACTCACTAGGGAAAAAAAGGTGATAATTACAATGCTCTGCACTGTTCCTTGTCAATCTATCAGATTTTATTGGGCCTTTATTGTTTACAGTGTTTGGTAAGAAGGCAGAACTTCAATAAAATCACAACAAGTATTAAAAGGGAGGAGGGAAAATTGCCTTGACACAGGAGGTGTTTTAATATGGAATTCTCAATCACAAGCTACCGTTGAAGCAGAGTCTATATATTACTTTCAAAGGAAATTGGTTGCATTCTGAGAAAAGGAATATCAGTGAATAGAAATAGAGGAGGTGGCTGATATGGATTAAATCAATAGGTGGACTGAATCCCTAATTCTGTTCATAATGTAATAATTTTACCCCATTTTTACAAATTTTCTCTGTAGTCCAGATTAGATTGCTGCCTTATGTTAGTAATGGTTTTGCACTCCTGTAACTCACTCAACTAGCCATTCTTCATGTATAAACATGAA
The DNA here is from genome assembly GCF_020745735.1 of Hemiscyllium ocellatum. Taxonomy (NCBI): domain Eukaryota; kingdom Metazoa; phylum Chordata; class Chondrichthyes; order Orectolobiformes; family Hemiscylliidae; genus Hemiscyllium; species Hemiscyllium ocellatum. Next base: position 75,261,883 of record NC_083405.1, read on the forward strand.
GTGTTTTCGCAGTTTGTTGTGAAATAGGAGGATAGTGTTAACTGATACCAATCTCTTCTATAAACACAAACTGCTAGATAGTGGGCAGGAATAGGAACCCCTGCCTGTTTTCCCCCCCTTTTCCCATTTGAAAACTGTTGAGAATAATTGTATCATTAAATGAGTTAATTAAGTACAGACTAGAAGTCCAACCTGGACCATTTTGGTTTGTATATTTGAGGGTTTGAAGGTCTGATGGTCTACACATTTATAAGGCCATAACAAAAGCAGTTTTTGTTAATTAACTCATGAATGGCTGTTTCATTCTCCAACCACTACCACCTCAAACCCCACGATCCTCCATCACACATGCACCCAATGTGATGGTTACTGTTGAGTTCTTTGTGTTTGTGTGGTGCATACTCTGGGTATGTCCTTGGAAGTGCAAGCCGTGGGCATGGATGTTGATAGGAGCATGGGCTGGCATGTGGTCACAAATAAGACCTTTTCAAACAGCTCCTTCATGCAAACCTTTATTCACAACTTCTCTGAAAAGCTAGAAAACATGAGTCCTCAAGAAACTAGCATGACTTGATGAAAATGGTAGTGGACAAGGAGATTTCAGCACTAGAGTGTTGCCATCTGGCTAAGGTCTCTCACGCCAATGAAGTTGAAGGTGCTGGGACTGGGAGTAGAGGAATGGAATGGAAGTCCCATCTATCACTTGAAAGCTTCACTGAGTCTCCCAACTCCACAACCTCCAACCCAGCCCATGGTGTGCAATATCATGAACTGTTTTTGTTACTGCATTTGAAAACTTTGCCCATGCTTGATTCAGTTTGGACTCCAGTATATGAAGCCTATTCCTCATGGTGATTAATATTTCCCATGATAGTAGCCAATCTAATGCCCAGGGACAAGAATTGCTTTGTTTGAACCTCAGTGGTAATGTTCTGCCTGCAGGGTTTCAATTATCAAATAATTAAGAAGTAAGTTTGTGGTTTTTTAAGTTACAATAATTGGTCACTTGTGTATGGAATCTGGTTGTACAGATATTTTTCAGCTATGTGTTGAATCAGATGCTTTGCTGATTTAGCTTTATCTCCATTGCTATCCTTTTTTAAAAAGAATTACAATCAATAGTTACAGCTAAAGTTTGTATTTCACTCTCAAGTTGGTTTTAGAAACAAGTTATTTAGTATTGTGTAATGCCCCTCAGTCCTAAAATAAGAACATGGATTACTTGGACGTACAAAGTGAAACACCAGTCATTGTAGTTATTGCTACTTGGCACAGCTGGTGTCTTTTCAAAGATTTGAAATCCTTTTTTATTAAAATGTGGAAAAAGTTCAAATACAACGAAAACGAAGAGGCCACCTTTGAGCATGTAGCTTCAAGTACTTTACGTATGTTGGCTGCAAAGGTAAAACCATAGCTGTAAATATAAAGTAAATTGCTTTCTGATCATGTTCTTTTATCTTCCACACGTTCAGATGTGTTTAAGGCATTCATGTCTGAGATTCACACCTGGAGTGTTGTGTGCAGGTCTTAACACCATAACGCATAGGACCAGAAATTAGGCCATTCAGCCCATCGAGTCTGCTCCACCATTTAATCATGGCTGATAAGTTTCTCAACCCCATTCTCCCACTTTCTCTCTGTAACTCTTGATCCCCTTGATACTAAAGTACTTATCTATCTCAGTCTTGACTATATTCCTTGACCTGGCCTCCATAGCCCACTGTGGCAATGAATTCCATAGATTCACCACTTTCTGGCTGAAGAGGTTTCTCCTTATCTCTGTTCAAAAAGGTCTTCCCTTTACTCTAAGATCCTTGGGTTCTAGTCTCTGCTACCAATGGAAACATCTACTCTGAATAGGCATTTCAATATTCTGTAATTCTCAGTTAGATCCCCCTCATCCTTCTAAACTCCACCGTATATAGACCCAGAGACCTCAAACATTCCTCATATGTTAAGCCTTTCATTCCTCGGACCATTTGCGTGAACCTCCTCTGAACACACTCCAGGGCCAATGCATCCTTCCTGAGATATGGGGCCCAAAACAGCGCATAATACTCAATATGGTGGTCTGACCAGAGCCTTATAGAGCCTCAGAAGTACATCCCTGCTTTTATATTCAACTTCTCTCAAAACAAATGCTATCATTGCATTTGCCTTCTTAACTACTGACTCAACCTGCAAGTTTACCTTGAGGGAATCCTGGACTAGAACTCCCAAGTCCCTTTGCACTTCTGACTTCTGAATTTTCTGCATATTTAGAAAATAGTCACACCTCTGTTCTTCCTACAAAGTGTATGACCTCACACCTTCCCACATTGTACTCTATCTGCAACGTCTTTGCTCATTCTCCTAACCTGTCCAAATCCGTCTGCAACCTCCCAGCCTCCTCAATGCTATGTGTCGCTCTACCTATTTTTGGATCATCTGCAAATATGGCCAAAACGTCCTCAGTTCCTTTATCTAGATTGTTAATATATAAAGTGAAAAATTGTGGTCCCAATACTGAGCCTCACGGAATACTACTTCTCACCAGCTGCCATACTGAGAAGGACCCTTTTTATCCCCACTTTCTGTTTTCTGTAATACAGTAAAACTCCTAGCCATGCCAGCACCTTGCCTCTGACACCATGGGCCTTTATCTTACTCAGTAGCCTCCTGTGCGGCACCTTGTCAAAAGCCTTCTTAAAGTCCAGATAGATAATATCCTTTGGTTCTCCTTGGTCTAACCTGCTCATTACATCCTCAAAGAATTCTAGCAGATTAGTCAGGCATGACCTCCCTTAATGAATCCATGCTGACTTTGCCTTATTTTATCATACACTTCCACGTATTCAGAAATCTCATTCTTCACAGTGGATTCTAGGATCTTACCCACAATCAAGATGAGGCTAATCAGTCTGTAATTTTTCTTCTTTTGCCTAACTCCTTTTTTGAACAGGGATGTCACATTAGCAATTTTCCAGTCCTCTGCGACCCTCCCTGATTCTAGCGATTACTGAAAGATTGGCACTAGCGCATCTGCTATCTCTTCAGCTGTCTCCCTTTTGGTCTCCTTCTCTGAGACAAGATGTTCTGGCTGTGGAGGGAGTGCACCGAGTCTGATTTCTGGGATGGCAGGATTGACAGATAAAGAGATACTGGATCAGCTCTGGCTATATGGACTGGAGTTTAGAAGAATTAGGGGGATCTCACGGAAGTAAGAGGAGGATATATTTTGCAAGTGTTGAAACAGTGAATGACACATCATTTGACTCTAATCAATGCAGTCTTTCATTTTATTTTCTCCTGTCTTGATGTGACGTGCTGCATTGGCATGGATAGCTCAGCTTGTACATGAATTCCTATTTATGGCAAAAAATACAATGGTATCTGGGACACTCTACACACATGCATTGACTGCTTCATGTTTGCTGCCACTTCTCACTAGTTCAATCCAATAAGGGGCTAACTGAATTATTGAGCCACCTTAACATCAAATGTCCAAAATCCATTTGCATATATTGGGAAATCCCTCATATGTTTTGAATAGCAGGACACTGTATTTGGAGTCTGTCCACATGGAAACTGGATCCAAATGTGATAACTTTGGGATGATGGTACCTGTTGGTAACTTGCATATTGCTCCACTAAGGTGCATGTTAATAATAAAGGGGTTTTGCTTGAGGAATTGAGTTGTGAATATTAAAATAAGCTAAAGGATTTTCAAGTGGAACGAAATGTGCTTTAACCAATATAGTTTAATGCTGAATGAATTATTTGTACAATACTCTGAGAGATAAAATTTTTCCCATTTTTACCAAAATAGATCAAAATGCTCTCTGAAAAATTGAAATTCCCTAATTTTACAACTATTATTCTTAAATAAATTTGAGATGTCTCAACATATTTGCTCCTCAGTTTCCCTCTGACTACTGGAGGTGCCTGTAATGAAATCCCATCAAAGTGATCATCCCTTTCTTATTTCTAATTTCTACCCATATAGTTTCACTGAGTGATCCCTCGGAAACATCCGGAAGTAGTAATGTTTTCTTTAATCAGAAATGCCAATCCCCCTTCTCTCATGCCTGCCTTTGTATTCTTCCTATAGCATCCAAAACCCAGAATGTTGAGCTGCCACTCCAGTCCTTACTTCAGCCACATTTCTGGAATAACTATGACATCCCAGTCCTATGTTCCTATAAATGCTCTGAGTTCATCAGCCTTACCTGTAGGACTCCTTGCACTGAAATAAATGCAGTTTAATTCTTAAGACTTTGACTTGCTCTTGTCTGCCTTTCCTAATTAATATTTATTTACCTACAACACTTACGCATGTATTATATATTTTCAAAAGCAATTCATTAGGTGTAAATAATAAGAACTGTTTCAAATGTAATTACCAGTTGACAGCTTACAGCTGTCATTACTCAGTGCATGAACACTTGTAGGCATGGCGATGAGATAATTGATTGTACCTGACCCTGACATTCTCTTTTCAAGTGGTAAAAGTGTTACAATTTGTGACATTTGAAACTGGTTATTCTATATGTCCCATTGGAAATTTCTTTGAGCAATGATGATGCTTGGTTCACTGTGAAACCCCAAGAATCAATCCTTTTAAAAATACAATGAAAATGGATCTGCTAGTTAAAGGATGTATGGTCAATGCATTGAACGTTTTTAGTCTCAATTCCCGAGAGGGACTGTTTTAAGCTCTCGGCTCATACTCAGCTTTATTTCCAACAAGGAAAAATTGACTTTTGAAAATAGTCCACACCTCTATTCTTCTGACCAAAGCACATAACCTTACATTTTCCCACCTTGTATTCCATTTGCCACCTCTTTGTCCATTCCTGTAGCCTGTCCAAGTCATTCTGCAGCCACCCTGCTTCTTCAACACTACCAGGCAATCCATAGGGATCATATGGGTGAGATGATAAGTTGGTACAGAATTAGCATGGTCATAGAAGACAAAGGTATTTTTCTGACTGGAGATTTAATCCTGGTAAGTATGAGTTTATGGATTTTGGAATGGTCAAATACAAGAGGAAAGTATACAGTAAATGGGAGGATGCTTCGGAGCCTTGATATGCAGAGGGATCTTGGTGTACAAGTTCATAGCTCTGTGAAAGTGGCAAGTGGATAGGGTGGTAAAAAGAAATAAGGCATGCTTACCTACATCAGTCAGGGCATTCAGTGAAAGGTTGACAAGTCATGTTACAGCTGTATAAAACCTCCTTGGATGCTGCCTGACTGCTGCGCTTTTTCAGCAACACATTTTCAGCTCTGATCTCCAGCATCTGCAGTCCTCACTTTCTCCTAAAACATTAATTAGGCCACATTTATATTGTGTGCAGTTTTGGTTGCCACACTATAGGAAGAATGTGAAGGCTTTGGAGAGGGTGCAAAAGAGGTTTACCAGGAAGTTTCCTGGATTACAGTGTATTAGCTATAAGGAGAGATTAGGCAAGCTTGGATTGTTTTTGCTAGAGCAACAGAGGCTGAGAGGCGACCTGATAGAAATGTTCAAATTATGAGAGGTATGGATAGTCGGAGTCTTTTTCCCAAGGTGGATGTGTTAAATACTAGGGGGCATAAGTTTAAGATGAGAAGGTGAAAATTTAAAGAAGATATGTGAGGCACATTTTTTATGCAAAGGGTGGTAAGTGCCTGGAATGCACTACCAGAGGAGGTCAGAGAAGCAGATACGGCAGCAACATTTAAGAGACATTTAGAGAGACATGACGGGTGAGGAATAGGAGCTATAGAGCATGTGTAGGCGGATGGGATTAGTTTAGAAGGTATCATGGTCATCACAGACATGACAGGCCAAAGGGCCTGTTCCTTTGCTGTGTTGTTCCCTGTTCTGTGTATATAAAAGTTCAGTGTGTAATTGCATCCTTACAGTGATGCTCATGAACTAGTCCTCAGGCTACATTGTAAATTCAAGAAAATTGAGAGACAGTGATGATGAATAGGTATAATGATGAATAAAATAAGACTCAGTTTGGACTATCTGCAATATATTAGCCACATAAGATACCAATCTTATTTTACTTACAAGTGCTTGTCAAGCTGCCATTGTTTGCTCCTCAGTGTACAAACTTGGGGTTTGATGATGTAATTCTGTTTAAGAAGGTTGTGCAGCGTGTTGTGCAGCACTTCCATTGCTGCACAATATTTATTGAGTTGAAGACTGACCTCTTTTGGAGAAAAGAAAGTAACAGCAACTCTTTCAGTTCTGGTTTTGTTGGCATGTTGCCCAAGGTGTGCCAGGCAGACTGATGTTGTATTACCGATAATTATGCTTGAATCTTGCATAACCCTTGTACAAAATTTCACAATACTCTAGGTGTAGATCATTGTATCAGGAAGTCTTGGAAAGTTTAAAACTGACACAGCCAATAACCTTAGAACCTTTCCTGTCTCCTTCAGCTTGTCACGTTTCCTGATAGAGCTTATGCTCAAAACATCGACTCTCTTGCTTCTCGGATGCTGCCTGACTGGCTGTGCTTTTCCAGCACCACACCTTTTGATTCTGATCTCCAGCATCTGCAGTGCTCACTTACCCCTAGCATTTCCTGAAGTTAATAACTAATGCTGGTGAATGGTCCCAGAAGCATGTTGACAGTCCTTGAGTACCGCTGAAAATGTGTTGCTGGTTAAAGCACAGCAGGTTAGGCAGCATCTCAGGAATAGGGAATTCGACGTTTCGAGCATAAGCCCTTCATCAGGAATGAGAGAGAGTAGCCAAGCAGGCTAAGATAAAAGGTAGGGAGGAGGGACTTGGGGGAGGGGCGATGGAGGTGGGATAGGTGGAAGGAGGTCAAGGTGAGGGTGATAGGCCGGAGTGGGGTGGGGGCGGAGAGGTCAGGAAGGATATTGCAGGTTAGGAGGGCGGTGCTGAGTTGAGGGAACCGACTGAGACAAGGTAGGGGGAGGGGAAATGAGGAAACTGGAGAAATCTGAATTCATACCTTGTGGTTGGAGGGTTCCCAGGCGGAAGATGAGGCGCTCCTCCTCCAGCCGTCGTGTTGTTATGTTCTGCCGGAGGAGGAGTCCAAGGACCTGCATGTCCTCGGTGGAGTGGGAGGGAGAGTTAAAGTGTTGAGCCACGGGGTGGTTGGGTTGGTTGGTCCGGGCGGCCCAGAGGTGTTCTCTGAAGCGTTCCGCAAGTAAGCGGCCTGTCTCCCCAATATAGAGGAGGCCACATCGGGTGCAGCGGATGCAATAGATGATGTGTGTGGAGGTACAGGTGAACTTGTGGCGGATGTGGAAGGATCCCTTGGGGCCTTGGAGGGAAGTGAGTGTGGAGGTGTGGGCACAAGTTTTACATTTCCTGCGGTTGCAGGGGAAGGTGCCGGGGGTGGAGGTTGGGTTGGTGGGGGGTGTGGAACAGGGGCAACTTATATCAGCTTTGACTCTGTGGCAGCAATTTTCAGCTGTCCAGTGCATCAGAGCTGAATCTGAACCTGTCTTCACCACAAATTCAGATACAGACTTTTCACAGATAGCAATCAGGAACCAGAGCCTTGGCTAACTTCTCACCCTCCTCCAATTTCTCTTCTGCTTAACAGCAGTGTGCCAACTGGAAAACCCCTTCAAACTTACATTGATATTCAAATTGACACCTGAACAGCAAAACCGAATATACTGTACTGACGCCAACCTGCAATATAATTTTTTTTAAAAATGCATTCACAGGATGAGAGTGTTGCTGGTTAGGCAGCATTTATTGCCTCTCCCCAATTGCCCAGAGGGCTGTTAAGAGTCAACTACATTGCTGTGGGTCTGGAGTCACATGTAGGCCAGACAGGTAAGGGTGGCAGCTTCCTTCCTGAAGGACTTGAATGACCCAGATGGGTTTTTCCAACAATCAACAATGGATTCATGGTCTTCATTAGACTCTTAATTCCAGATTTTTCTATATTGAATTCAGATTCCACTGTCTGCCATGGCAGGATTGGAACCAGGTCCCTGGTTTCTGGATTAACAGTCCAATGATAATACCACTAGGCCACTGCCTCCCCATAATTAGACTCTGTGTGAGAAAACGAACCATTGAGAGAAAGAAACCTTATTATTCAGTTCTTGCGTCTTAGAAAAGATTTACAATACTAAAATTGTAAACACTTGCCATCGTAATAAAACTAAATTAACATTGGTCCTCTCTTCTTGCAATCATTATGCCTAGTTCTAAAAGTGTAGGCATGTAGTTTTCCTCTTTGGATACAGTACAACGAAGTTAGAACTGGAAATGCCATCAGTTTTGCATTTTTACCAGTGTTAAATATCCTCCCAAGCTTTTGAGATAAGACGCAACCCTAAAATGGGTAATAGTGGTGAAAATGTGTTGCTGGTTAAAGCGCAGCAGGTCAGGCTGATGAAGGGCTTATGCCCGAAATGTCGAATTTCCTGTTCCTTGGATGCTGCCTGACCTGCTGCGCTTTAACCAGCAATACATTTTCAGCTCTGATCTCCAGCATCTGCAGACCTCACTTTTTACTCTAAAATGGGTATTACCCAACAGGAAAGCAAAGTGCACAATGAAACTACGAGCACAAATTCATATATAAGATTTCTTCACTTAAGTCTTAAATTTTAAGTTACAAATCATTTAACATCAGGCACAGCATATTTAAGATCTATGATCTAGAAAGTTTTTCAGTTTTAAATGTGACTTTCACACATTTTATAAACAAAGCAGGATCAGGTAGAGGAGAACGTTTCTTCATCAAAGGTTAAACAGAAATGCATTATTTTCTTGCTGCACCTGAAAAGCTGGTTGTGACTGTGAAGATTCTGAAAGAAGCACAATTGGATATTGCTCAAAATTTGAGAGTGGGAGGGATGGTCTGCTTTGTGGGCAGTTATTTATGCCGAGTGAGTATTTGATGAATGGACATAAAAGATCAATGAAACTTGACCGTATTGTAATTAGGCACCTAATGCTCAAATTTCTCCAAGTTTGAGGCAGATAATTTATTTGGCATTTGATTACTAGTCTCTCTGAGCACAAATGTGAAGTAAACGTCAACCAGTGTTAATGCTTAGAATATAGTTCTGTTCTAAACCAGGAATTTCAACATCTGCCATAGTGTGATTCAATTCCAGTAAAAATTTGGATTTTTTAAAAGGTTGTTGTGGTTCTGTTTGCCGAGCTGGAAGTTTTTGTTGCAAGCGTTTCGTCCCCTGGTTAGGCGACATCATCAGTGCTCTGGAGCCTCCTGCGAAGCGCTTCTTTGATGTTTCTTCCGGTATTTATAGTGGTCTGTCCTTGCCGCTTCTAGGTGTCAGTTTTGCACAAATCTTCGCACAAACCTTTTTAAAAGGTCTAATGGCAGCCATGTGACCATTTTGATTATTGTAAATACCCATCTGATTCACTAATTGGGAAGGATATCTGTCCTAACTTGGTCTGACCTACACAGGTCCACAGCAATATTGTTGACTTTTGAATGCCCTCTGAAAAGTCTTGAGCAAGCCATTTCCGTCAAGGGCAATTGGGGATGAGCAATAAATGCTGCCCCAACCAGTGGAACGCACATCTTATGAACAAATAAAAAATGTTGCATAGAAATTAGTGTCTTTAAACATTAGAATGCATTGCAAATATTAGGTTGGTAAAAAGTAATTCCACAACGAGGCTGACATGACCTGCAATCAGTTTTTCTTGCACTACTTTGATCTGACACCCTTGATGTTTATATTCAGTGCAGTACTGAACCTAGTTTGCAAAGCACTCAAGTGTTCTTCACAGAGTGGAAATTCACCCCTCCCTTTTTCTTTAAGAATTTCAGCCTTTAACTTTTAGGAAACAGCTCTATTCACATATTCAGACATGTCCAAAATGTTCTCTTAAACAAGCCACTTCAAATCCTAACATACATAGGAACCAGACAATCTAAGTTCTCCTTGGCTAGAGCTCAAACCACAGCTACTGATTTGAGAGCTTCAGTTACATTTAAATGATCCATGTGCCTTTGTTATGTTTAGCTTCAGAGCAAACCTGTAGCATTAGTGACCAAATCCTCAGTTGCCTAGGCATAGGCTCAGGAATTTCCACCCTATACCCCTTGTCTCTTTGCCTCAGTATCCACTATTAAGACATTCCTTAACATCTTCAACTAATCTTTCCTGATTTCATGGAACATTATGTTCCCCAGTGTCATACTTCACCTTGTAATGCTCCTGTGAAGCACTTTGGGATGGGTTAGGGATGCTAATCTAAGTATAACTTGTCATTGGTGTTGTTTAAACCTGGTGTGATAATTGGGTATGAAGGCCTACACAGACCACAAGTGGAGTAAAATTCTGTTATATGGTCCAGATTGTTACAGCATCAGTCTCACATTCACCTTGCAGTTCAATATCTCTCGAAGCACAATCACTGGCACCAATACCACTTGTTTGCAATGCTACATCATTGGAATGTCCGAATAGTGTAATACTATGTCAGTTTGACTTTTTAAAATGGAAAATTATGCCAAAGAAATCTTGTTTTGTACAGAAATAAATATTTATGATACCACTGACCTAATGTGTCTAATTTTCTTGAATTCTACTATGTTTTGCTGCAAAGATTTGTATTGTTTAAACAATTGTGTGCATTACTTTAAATCCAATATTTTTATAATTGGAATGCACAGATGTAGAATATTTTAGCAACAGGGTCTAGTTTTATTTTCAATTTTGAATATCAATTTCCATTCAATGAAAGTAGGATGGTGATGTTAAGTCTATATATTTGATTGTCATTAGCAGTTCACTAACATAATTCAGTAATTTCACACTCTATTATCAATATTTATACATCTTTCATTTTCCATATACTTTGCTGCACACAAATATTTCTAAGTGTACTGAGGAGCAACCTGGGCTGGTCTCGATAAAATCAAGCGATTTGAAGTAAATTGCTTTCTCCAGATTCATTTGAGTTGAACGGGATGGATTGGGAAAAAATGTTTTAGTTTATTAATTGTTATATTAATTTGTTCAGCTTTTCATTTCTCTTTTTGTTATTGCAGTTTGTTCGGGAATTGAAAACAAACTAAATTTATTGGCAACTGCAGATAACCATTACAACAGTCTTCGCAGAACCTACAGTGGTTGTGAAGTAGTGATGGGCAACCTAGAGATAACCTTTGTACAGCCACACCATGATGTTTCGTTCCTTAAGGTAATGTGCCATATTTGTTTTTTTTTGTCACATCCAAGTACGAAAGCAGTCATGTCATTCAGCACAATAGTGGTACAATATGTATGAGTTGTTGTCCCATGGAGCTTGACTGTTCCATGACACATACAGATTTCCACCTTTTTTTTGTCTCTCTCTTTCTCTTGCTTGGATTCTTGTTTATTTTCTCCACACCCCCACCATCCACAACCTCCCAATTGTCTCCTGGTCAAAAGTCCTGTTGAAGTCACTTTTTGGTCTTTCCAATCTTTATTATTATATGAGGATCTAGCATTGAAACAAAATTTCAACCTGTTTTCCATCACTCTGCTTTCACAGTATCCAAATCTAGAGAATTATCATTTCTACTTAAAGTTTTTAAACAGAACTGATTCTTTCAAATTAGCAATAAATGCTTGGATTACTGAGGAACTTCTTTGATTCCATTCGTAATCTGCTGACACAAAGTTTTTATTCAAATTTAATGGCTGGAACCTTCCTACAGTTTCGATGACTTGTAAACTTCATGACACTCTCAGAGCCAGTATACTTCACAGGGTAAAACCACTTCTATTTAAGTGACTGGTTTCCTTGATCTGAAACCTTAAACTTTCTGCTGTGGAATCAAGTACCCCTGATGTTTTTTCTCTGCTTAACGTAAACTCAGCAGTAATAATATAATAAATAACATACATTATAAACCTTTTATCACAACAAAGTACATTTAAGGCTTTCTACTAAAGGGAAATGCAGCAACCAATTTGAACAAGTAGCAATGAGATTAAAGATCAGATCTATTCTGTTGTTCACTGGCAATAAGTAATTGTCAGAAACATGGGAGAAATTTTCTGCTTTCTGTTTTGTATTGTCCCATTCCTGTTAGTGAGGACAAATGGAATATTCTCTCATCTGAAAACTAGCACTTTCACCAATGTACCACTTCCTCAGGACTGCATTAAAGTATTGGCCAAAATTATGTGAAACATCTAAAGCAGAATCCATGATTTTCTAATGCAGAATGCAATGCAAAGAACTTTCATCATTTGATGGGGAGAGGGTGGGAGGCAGAAAGGAAAGGAAAACAAGTCAAACTTAAGTTCTGCAACTTGTTTTAAAGAACTCTTTTATGCAATGGAGTGTGTTTTCAGACCCTATTTAAGTAATTCCAGACAGTTTGCTATACTGAATACAGTGGTGGAGGAACCCAGTGACAGCCACCTGTTTGTTAATGTAAACCATTCAGAATGTCTGCAGAATTAATCAGACCTTGAGCAGATGTTATTTTTAAATACGTTTTAATTAAGAGGCTATCTGTTCACTGCTATGCTCTGAGTCACCAAGCCAAGCAATTGCTATCATAATATAACCAATATTTATAGGAACAGCCAAGTGAAATTATTGAGCAGTATGCTAACTCAGTGTAATTTGTTAGCATTGGAAACTATGTACACTTGTCTCATGTGCACAGTACTTTCTTGTGACTTATTATTGCCTCTTTACAGCATCTCTATAAGTCACATTGATTTAGTGGTTGGACAGTCACATCTTAGTCAGAATGTTATGGGTTTAAGACCCACTTAAAATGAGCAGATGTAATCTGTCCAAGTACTTCTGCTGAGGGACCAGTCCGGTGCTAGAGATGTCAGCTTTTGGAATGAGCCCTGAAACCGAAACCTCTTCTGTCTTGTAAAATGGACATAAAAGATGCTTAAGCATGATTCGACAAAGAAAGGGAGAGTTTTTCAAATGCACTGCAGAATATTTATTGCTCAACCCCTAATCACATTGTTGTATGCAAATTGTAATGGGCATTGAACTTCAAAAACAACTACTCTAACTATAAAGTGTTTTGAAGTAATCTGTAGCTGTGAAAAACAGTACATTAATATGCGTTCTACCTCCTCACATTAAATATAATGCCACAGTTCAATTTTACTCATCCCTATCACCAGTCATCTCTGCGCCTCTTGCTTTATCCTCAGGTTTCATTTTGTGTGCTTCATATCTATTCATACTACTGCCTGACCTGCTTCCTGCAATAATTAAATTGTGTCATTTGAACTGGGTACAGTAAGGCTTGCACCTGCCATCACATGTGCTTCTACAGCCTTCCAAAAGGTACACTAAAATAGATGAAGACAACATAATTTATCAGACTGCTTTAACAAGAAGCAATAATAAATGTATAGCATATTCTTTAAAGCAAATATAATCTCTATTCAACTAAATTCAGTAACAAGCATGCACTGCAATGTATAAATTAATAATAATTCCATACTGTACCTGTGTGAGAGTTAAAAGCGATCTTATAACAGGAGCATTGACTATTACTGTTTAGGTTTGACTTTCTTGTAAGCTCCTATGGATTGTAATAGGTGTGGAATAGACAATAGGTGCAGGAGTAGGCCATTCTGCCCTTCGAGCCTGCGCCACCATTCAATATGATCATGGCTGATCATCCTTAATCAGTATCCTGTTCCTGCCTTATCTCCATAACCCTTGATTCCACTATCCTTAAGAGCTCTATCCAACTCTTTCTTAAATGAATCCAGCGTCTGGGCCTCCACTGACCTCTGGGGCAGAGCATTCCGTACAGCCACCACTCTCTGGGTGAAGAAGTTTCTCCTCATCTCTGTCCTAAATGGTCTACCCTGTATTTTTAAGTTGTGTCCTCTGGTTTGAATGTTTATATGAACTTCTTTAATCTTAGGTAAAAACAATGACTGCAGATGCTGGAAATACTGATGCTTTCTTGTCTAATTCTAATACACATTTCCTGGTGACTGAGTACAGTGGATTTAACATCTATGTTATCTTAGAATTTGAGTATAATTTATATTTTAAAAATACTATCTTGGAAACTTGGCTGAAATCTGAAATATGGCATCCTCCAGGATCTTACTCCTTTGTTGCATTCTGGAGCATAGAACTACTCTGGTTATTTATCCACTGTTCAGTCACTCTGCTTGGCTTTGCAGTTATTTATAGTCAATGCATTTTTCCATTAATTGGCCTAACCGCAAACTGGAGGTAAAATATTTTAATTAGTTATCTTCACTCCATGTTTGAACCCTTTCTGCAAAGTTTGGTCTGATCTGTAAATCTTCATGGGCCAATTTGAAGTGCCAAATGATCTATCTCTAAATAAGTAAATGGCACTCACTCACATCTCTTTCCCATGTCTTTACATAACATGGTTTACTCTTAACTGCCCTCTGGGCAATTAGGGATGAGCAAGAAATGGTGGCCTAGCAAGCAATGCCCTCGTCCCATGAATGAATTAAAAAAAACCCACACAGAATAGGGCAGAAATAGACCATTCGCACCTTTAAGCCAGCACCACAATTCAGTAAAATCACGACTGATCTGTGTGTGTTTCAAATTCCACATTCGCAGCTACCTGCTAGAACCCTTGATTCTCCCTGCCCAGCAAGAACCTACCCACCTCTAACTTATAAAGATGAGCAATGCTTCCAGCTTGTGAGGGAGGTGAGGGGCAATCGTGGGGAAAGGACAAGTGGTGCATTTTATAAACTCCCCTCCCCAACTTCAAACACCACTGGAGACCATAAATTTCCACCCTTAAGCGTTATCACATTCTGCCTGTGGTCTGTTTTGCCTTCTCCTTATTCTTGCTTATGATCAGATTTTAATGGTGCCGCTGCTTGAATGGAAACTTTGATTATTTTTTCCATGTGACAATCTAATATAATTTCCTGAGTGATGTTTGCAGCTCAATTGCATCTGTTATGTTTTGCAATCCATCTAGAAATTGGAATCACCCATGACGACTTGTGTGATTTATAGTTTCTATTAAATATGTAGCACATGGGAGACATTTTCTCTCAGCCATGTGCGTCAATGGCCAAGAACTTGATGCAGGAGATTTGAACATTGCTGAATTAATGGAGTTTGTTACACAAGATTTCAATTGCTGGTATCGCTGCGGTATGTTGTGTATGCAATTAATGCATTTATAGAAGCATTATGACTGATTTTGACTTAATCATCTGTTACTCTCTAAAACAGATCCAAATCTTTGACTGAGTTGACATTCTTGGCAAATTAACATTATACAATTTCCTAATATGATCATTGTCTAATTTCTTGACAAGTCCAGTGAAATGCTAGTAATTAATAGTTGCCTCAGCACTAAAAACTAAGTCATTATCTGGGTAATTCATATTAAGCCACATAATTAACACACAAACTGGGAACTGGTACTCAAAAAAAAATCACATCATAATCAAGCACATGAATTGATTCCAACATGAGGGTGCACTATCTCCTGATTTGGGATAGTTCACTTTCTGAAGCATCTACCATTAAACCGCAAGTTCCTAGTGTCTCTGCCTTCTGTGTTTCCTCTCAAAATTAATGATCTCCTTTACTTATCGTTGGACTGTCTGACCTTCTGCTGAACTTTCATTCCAACTTTATCACTGTACATGATTGTCTGTGGTCCTTCCAGTGCATTACATTTTGCATTTCCCTCAGTGAACAGAAAGAAAACTTTGGAACTTGAGTAAGGTACTGCAGGGAAACTGATGCCCACTGTTTAATAGCAGAGCCAAGAAAATTAGAAGAGAGGAACAAAAAACATAAAGCAATACAAATATACAGTTTTATACTTTGGATAATCCATAGCTTTTTGTAAAGTATGCATTGCCAGAAATACATTGATATTTTCTGTTCCATAATGTCCACGCCTTTAATATGTGATGTGTGCTCTATACATTTACAGAGTATTCAGGAAGTTTCAGGTTATGTCCTCATAGCCCTCAACAAAATTTCAACAATCCCACTGGAGAATCTTAGGATCATCAGGGGTCACCAGCTTTATGAAGACAAATATGCCCTTGTTATTTTGTCAAATAATGATCAGGAAAAGAAATTTGGACTTACTGAGTTACCGTTGAGAAATCTTACAGGTTAGTTTGATGTGTTTCATTAATATAAGATGATAATAGTGTGTTTTAAATCAAGCATAATGTTTTAGATTCTTTTATTATTCATTTCTGAATTATGAGCATCACCCAACCCAAATTACCATTGTAAAGGTCATGATGAACTTTTTGAATCAATGCAATGTCGGTCCAGCCACATTGTTGCAAGATTGGGAATTCCGGGAGTTTGACCCAATAATACTAGGTATGATGATATATTTCCAAGTCAGAATGATTTTATTTCTAGAATCCTTACAGTATGAAAGCAGGCCATTCAACCAATCGAGTCCACACTGACCCGCCGAAGAACAGCCCACCCAGAGCCACCTGCATTTCCCATGGCTAATCCACCTACTCTGCACATACCTGGGCACAATGGGCAATTTAGTATGGCCAATCCAGCTAACCTGCACATCTTTATGATTGTGGGAGGAAACCAGAGCACCTGGAAGAAATCCACACAGACATGGGGAGAATGTGCAAACTCCATCCAGACTGAGGGTGAAATCAAACCTGGGTCCCTGGTGCTGTGAGGCAGCAGTGCTAACTACTGAGCCACCAGGCTGTCCCAATGATTTGTGACTTGGAGAAGAATTTGCAGGTGTTAGTGTGCTCATGTTTTAGACCTCCAGATGTTAGCGATCGCAAAAGTTTACTATCTCATGGAAAAACATGCCGGTTAACATCCATAGTTATCCACAGAATGAATTCAAGACCTTAACTGACTTTCAGGGCTGTTTCTGAAAAGGGAAAGGAAAATTCGAGAGCCAGTCACTTAAGCAGCTGGCTGCTGCTCTGCTGCATTGGCAGAACCCTGAGAATAGATCTTCATCCCACTGTCAATGCATGATGTTTGACAAGCAGAGAATTCAGTGGAAAATAAAAAAATAATATTCTGCAGATTATCTATTTAATTAAATACATATACATTTTGGTGCATAATTTTAATAATGTGATGTTTTTACTTATTAATTTGTTCATTTCTGAAATACAATAGCTCGTTCATTGACATAATTCTGTGAATTGGCCTTCTATAGAATTCAGACATTGCCATGACTTGAAATATACCAGGTGATAAGATGTGTTTGTCCAAATTTTAAAATATCTACCTGAAATAGATAGATTTTGTTGTGACTTTTTTTTATTTGGTATATATGAAATAAATATGTTTTTTTAAAGTAAACTATCAGAGCATCCATAATCTGTTGCCTTTAACTGGTGTTTGAAATATTACCAGGAATGCACCAGTTCTGTGTTGATGGTTAAGATGTTTTGATTCCAAGATGCTGTCTTGCACGTCTTTGTCAGGAAATACTATGTCAAAAACAAAAACTAAATGTCTTCAATAAGGTTAATTCTTCACATCTCCTAATCTGTGCAGCTTGCTATATAAAGCTAATTTACCCAAGAGTACAGAGAGCAAAGCTGTTCACTGGTGCTCCTCTTCAATCAGCTGCGAGGAAGTGCACAACAGTGGATCGAATTCACATTGCCAAATTCAAGAACTAACCACCTCCATGCTTGGCAGCATTTCAGGACAGAATGTCAGCCAGATGGTCCAAGGAGAGCCATAGCCAGTATTTCCTAAAATAGACTTTTATTTTGTACAAGCAGCTGCCTTGCTGTCTTTACAAGAAATCGGAATCAAGATTTACCAATGATGTGCTGTGCTGCCCATTCTTCTACCAGTTAGTGTCTGGCAGCCACTTACTTACAAGTAAAAATTGCACTCCTTTTCTCTCACCAATATAGTTGACTCATCCTTTGAGTTGACCAATCCTTTGAATTGGTCTAACAAACCACCCATGTTCTGTCAACTGCTAAGCCAGAGGTCACGTAAAGTGCGTGTCATCAACTCTTGAGGTCAAGCAGCGAGTGGACAAGAAATGCTATTTTGTTCAGAATACCTACCAACTAAAACCCAATCCATCTCTAATATAAATTAGAAAAGGGCTGGATAAAATAATCAGAAAAAGAGGAATGGAAGAGGGTTGAAATGTATAATTTTTGCTTTTCTTGTGGCTATGTTTTGACTTGTTTATTTTTATCTTTTCAGAAATTTTATCTGGCAGCGTGAATATCATTTCTAACCCATACCTTTGTTACGTGAAATCCATTGAATGGGCTGACATTTTGGACGAAAGCATGGTGTCTGAAATGGCAATTAACTTCACTGCAAAAAATTGTAAGCAACAAGTTGACTTGTATCTATTTTTCTCCAATTAAGAATCAGATTGAAGTAGATGAGAAACAGTCCATCCATTGCTTCGGTAACCTTCAGTTGTGAGAAATGATCTTGCTTTGGAAAACTAAGATGTATTAACAGGCTAGACATATGAAATAGCAAGGAAAGATCTACAAGGTCCTGCACAGTGGCTGCACTCTAGCGCAGAGTATAAATCAAGAAATCAGGAGACTTTCTGAGAAAAAAAATTACAATAATTGTGGGTGACTTTAATTTTCAGGTAGATTGACCCAATCAAATTGACAGAGGTAACCTTGAAGGTGATTTTACAAAATGTATTGAAGATAGTTTCTTGCAACAATATTTTGTAGAACCAACCAGACAACATGTATTTTATGTGTATTGAGATATGATTAAGGACCTCATAGTCAAGAATCCTGTCATCAGGAGTGATCATAGCATGATGAGACTTCATATTCAGTTTGAGGGTGAAAAAAATGGATCCGAAACTAGTGTCTTAAACTCAAATAAAAACAAGTACAAAAATATCAAGACAAAGTTTCTATAAGAAGGATGAATCATCCATGGTTAACTAAGAATGTTGAAGATTGTATCAAATTGAAATTAAATGTGGATTAGTGGAAGGCCAGAAGACTTGAGACAGTTTAGATATCTGTAAAAGGATAAGATGAAAGGCAAAAATAAATGAAGCCAACATGTAAGACAATAAAGTCAGATAATAAGTTTCTACTAGAAGATAAAAAGAGAGTAGCTTTTTTTTTCATCCTTGGAGGATGAACTAATAATGGTAGTTGTTATCATTATTAATTAATAATGACAATTACTAAAAATGGAAATGGCAGAAACTTTAATTTTTCAATACCCTTGATCTTATTTGAGCCCAATATAGGGTAGAAGCTGGATGACACTGGATTGGACAGATTAAAAGGCTTAAGACCATTTCCCAAAATATCAGCCCAGCTCTTCTAATGGAATCAATACTGAGCATTGCGCTATATCAGGCAGGCCTCAGAATCTGTTGACCTTTCTTACCAACTTTAAACCCTACCTTCGCCCTTTTACCCTTAACATCCTCTCTGCACCTTCCACATTACAGGGCTTGTACATTATGTTTGTAGTAATAGTTAGAAGCCATTGAATAGCCCATAAAATTTTCCAAGTGAATAAACTGACTCTTTAAACGGTGTAAACAGAATCAAGCATTTAAAAAAAAATAGCAGTTGGATTCACAATTACTTGTTTAAAAATCAGACCATTTATGTGATGACCACCTATAACATTTCTCTTTAAAGGGTACGTGCAGGTGATATATGACAATCATAAATCACCTTTCTGTGGAGTGCTTTCATCCGCTAAAAATGCAACTAAGGCCCAAATATTCGAGCCCAACTATTTCTGAAAAGTCTGCAAGGATCTAAATAGATTATTATTTGTTCTCTTTATGGGAATTTCCTTTCTATGTATAGTCATATATAAATTTATACAAATATCTATCCTCCAAATTTCTGAGGTTTGTGTATAAATGTCTAACAGGGTGATGGCTCTGCAAGAGGTTTCTCCTGCCAATTTAAGATGAAGTCATAATCCAGTCACAAATATATTTTTACCTCTCCACTCTTGCTATATAACAGTCTCCTATCCAAAAATTGTTCCAACAAAATGAGGAAATCTAGAAAAGCAGTGCTTTCTTTTGAAGGTTTTCTGCCTTTCTTGATCCCATGTCTTAGTACGTCATCAATTGGATCAAGCTTAATGTAGTCTTGAAGCATCACAACCCTTTCAGAACCATTACATTGTATCAGGGTCCGCTGAATCAGGAGCCATTCCATTGGCCTTCTGGATCCCTTAGTTAACTATCTCTAGGCCTTTCCTGATTGGCACTAAACACTTTTGCAAGGCTTCCTACCTCCCTCCAAAGTGGCTCATTACCACCTTCCTGGTAACCCTTCCTCCCTGAGTCCTTCAACCTCTGCTTCCCTGGTAAGGATGCCTTAATTCTTTAACTGGCTAAAGGAAATGCTGTGACAATGAATCCATTAGGATGGCTGTTGAGCAGAATAAGAAAACATTTTGTCAGTATTAATAAGAGTATGTAGGGAACAAGTAACAAGTGTTAGAACAATTGATGAAGGAAAAATAATAGATTTAATTTGCTTTCTAGATGTGCACCCTTAGCCTTCCCAATACTGGAATCCAGTAACAATTTATAATTGACAGCTCCTTAATTGACTGCCTTGTCCAATGTTTTGCAGTTGCTCTTCTGGGTTCCTGTTCCAGAATTTATGCTAATGTCAGGATTGCCATTCTAGCAGCCAAGTTCAGGCCCAGGTGCCTGGCTCCTACTCAGTACTGAAATCAATCTCGTATGAGAAACTGTTAGCTGCAAATCTGCTGCCATTGAATATTATTGCTGCAAGACAGAGGATGTTAAAATTTGAATGTGATGTACCATTTTGTATATTTCAATATATAATCCAGAATATTAAGATCTAAATTGTCTTAACTTTGAATGATTTCATAATTTTTTTTGCAGAAATTCAGTGTGGGAAACTATCCTTGAAGATCAGAATTCTTTAGAATATTAAATATATTGTGTTCTTTCTTCCTAAGCACATCCAGAAAATATTTAAGTCTGCTATTTTACCTTGCTCTTCAAATATGGTCCACTTTTTTTTTGATTCAGCATTTTGGGAGGAAGACAATTACTGTTTTAACCACCAATTTATATTTGATTATTCTAATATTGATTTATTTGGATTCTTTTGCTTTGTCTAAGTGCAGGTGTTTTTTTTAATGTTTACAGGTTCAAAGTGTCACCCAGATTGTCAAAATGGAGCCTGCTGGGGTCCAGGTTTAGAGAACTGTCAGAAATGTGAGTATCACCTTTCCAACTACTATGAAAGGACTCACAATTCCATGTTTAAAAATCAGACCATTCATGTGAGGACTAACTACGACATTTCTCTTGAAAGGCAAACATATATCGCCTTTCTGTGGAGTGCTTTCATCCTCTAAAAATGCAACTAAGGCCCAAATATTAGTACTCAATTATTTCTCAAAAGTCTACAAGATCCCTGCTCCAAGATAGCTGTGGAATTAAAACTTGCTTTCATCAGGGTTTTACCATTCTGAGAGACACCTTGCCTCATCAAGCTAGCAATCTTTTCAGCAAGGTCACACAGTATTTGTGGCTTTTTAAATCATTTTTCAAAATCCAATGCTTCAATTGGCTACCAGGATTCAAAATGCCAATAGCTTAACACAAAATAGATTTCACATTAGAGCTTAGTCTTAAATTGTGACAAGGCAGTTGCAGTCTAATACATTTCTGCCTTATATTTTTCACTTTGTCAATGAGCAGCAAGCACACAAAGCACAAAGAAATAAAGATTGCTGCCAAAGCCTTTAAGAAATGTTCCACGACTAATTCCATTTAATGGGAGAGAGATGAAGCGTCAATCGGTAGCACAGCTTACAGTCATGTTTTCTGCTCTTATTTTCTGTTAAAGATTTAGTGGTGATGCTTTGTTTAAAGTAAAACTGAGGGCAATATGGATGACATTGGGACTTAAGCTGCTTGAGATACAGGGAGTGAAGAAGATTAGCAAAGAATGTAATCAAGAGTCTTACAACATTGAATGGATAATATATGGCTAAGCAGCTTATATTACATATATCATGACCTCAAATTGATGTTTAGACACACTCTGATTATCTCTTCAGTTCAGTTATTGTGAAACTGAGACCAAGCATCAAGAAAAATCTGAGTTGAAAATGCCACCAAAATGGGAAAAAGAGAGGAGATAAGATCATCAAAGATCAGTTAATTAGAGCTGAAAATGTGTTGCTGGTTAAAGCACAGCGGGTTAGGCAGCATCCAAGGAACAGGAAATTTGACGTTTCGGGCCAGAGCCCTTCATCAGGAATTAACTATCAGTTAATTAGTGCCAAGTTTGAATTTTAAAGCTTGAAATGTTTTAAATGAAGAAAAAGATTGAGGCAAATAAAGTGTTCCTTAGCTCTGAAGTTCTGAGAACAGTTTAGAGTTGTAGAGATGTACAGCATGGAAACAGACTCTTTGGTTCAACTTGTCCATGCTGAACAGATGTCCTAAATAAAATCCAATCTCATTTGTCAGCATTCAGCCCATATCCCTCTAAGTCCTTCCTATCCATATATCCAGGCAGATGCCTTTTAAATGTTGTAATTGTACCAGCCTCCACTTCTGGCAGCACATTCTGTACAAGCACCACCCTCTGCATGAAAACATTGGTCGCTTTTAATCTTTCCTCTCTCACTTTAAACCTATGCCCTCTTGTTTTGGACGCCTCTACCCTGGGGAAAAGAACTTGACTCTTCCCTCTATCCATATGTCACTCTCTGTCACCTACCTTTGAGCCAGTTATGTATCTAGATGGCATGTTCTTCCTGTATTCCATGTGATCTAATCTTGTTAACCAGTCTGTCATACGAAATCTTGTTGAAAGCCTTACTGAAGTCCATCTAGACTATGTCCACTGCTCTCTCTTCATCAATCCTCTTTGTCACTTTAAAAAATTTCATCAAGCTAATGAGGCATGATTTCCCAGCACAAAGTCATGTTGACTATCCTTAATCAGTCCTTGCCTTTCCAAATACATGTAAAAAGTGAGGTCTGCAGATGCTGGAGATCAGAGCTGAAAATGTGTTGCTGGTTAAAGCGCAGCAGGTCCTGCTGAAGGGCTTTTGCCCGAAACGTCGAATTTCCTGTTCCTTGGATGCTGCCTGACCTGCTGCGCTCTTTCCAAATACATGTAAATCCTGTTCCTCCGAATCCCCTCCAACAACCTATCCACCACTCACATCAGGCTCGTTGGTCTGTAGTACCCTGGTGTTTCCTTACCAACCTTTCTTAAATAATGGCACCACGCTAGCCAACATTTAGTCTTGTTCGATTAAACTCATGAATAGATATCTCATTCAGACCAAATAGAAAATCCCGGCATTCTTTAAGTCACAAATGTTTCACTGGGATGTGGCTCATTATTTTTTCAGTGCCATGGCTCCATCCAGGCATCATCACTTGCTCCCACCCAAACCTCATCAGCTTTCTGACACCTTTGTCCTCTAAATAGATATTAGCCCTTGATCTCCAAGAAAAAAAATCACATTAAAAAGGGCAATACTTCTGAAGCACTATCCCCTGAATAACAAAGTGTTAAAATGTGCTCTGAGAAAGTGTTCTCTCAGTTTGTCCTTCCAATTATCCAGATATCTTTATCTTCTGTCCTTCACCTCCTTTCCCCTTGATCTCTCCATTTCCCTACCCTGCTTCATTCGTTCCTGTTGCCATTGTCAATGTTCCTCATTCCTATGGGTTGCCTTTTCTTTTCTCTTATCCTTCCTCTTCCTGCTCATCACCTACTACTTGTCTGTCTCCCTATCTCTCTGGACAATTATTCTGGATAATCCTGATACATCCATATTATTATTTCATTATTTAGAAAAACTGACTCCTAAAACTATTCATTTTATTTCAGTTGGATTTAGGTTACAGACAAAATGCATTTCTGGCATTCTTCAGAGGTACCCCACAGCCAAGGCTGAAAGTTGGATTCACCCAGCTTCAGCAGGAGGCAGGATGGGAGGCCCCATTTTACAGATGACAATTGACTGGCTGCCGCCAACACCGTCATCCAGCGCTGGCCACAGCTGGCATTACAGCTGGAGGAGGAAGGTTCATCAATTGATGTGCACCCTCAAAGTGACACAAGTGGCAGGCCCCTGACACAGACAAGGGGGAGGGGAGGTGTTGTTGGAAAAAAACCACCCATTGCTACTGGGGCCTCTTTTGTGGGCCAAAGAGTGGCTGAAAAGGAGCCCTGACCTCCCGTCCCAATCTTCCACAACCCACTGGGAGACTTTATCTGGAGGAATCTACACACACTGCTGCTATTGATAAAATGGAGATGGCAAAGACCTTTAAATTGGCCAATTCACTGGCACAATAGGACTTTGTGCAGCCAAGGATAATCTTCCCCACTGGTGAATGAAAATGGCAAGTGGATGATAAGCACGTCATCCAAACATCTTCTCCAGCACTTTACCAGGATTGTCGCCTCTGCATCCATCCCCAAAAGCCCAATTAAAATTTTGACCTTTTCAATGCATTGTAACCATTGCTGCTTCAACGGCAACGAATAATTGTATTGCTATCCAGTTAACTTAAATCCTCTTAAACATGCACCATGCAAAACTGGAAAGGTTTCAGCAGTTGCTTTTGACTGGGATTGTGACGAGGAGAGAAAACTGTCTCTGAAGGGGACAGTTATGATGAAATTTTATGTTTTCATTGGGGTGAGTCCTCAGTCCATGTGGTAACAGTTCTCCTGACCATTCAGAGCCGGTGGGGATGGAGATGGTTCCGCTAAAATGTGGAATTCATCCATACATTTGTACCCCATTTTCCTCTTTGCTGGTAATTGTTGACACTGCTATAAGTGGTGTCTTGTAATTGATGTGCGCTCAGCAATGGAATTTTCAGAAATCTCCAATCCCATCTTCAGGGGCCCTGACAATGTGGCCCATTGTTTATGCAGCTCATAATCCCTTCAACCCGAAAGCTAAACAACGAACCTTTGTTCTCCTTCTGGCTGTTTTAAAGTCAGCATGCTGTGAAGTAGCTGCAAATATATTCATTCCCTGTTAGATAAATGATCTTAGTTTTATATGTCTAAATCAGTTCCCTGAAAAGGGAAACAATGCAGCATTTTCATTCATCCAAACATTTAGATGTTTAAATAAAAAGATTTATGGCTTAAATCAGAATTTAAAACGCATTCGTATAGGTTATTGATTTTGCTGAGTAGAAATTAAATAAATGAAAAATACATAAATGCACAAGTCCCATTTAACTTTCATTTCCACCTTCCACCAGATCACAAAATGTAATTTGCCCTATAATTCATTCTACATTCACTCTACATACTCTCAACATAACGTTCCTGAATTTCCCAAAGGTAATGAAGAAAACCTTGAAAATATTCACTTATTTCCATGTTTATATTATTCTTTTTTGAACTACTGCTGTGTAAATATGGGGGAACAGGAATATAGAACAGTGACCCTGTTAGATGTAGCTGTTAAAAACAATGAACACAGCATTTGGGTGACACCGTTGTTAGTTCAGGTATCAGCTTAAGTGACTTAAGTAAGAATTGTATTTATGAATTAGAAGTGATGGAATTGTTTTCTCCAATCTCTGCCATGTTTACAGTCACAAAAAAAATCTGCGCTCAGCAGTGTTCAGGTCGATGTAGAGGTAAGAATCCTAGTGACTGCTGCCACACTCAGTGTGCTGCTGGATGCACTGGTCCGAGAGAATACGATTGTCTGGTAAGGAAATATATTATCTGAAGCATTAATTTCTGCATTTGAATTAAATGTGTTTTCCAACCTCCCAAATTAAAGCAAAATATGCACGTTTGAAATATGAAATAAAGTGTTGGAGAAACTTAGCAGGTCTGGCAGCATCCATGCAGAGAGAAACAGAATTCACCTATTAAATCCAATATAACATTTCTTCAAACGACATTTGACCTGACCTGCTGGGTTTCTCCAACACTTTCTGTTTTTTTTGCTATTTTCAAGTATTGTTTATTATCTGTATCATCTAGAATTTAAAGGACCACTTTTGAAGGGGTTGAATCTGACTCTTGTCCAAATGTAAAAGTACAATATTCTTCACTGCAGTTGTGAAATAAGAAAATGTAAACCTGGTGTTCATGGTGTACATCTATCACTTATCAGGATGAGCTAGTCACAACATAATGTCTCAAAATTCATTGAAGCTCAATGTTAAGATCAGGTATTGAGTGGGAAAATCCATTTTAAACCCTTAACTTGTATCTGCAGTATCAGTTCCTTCTGCATAATTTGATTGTAATTTCGACCTGGTGTGTAGTGTTAGGTATTCCTATGCTAGCAGAAGGGTGACTGCCATGAATCTTGTTCCTTACTGGTCTGTTGGGACCCTGACTCCTGACACAGCTGTTGCTCTCTGCTATCTATTGTATTATCTGATGAGGAAAGGTTTTCAAAGGTACAGGGAAAAGGTGGAGGATGGTATTTGGGAACGAGAAAGATTCGCAGTTGGTGTGTTGCCTCCCAGATGCCAGGGTTCATGATGTCGCGGATCATGTTTTTGGAATCCTTGGGGAGGCGGAGCAGCCCCAAGTTGTGGTCCACGTGGGCACTAATGACATAGGTAAAAAAAGGGATGGGGATTTAATGCAGAAATTCAGGGAGCTAGGGTGGAAGCTAGAGTTATGTCTGGTGAGTTAAGTGCTAGTGAGGTCAGGAATAGGGAGAGAGAGAGCGGTTGAACATGTGACTACAGGGATGGTGCAGGAGGGAGGGTTTCGGATACCTGGATAACTGGGGCTCATTCTGGGGTAGGTGGGACCTCTATAAACAGGACAGTCTACACCTGAACTAGAGTGGTACCAATATCTTGTGGGGTGGGGGGCGAGGTTGGAATTTGCTAATGCTCTTCAGGAGGGTTTAAACTAATTCAGCAGGGGGATGGGAACCTAACTTATATTTCCAGTGTCCAGGGGATTGAGAGCAGTGAGGTCAAAAATGAGGTTTCAAGGTTGCAAGAGTTCACTGGCAAGCAGTAAGGTGGGTTGAAATATGTCCACTTCAATACCAGGGGCATCTGGGAAAAGGTGGATGAACTTGCAGCATGAGTTGGTACCTGGGACTATGATGTTGCGGTCACTTCAGAGACATGGATAGAGCAGGGACTGGAATGGTTGTTGCAGGTTCTGGGGTTTAGATGTTTCCTTAAGAACAGAGAAGATGGTAAAAAGGGGGAGGTGTGGCATTGTTAGTCAAGGACAGTATTACGGTGGCAGAAAGTATGTTTGAGGATTCATCCACTGAGGTAGTATGGGCTGAGGTTAGTAATAGGAATGGAGAGGTCACCCATTTGGGAGTTTTCTTTCGGCCTCCAAATAGTTCCAGAGATGTAGAGGAAAGAAGAGCAAAGCTAATTCTGGATAGGCACAAGAGTAACCGGGTAGTTGTTATGGATGACTTTAACTTTCAAAATATTGACTGGAAATACTATAGTTTGAGTATGTAGACAAAGAGAAAGTGAGGACTGCAGATGCTGGAGATCAGAGCTGCAAAATGTGTTGCTGAAAAAGCACAGCAGGTCAGGCAGCATCCAAGGAACAGGAGAATCGATGTTTCAGGCATAAGGAGCCCCCCCTTATGCCCGAAACATCGATTCTCCTGCTCCTTGGATGCTGCCTGACCTGCTGCAATTTCCCAGCAATACATTTTTCAACAGTATGTAGACAAGCCAACAAGGGGCAAGGCCACATTGGATTTGGTATTGGGTAATGGACCTGGCCAGGTGTTAGATTTGAAGGTAGGTGAGCACTTTGCTGATAGTGACCACAATTTGATTATGGTTACTTGAGTGATGGAAAGGGATAGGAATATACCACAGGGCAAGAGTTATAGATGGGGGAAAGACAATGATAATATGATTAGGCAAGACTTAGGATGCATAGGATGGGGAAGGAAACTGCAGGGGATGGACACAATTGAAATGTGGAGCTTATTCAAAGAACAGATACTGCGTTTCCTTGATAAGTATGTACCTGTCAGGCAGGGAGGTAGTGGTCGAGTGAGGGAGCTGTGGTTTACCAAAGATGTTTAATCTCTTGTCAAGAGGACGAAGATGGCTTATGTTAGGATGAGACATGAAGGCTCAGCTAGGGCGTTTGGGAGTTATAGGTTAGCCAGGAAAGACCTAAAGAGAGAGCTAAGAAAAGCCAGGAGGGGACATGAGAAGTCATTGGCAGAAAGGATCATGGAAAACCCTACAGTCTTCTATAGGTATATCAGGAATAAAAAAATGACTAGAGAAAGATTTGGGCCAATTAAGGATAGTCTTGGAAAGTTGTGCGTGGAGTCCGAGGAGATAAGGGAAGCACTAAATGAATATTTCTCGTCAGTATTCACACTGTAAAAAGACGATGTTGTTGAGGAGAATACTGAGATCCAGGATACTAGACTGGACAAGATTGATGTTCAGGAGAAAGAGATGTTAGCAATTCTGGAAAGTATGAAAATAGAAAAGTCCCCTGGGCTGGATGGGATTCATCCTAGGATTCTCTGGGAAGCCAGGGAGGAGATTGCAGAGCCTTTGACTTTGATCTCTATGTTGTCATTATCTACAGGAATAGTGCCAGAAGACTGGAGGATAAAATGTCCCCTTGTTTAAGAAGGGAATTAGACACAACCCTGGTAATTATAGACTAGGGAGCCTTGCTTTGGTTGTGGGTAAAGTGTTGGAAAAGGTTATAAGAGATGGGATTTGTAATCATCTAGAGTGGAATAAGTTGATTAGCAATAGTCATCACAGTTTTGTGAAGGGTAGGTTGTGCCTCCCAAACATTGAGTTCTTTGAGAAGATGACCAAACAGGTGGATGAGGGTAAAGCGGCTGATGTGGTGTATGTGGATTTCAATAAGGCCTTTGATTAGGTTCCCCACGGTAGGCTATTGCTCAAAATACTGAGGCATGGGATTGAGTGTGATTTAGCAGTTTGGATCAGAAATTGGCTAGCTGTAAGAAGACAGAGGCTGGTAGTTGAAGGGAAATGTTCATTCTGGAGTTCAGTTACTAATGGTATACCACAAGGATCTGTTTTGGGGGCACTGCTGTTTGTCATTTTTATAAATTACCTCTGAGGGCATAGAAGGATGGGTTAATAAATTTGCAGATGACGCTAAGGTAGGTGGAATTGTGGACAGTGCTAAAGGATATTGCAGGTTACAGAGGGACATAGATAGGCTACAGAGCTGGGCTGAGAGGTGGCAAATAGAGTTTAATGCAGAAGTGTGAGGTGATTCACTTTGGAAAGAACAACAAGAATTAAAAGTACTGGGCTAATCTTGGGAGTGTAGATGAGCAGATGTGCCCATGTACATAGATCCCTGAAAGTTGCCACCCAGGTTGACAGGGTTATTAAGAAGGCATACGATGTATTAGCTTTTATTGGTAGAGAGATTGAGTTTCGGAGCCACAAGGTCATGCTGCAGCTGAATAAAACTCTGATGCGGCCACACTTTGAGTGTTGCATTCAGTTCCGGTCACCGCATTATAGGAAGGAATTGGAAGTTTTGGAAAGGGTGCAGGGGTGATTTATTAGGATGTTGCCTGGTTTGGGGAAAAGTTTTATGAGGAAAGGCTGAGGGACTTGAGGGTGTTTTCATTAGAGAGAAGAAGGTTGAGAGGTGACTTAATTGAGACATAAAAGATAATCAGAGGGTTAGATAAGGTGGACAGTGAGAGCCTTTTTCCTTGGATGGTGATGGCTAGCACAAGGGGAACATAGCTTTAAATTGAGGGGTGATAGATATAGGACAGATGTCAGAGGTACGTTCTTTACAAAGAGTAGCATGGGTGAGGAACGTGGGCCTGCAACAGTAGTAGACTCACCAACTTTAGGAGCATTTAAATAGTCATTAGATAAACATATGAATGACAATGGAATAATGTAGGTTAGATGGCTTTCAGATTGGTTCCACAGGTTGGCACAACATCGAGGGCCGAAGGGCCTGTACTGAACTATATTGTTCTATGATCTTGCAGTGAGCCAGTGGAGAGTCTAGGCTGAATAATTTCATTCTGTGGGTACAACTTCCCCTCCCTCGAAATGGTCAGAGAGGTAACAAGAAGGAGAAATAATTGACCATCTCTCCCTTCCCTGCACTTCATTACTGGATAGGAACTTCACTTGGGACTTTCTCAGCTCACGAGTAATTAAGGCCCTTATGTGTTCACTTGACAGCCTTCTCAGCAGAAGATGTACATGGCTAGTTCCTGACTGGGAAGCCAGGACAATCAGCCACGGGATTGACGGCAGGCCCTAAATTTGTCCCAATCTGGGCACAATTGAAACAATAGATGGGGATCAAGGGGGAAGCATTAGCAAACCAAATACTGTCTCATTATTAAATCCCCTGAAGACTGGGCCTCAACTAACAGTCTGCTGGAAGTTGTTGATCAAGTAAGTTTCTAGCAAGGCAGACCTTCAATGTCAAGGACTGTGTTTGCTGAGATGCTCACCAGTCAGCTCCAGTTAAGTTGAATGGCTCACAATCTGGCAAATGTTCCAGTTGTGTTGCTGTAAGGCAATGCCTCTTTACCTCCCTGCCCCACAGTGACGGTGTTGATCAGAGAATCGCTGGCTCTAATCCTCTCAAAAGCTGAGAAATCTTCCTAATTAAACCCATAATATTACATCAGTGAAGAAAGAAAAGCTGCTCTGTTCCCTGTAAAATCCCTGTGTGCTGTCAAATACAACAAACACATACTTGTTCTTTTGTTCATCCAATTCTCCTTTGACCTTAGTACAAATATTTGCTTTAGCTGAGGACTGTCCTGAGCTTCCTGCATATGAGGTCAAGGAAGGACAGCTCCAGAATCATAGGATCATCAGAAGAAGACTATTCAGCCCATCATATCCCTGGGTTGGGACTGGCAATACAGGAGAGTAGAGTGAAGGTCCCAATGCAATTTGTTGAATGGTGGAGCACAGCTGGTGGCTGAAAGGCCTGCTCCTCCTCCTGTTTCTCACAATCACCCACGAATCACCTTGTGCTTTCCATAGCTCAACCATTCATTATGTTTTTTTTTAAAAAATCCTCATGCTGTCCCAATTCTTTACCAATGACTTTAAATCAGTGCCCTCTGGTTCTTGAACCTCCTGCAGCTGGGAACAGGTCTCTTTATCTGCTCTGTCCTGACGTCTTGTCATTTTAAGCACTTGCAAATCTCCGTTTCATCCTGTCTTCCCAAAGAAGAGAAGCTCCACCCTTGTCTATCCACTCCTGTTATCCTCTAAACTATTCGCAACTGTTTTCTGCAGATTTTCAATGACTGCACATCCTTCCTCAAGTTTGCTGTCCAGAATTGGATGTAATGGTCCAGTTGAGGCTGAAGCAGTGTTTTATTCAGATTGTCAGAACATCCTTACTTCCTAGTGTTAGTTCTTTTTCAAAAGGAAGTCTCTGGGTGCTAGAATAAGGAACAGTTTTATCACTGTCTTGACAGGCAGCAGTAACAGGTAATCCTTACAATAATCAAAACTGTGATTTATGTGCCACATTTCATTAAAGTTTAAAGGCAAGTGACTGGACTTCATTGTTTTATTCTGTGTGTTGGCTGTAGGGGACTAAGGTGAAATGAAATCCTGGATTATGTTTATTTTTAACTTGTGAACTGAATTGTATTTACAGAATTTGAGTGTTCCACGGTAATGCACTGACCTTAATAATAGGGCATATTACTGTCAACAGCAGATACAATGAGCAGAACGATATAAAGAAACAACTATATGAAATTAGCTAATGTTATCTTCTCCCTCAGGCATGTCAGAGGTTCAGAGATGGAGATACCTGCAAAGAATCATGTCCTCGTTTGGAAATCTACGATACACGCACGTATCAGCTGAAACCCAACCCAGATGGGAAATACAGCTTTGGAGCGACCTGTGTGAAGAAGTGTCCCCGTATGTTGTGAATGTTCTGAAAATATTCATTTTTAGCAGCAGCTGTTATACATGGGTAGTTCTGTAGCTATGAAAGTAGCAGATTAAAAGATGATAGACGTCCACTGAACCTTTACCATCTCATCAGTGATCCAGCTAATGGTTAGCTTTGGGGGAAGTGAAGGGCAGATAATAGGGCCATAGTTAACCTCAATTTATCATGAATCTGATTTCAGAAATTCCAGTCCAGATTATAACCTGAACCACAGTTGTTGCCATCAAGCAGATGAGAAACCAAAATGTTGGAACTGTCTGGTTCCCATTGCTTTTGTGGGTGAGGGAAACCAAAATTCTAACATGAAAATACTTGATAGAGGCATTGTGCAACAATGATCCATTGTTGTGAGTATTCAGGGTCAGTACTGGTGATTAAGTGAGGTTCGTAATTGGAATGTGCCTATGTATAAATGTTTGGATCCTGAAAAGCTTTATACTTCTGACTCAGGATTCCTTCCTCAGACTTTGAAATTAAATTGCTTTTATATTGAATTTAACTGAGCAATAGCAATTCAATTTTGAAATCTCTTTTGAATGTTTTGATTGTTTGTGTTCTTCATATTTTAGATAACTATGTGGTAACAGACCTCGGCTCTTGTGTTCGAACCTGCAGCCCTCGTACATATGAAGTAGATGAAGGGGACCAGAGAAAGTGTAAAAAATGTGATGGACCTTGTCCAAAAGGTAGATAACAATGAACTGTCATTCATTTAACATGCATGGACTGTGACTCTTTTGAGTAAAACGACAAATTATATTGTGCAACAGCTGGTGTTGTGGTTTATCCTCTACATAAAAAACTGTCTTATTGATCCTGTTCCCAGATCTTCCTATCTCCTTTTCCTTCATCCAGCTGTCTGAACCAATTTTGAGTATTTACATTGTTCCCACCTCAACCAAACTCCCTTGAAGTGAATTCAATTGGCTCATAACACCTTGTAAAAATGAAGTTTCCCCTGCTATTTTATACCTGTTGCACTGTAATAATCATGTGATTCTGTAATTCTCAGCCAATTTATTTTACTAGATTCATAGAGTTATAGAGATGTACAGCATGGAAACAGACCCTTTGGTCCAACCATGCTGACCAGATATTCCAACCTAATTTAATCCCACCTGCCAGCACTCGACCCATATCCCTCCAAACCCTTCCTATTCATATACCCATCCAAATGCCTCTTAAATGTTGCAATTGTACCAGCCTCCACCACTTCCTCTGGCAGCTCATTCCATACATGTACCAACCTCTATGTGAAAACGTTGCCCTTTAGGTCCCTTTTATATCTTTCCCCTCTCATCCTAAACCTATGCCTTCTAGTTCTGGACTCTCCGAACCCAGTGAAAAGACTTGGTCTATTTATCCTATACATGTCCCTCATAATTTTGTAAACCTCTATAAGGTCTCCCCTTAGCCTCTGATACTCCAGGGAAAAAAGCCCCAGCCTGTCCAGCTCTCCCTATAGCTCAAATCCTCCAACCCATGTAACATCCTTGTAAATCTTTTCTGAACCTTTTCACATTTCACAACATCTTTCTGATAGGAAGGAGACCAGAATTGCATGCAATATTCCGACAGTGGTCTAACCCATGTCCTGTACAGCTGCAACATGACCTCCCAACACCTGTACTCAATACTCTGGCCAATTTTTAAAAAAGCATACCAAACGCCTTCTTTACTATCCTATCTACCTGCGACTCCACTTTCAAGGAGCTATGAATCTGCACTCCAAGGTCTCTTTGTTCAGCAACACTCCTTAGGGCCTTACCATAAAGTGTATAAGTCCTGCTAAGATTTGCTTTCCCAAAATGCAACACCTTGCATTTATCTGAATTAAACTCCATCTGCCACTTCTCAGCCCATTGGCCCATCTGGTCAAGATCCTGTTGTAATCTGAGGTAACCCTCTTCACTGTCCACTACACCTCCAATTTTGGTGTCAAATTGTTTATCGTACTGCAAAGTGCAACACCTCTAACCTTACTGACATTGAATTCCATCTCGAAGAGTGTTGCTAGAAAAGCACAGCCAATCAGGCAGCATCAGAGGAGCAGGAGAATCAACATTTCGAGCTTAAGCTCTTCATCAGAAATGAGGCATTGAGTTACATCTGCCATGTTTAGTTCATTTCTTCAGCCTGTCACTCCCGCAGAATTTCCTTAAGAGTTCTAAAGAGTTAACCCTACAACCTGTTTTGATACCACCTTCAAGCTTTGGTATGGCTTTTGAGGCCGACATTCAAATCAATAATATACGCAATGATCAGGAGAGGGGCTAGAGAAAAAGCAGTGAACACAGTTGAGGATCATTAGGTCAGCAATGATCTCATTAAATGGCAGAGCAAACTTGATGGACTGAATGGCCTCCATCTGTTCCTGAGTCTTATGCTCATATGGCAGCAAGTTTTTGTTTCAACATGAAGTTCACTTTGATAGATTTAATGAAAAAAATACAAACCATTATATTGGACCAATTCACCCTTTATCAAGCAATGTATCCATTGGGTATATTGTTGGATAAGACACTCAGTTTCCTCAGGAGCATTGGATTACTGACTTGTATGAATACCTTAGTGAATATCATTAAATGTTAATGCATTGAATGGCAATCAAATGTTTTTCATAAACTATTTGTTGAAAACGCATTTGCTTATGGATATTTGTGTTGGACTAGGTGTTTTTTTTTTGGCCCTTGATTACTCATTTGATTTCTATGGTTAAAAAATGAGAAGAAAAATATTTTATTTAAAAGGAAGAACAGAAACTTAGCAAAAAGGGAATCTAGTATCTTGCAGGATTATGTCATTATACCCTGTCACATTCAAATTCACAAGATCTGGTGTTTTGACTCTGCTTTGGGTCTTAAAGAGACTTTACAATTGATATAAAAGTGAATCAGGCTGTGCATAGGAGAGCTATACACTATAACAATGTTATAATCATCAACCAAGCTGCCAATGGCCCATGGATCACTCTTTATACCTTTTTTCTAGTATCAGTTGTCAATTAAGTCTTCATGTGAAGGGGTGCAAGATTATATCACTATATCAAAAACATTAAAGGAACGTTAAATTAAAATCGGATTTCTGGTGACAGTGGTGCACTCGAGCTTCCTCCACAGCACCCAACAGTCCCAGAAGGCAGCAAGACTTTTGATACCTCCTTCTGTTCCTTCTCCAGGCACACAGAGACATGAATGCAACCGTGACAGAGAGGCAGGCTGTCATCTCAACTGACCACCCCCACCCCCCAAATTCTCTCTCTACCGACCTTTGAGAAATTAATGGTCAATCCCTTCTAAAAGGCATTTTTAAGTTATTGTAACAAAGCAAAAACTTATCAAATTATATGTCATTTCCTGGAGCGCCAGTGTACTTACAAGAAGCAGCAGGAGACTGCTGTCCCCCAGTCTGCTTCAGCCAGAGCAGTAATCAAACACACACTGTTGGCATTATTCTAACCCACATGGTAGTCATCTAGTCTATTGAGCTTACACCGAAAGTGTCTCTTTGTAATTCTTTTGAAACACCCTGTTTATAATTCTCTCCTCATGGCATGCTGTCGTTGTCCAAGGCTTACTAATCCACCGCTATGGGACCAGGCCAGGAGCCTGGCCCCCAAGTAATACTTCAGCCAGGAAAGGAATTGAATCGGCTCAGTCTGATTACTTTGGAACACATCCTAGCTATCTAGCTAATTTATCTCTCCTTAAACCTCTTTTTTTTTGAAGAAACAAATAGGAAATAAATAAATGAAATCAATAAATGTTCAACTCCTTGGCAAGAGCTACCATATGTTTACTGCAGCAAAACAAAAACTTTTCAAATCAAAGTGACACTTGCAATGATGCAATGCATTCCCTCTCAATGTCTCTTACACCTCAGTACATTTAAGTCATTTGCGACTTTAACTTCTAGACTAAAACTACAGAAAGCCTCTTCTTTGAATTATTCATGCATCTGAACTTAAACTCAGGCAGTTTCAAGTATCCTCTTCAGGGTTTTATCCTAACAATTCTGCTCTGTGAGTAATGCTACCTTCAGTATATTCTTCCCATCTCAGGATCCCCAATCTGTACAGTCATTTTTATCCAAGGACTTTACAGGACTGTTCACAACTCAAAATAAAATTAATAAAAACTCTGTCTAGAAGTGCTTTCCCTCCGTTTAAAAAAAATTATCTTTCTAAACTTCCGCTAATTTGTCTTGTTCAGTTGTAAAATCCTATTAATGTACACAAAACCGAATCATCTTAAAGCTAAGCCTCATTGTAGCAACAGAAATACTATCATATTAATTATTGACTTGAACATACAGAAACCAAGAACCCCAACTTTTTATAAATGATACTGAAAATATATATAAAACACAGAGCTTACATCATATCCGCCATTTTTGTCAGGCCTACTACAGACTAACAAAGGTCTATACAGAGGAATCTCCATTATCCGAAGGACTCAGTCAGGGAGTATCTCATTTGAATAATTGAATGCCAGATAATCGGATGCCGGAGAACACAGTTTAGCCAATCTTGCAATCTTGTCTAGATAATACAAAATTCAAATAAACGAATGCCGGATAAACAAGGTTCCTTTGTACTGCATTCAGCTTTCCACCCCCCATATCGTGTGCCCAAAGAACAGGAGCATGGTGCAGAAATGCAATCAAAACCTAAGGAAAATGCCCCTCAGATAATGGAAAAGGAATTGCAATGTTCTGAAATTCCCATTAATGTGGAACTCTTGACTACTCAAGCCTGCAGAAAATATGGGTGGTTTACGAATCCTTGAACTGACGTAACCGCTGCATATAGAATGTTATGTGCAAAACCTACCACGTCAACTTCCCAATAGAGAAAGGGAAGACTCAATGCTGAGAGGGTTTCACTGCACCCCTTATCTCCTCCAGCACAATGGATGTATCTGGAGAACCAACCAGAGCTTGGATATGGAGAGAATGCACCAGTAATCCTTACAGGAAATCCCTCCTTGCAGAGTTGAATTGCACAGATGTTACTGCAGGGAAGGCTCTGATTTTGAATGTTATTCTTATGGGAGTTTTGAGGTCTGGAGCACATTGGAAATTCTATTCAAACAGCAGTCAGTTCACAGTGGAGTGCATCCTGACCCTGAGCTGTCTCAACCCCATGAGTGCAGTCCAGCTCTTTAAAAAGCCACTCCCAATTGTTTCACTTTTCTGCTCTTTCCTTATTCCCTTCAGATCTTTATCCAGAGAGTTATGATTGGATCTCCTTCTGGCAGCATATTCCAAATAGAAATTGAACACCTCTCCAGAGAGTTGAGCACATAGTTTAAGCATACACTTGTGTTCAGAATGGTCAGAGTGCTGCACCCTGAGGTGCTCCTCTTTGGATGAGAGCTTAAACCAAGTTCCTGTCTGCCTCTCAGTTCTATGCATACGATCACATGGTGCAATTTTAAAGAAGACTTAGATATTCTGCTTAATAGTAATCCCTCGTTTAATGTTACAAAAACAGGCTATTGTATTTTTGTGGTTTGTGGGAATGTGCTGTGTGCTAATTGATTGCTAAGTTTTTCACATTAGAACAGTAACCACAATTGAAAACTGTTATTTGCTATAAAGCAATTTAGAACATGCAAAATTCATGACGAACACTGCATTAATGCAAGTTTTTTGATTTTAAAAAGGCACATGTCACTTCTTTGTAATATACTTGTTTCTAATGTCTTTCTATCCTCTTCTCTAGATTGCAATGGATTAGGAACTCCAGCATTCAAGGGTGCAATCTCAATCAATTCTTCAAATATTGATTCATTTAAAAACTGTACCAAAATTAATGGAAATGTCATCTTTTTATCAGTGGCTTTCAAAGGGTGAGTTGTTTCTCTTTCCTTAAAGATATTTAAATCTTGTCTCATGATTGGTGAACCAGTGAGCAGATCCTTTACAGATTAAGGGATAACACGAGAACATAAAACAATACAGCACAGGAATAGGCCTTTTGGCCAACCATGTCTGTGCCACAAAACATTGCTTTTTGTTTTATTCACTCATGGAACATGGGTGTCACTGGCTGGCCCAGAATTTATCATCCATCCCGAATTGTCACATGAACTGAGTGATTTGTTCGGCCTACCTTAGGGGGTAGTTAAGAGTTATAGCGATGTATAGCACGGAAAAAAAAATCCTTTGGTCCAACTCGCTCATGCCTACCAGATATCTTAAATAAAGCTAGTCCCATTTGCCAGTATTTAGCCCATGTCCCCGAAAGCCTTCCTATTCATATCTGCATCCAGATACCTTTTAAATGTTGCAATTGTACAAGTTTCCACCACTTCCTCTGACACCTCACCACCCTCTGCATGAAGAAGTTGCTCCTTAGATCCCTTTTTAAATCTTTACCCACTCATCTAAACTGATGCCCTCTAGTTGTGGACTTCCTCACCCCAGGGAAATGACCTTGACTATTTATCCTATCCATGTCCCTCCTGTTTTGTAAGCCTCAATAAGGTCACCCCTCAACCTCCGATGCCCCAGGGAAAATAGCCAGTCAATTCAGCCCCTCCTTATAGCTCAAACCTTCCAACCCTGGCAACATCCTTGTAAATCTTTTCTGAACCTCTTCAAGTTTCACAAATCCT
The DNA here is from genome assembly GCF_020745735.1 of Hemiscyllium ocellatum. Lineage (NCBI taxonomy): Eukaryota > Metazoa > Chordata > Chondrichthyes > Orectolobiformes > Hemiscylliidae > Hemiscyllium > Hemiscyllium ocellatum. The sequence continues at coordinate 75,300,420 of NC_083405.1, forward strand.
TCCTGTAGCAAGGGAGACCAGAACTGGATGCAGTATTCCAAAAATGGCCTAACCAATGTTTTGTACGGCGACAACATGACGTCCTAACTCCTATACTCAATAAACTGACCAACAAAAGAAAGCATACCAAATGCCGTCTTCACTATCCTATTTATCTGCGACTCCACTTTCAAGAAGCTGTGAATCTGCACTCCAAGGTCTCTTTGTTCAGCAACACTCCCCAGGACCTTGCCATAAAGTGTTTAAGTTCTGCTAAGATTTGCCTTTTCAAAATGCAGCACCTTGTATTTATCTAAATTAAACCCCATCTGCCACTCAGCCCATCTGAACAAAATCCTTTTGTACTCTGAGGTAACCTTCTTGGCTGTGCACAATACCAGCAATTTTGGTGTCATCGGCAAACTTAGCAACCATACTTCCTATGTTATATATAAATGATGAAAAGCAGTCAAGCAGAAAAATGAGTCAAGTACATTGCTGCAGGTTTGGAGTCATGTGTAGGCCAGACCAGATAAGGACAGCAAATTTCCTTCCCTAAAGGACATTAGGTAAGCCAGATGGGTTTTTATAACAATCAACTACTAGTTAAGTGGTCACCGTTAGACTAGCTTTTTCAAAATTCCAGTTTTTTTTGCATTGGATTAGTTTCGCATTTGCCATAGTGGAATTTTCACCCACATGTGACACATGTTCTGAAATAAGAAATAACCCAGCATTAAGTTTTTGTCAAGTTTGTTAAATCATTCACTGAGACAGAAAACACTGTTCATAAGAAATTGATTTTATATGAATAGGCTGAATTTTCTGAGGAATGATATTAGCAAGGTTTGAGAAGGTTTGTAGCTCAGGTTAAGGTTCTGGATGTAGGTTTGCTCGCTGAGCTGGAAGGTTCGTTTTCACACTTTTCATCACCATACTAAGTAACATTTTCAGTGAGCTTCTGATTGAAGCTTCCAGCTTCATCTGGAGGTTCACTGAAGGTGTAACCTAGTAGGGTGATGAAATGTCTGAAAATGAACCTTCCAGCTCAGCGAGCAAACCTACATCCAGAGGAATGTCAGGTGAATTGGCCATGCTAAATTGCCCGTAGTGTTAGGTAAGGGGTAAATTTAGGGGTATGGGTGGGTTGCACTTCGGCGGGTCGGTGTGGACTTGTTGGGCCGAAGGGCCTGTTTCCGCACTGTAAGTAATCTAATCTAATCATAAGCAGAGTGCCTCTCACTCATTTTATACGTTCAGAAAGAGCTTCACATTTCAGACAGGAGATTCTGATTAGGGTGTCTTCAGAAATGTGAAGCTTTACTTTAAATCTGACAGGTCCCTCACAGTGCAGAATAGTCAGGGCAAGACAATCATGCCTATCCCTAATTACCCTTGAGAAGTGGTTAGATTAGAGGAAGGAGGAGATTATTAGGTTTGTCCCTTCCTGTGGGGAAAGCAGAGGTGTAGGGTCCCAGAGTAGGTGTACAAGAGTGGGAGGATAGTGATGTTGAGTCTGGAAGTGAGTGAAGGGATGTATTTGGTCCTATGGGAAGAATAAGTAGGTTTGGGGTAGGAGAGATTGTCAGTGCCAAGGGAGAGAGCAGAGGGTGGGAAGATATTGCACCCAGTGGTGAGTGAATTCAGGTTGATCTGACAACAGTGGGGGAGGAGAGGATGTTGAGCCCCATATAGAGGGAAGAGTGTACTGGGTCACAGATGTGAGGCGTGTGTTGGGTCTGTCAGTGAGGAGCAGCAATCATGTCTAGCGGTGCGAGGGAATAATATGTCAGGGCCAGGGGGAAAGGACAGTTATCAATCTGGGGAGTGATGTTTGGTCTGGCAGTGGAGAGGCGAATGTCAGGTTTTGGGGCAGAGAAGGGTATTGAATTCTGAGGGAGAGGCAGGATGTTGAGTCAGTGTCTGAGGGTTTGAGAGGTAAGTTGGAGGTGGGGTGGGAGTCAGTTTAATAATTATTCTGGAGTTAAATAGTTTAATTTTTCTTGAGTAACAATTTACTTAACTGCAGCTGAATGCTCTGAACTCTTGAATTTAAACCGATACTTTTGGAGGGTTCCAGCTGTAGAGGAATTGTCTGGTAGAATATTAAATTTCCTGGGCAATTTCCTCTGACTTTGCTGCAATATGGATGCCGCAGGGTTCACATGTGCAACTCCCAACACACTTCACATATTTTGTAATTTGGTTAACTTTTAACTTTTTTTAACGTGGACTTTCTGTTTTGTTCATTGTTCTTACTAATAATTTTGTCATAGAATACAGTAAAAAAGTTCTACCAACAAAATTTATGTTTTAACTTGTCATTGTGAGTACTTTACAAACTCTCATACACCAATAATGTCAATGTCACACCCTGCGGATTTTAACTTGATTAAGATATGCTATTCCGATGTATACAATCAGCAACAAAAATTATTTCGCTTTCCTGTTTTACCCAGTAAGGTCTTACAATGTTTTGTTTTGACGATTTGCCTGAAAAATATGTCTAATGACTCTGTTCTGCAAAACATGGAGGAAGCATCTAATTGTAGATATTATTATATGGCGTTCCTTTAGTTTGGACTGACCACAACAGCTGTTGGTTTCTAATTATTTAGGCAGGTCATTGATGTAACTCTTTTAATGCATTATATTGACTGATTAAATTAGTTCTTCTTCTGCTCTGTGTAGCATCCTCTGTTAATCGATGGTTGATGAATTACAGATTATGCTATAATAATCCTGTGGGCAGAGGCAGGCACCAGGCCTTAAGTTTTCCTGAATAAGGATATGGATCAAACTCCATCCTGTTGGCCTTATAACAAACAACATATAGCTGAATAGTCAGCTGTCCACATTAAAAAGTATTGGAGTGTTGGGAATGGAGGTAGGAATCCCAGATTTGGGTCTGGTCTGTAATTTTAAAAACATGACAGAGTCTTCCCAACTCCATGAATATCCATCATTGCAGAACTACCAAATTATTGCAAAAACCCATCTAGTTCACTAACGTCTTTTCAGGGATGGAAATCTGTTGTTCTTACCAATCCATTCCGTAATGTGACTTCAGATGTGTAACAATGGGTTGATTCTTAATTCCCCGATGAAATACTTAGCGAGTCACTTAGTTTTCAAGGAGGCAGCTGACCATCAGCTTGTCAAGGATATCTAAGAATAAGTAGTAAGTGCTAACTTTCCCCACAGCAGTCATACCCTCATGAGAATGTTAAAAGAAAAGTATCTGCAAAAATTGCAGATACTCTGTTTGCACTGAATGTAATTTCAGCTTAAAACATATCAGTTTTATTTTTATTGGTTTGGCTGATTTCATGTGAATTTTGCAAGGATCCAGTGTAACCTCATTGAAATTGTATTTACTTGAAATCTCAGTTGTCCTCTGGATTTATGTCTTTCTATTTTAGTGATTCCTTCACAAATACGACTCCCATGCCTCCAGAAAAGCTGGAAGTCTTCAGAACAGTGAAAGAAATAACAGGTTGGTTAATTTGAAAACTGCTTCCAGGTCTCTCCATAGTAAAATAGAATGAAATTTATTTGCAAAAATATGTTCTGGAGTGATCAGGGATCTGAGATATTTGCTCAACAGTGCTGGATGTTATATTGCCCTGCTGCTAAGTTGAAAGGTGGATGATCTGCCAGTATGTGAGAGTTTTAGCCTCTGGCAGGGTATTTGTACCAGACGTATCAACCTTCCTGTTAACTCCCATAACATAAGAACTAGATGTGTATAATGAAAGCTTACCTAGACATTTTGTACAGTTCCTGACATATGCATATGTTACAGTCACAGGTACTTCAGTATTGGAGCTGAAAATGTGTTGCTGGTTAAAGCGCAGCAGGTCAGGCAGCATCCAAGGAACAGGAAATTCATCAGGCTTTTGCCCGAAACGTAGATTTTCCTGTTCCTTGGATGCTGCCTGACCTGCTGCGCTTTAACCAGCAACACATTTTCAGCTCTGATCTCCAGCATCTGCAGACCTCACTTTTTACTCTTCAGTATTGGAGTTAATACTCAGCTGTTTGATAACAAACAGTAAAACACTGCCTTTCATGGCATGCTTCAAATGGCCCAATTAAGATGAGGACTAAGTTCTTGACACCCTCAGATCACGTGCTATGATACACTGATGATACCATGAGCTTGTCTCTTAAAAGTACATAGTTGTGGTGAGTGAGTGTACTTTCTGTCACTAGCTCACCCAATCATGATCTGTCTAGAATTTTACTGGGTCAAAAAGTGTGGTGCTGGAAAAGCACAGCTGGACAGGCAGCATCCGATGAGCACGAGAATCGACATTTTGAGCATAAGCTCTTCATCAGGAATGTCATTATGCTCAAAAAGTCGATTATCTGCTCCTCAGATGCTGCCTGACCAGCTGTGCTTTCAGAGCACCACACTTTTTGACTTTGATCTCCGGCATCTGCAGTCCTCAGTTTCTCCTGAAATTTTACTGGGGAAAGGAGAGGCTTTGGGCAGCCCATCTGCCTTTAGGCCTAGTAAGGCACTTAAGTAATCAATAGATAGTCATATATATCTTACCCAGTCAGTATTTTAACTGTGGTGGACGGTGGTTTGGAGTATATGGGAAGCCTGGAGCTTTTACTCTGTGGTTTGGTGCTGGACAAAGGGAAGGGACAACCTTGATTGAAGATTCCTGGGCCTATTGGAGGCTCTCCCTTACTCACCCCATCCACCACAACCCACACAGGTTACACATCCCCATCTATTCTTCCCCAGCCCATCTATCCTGTCCCCAGTCTCTTCAGACTTCGTCATACCCCACCTTACTCTTGAGTTCAGCAATATGGCTCTAATTCCAACAATAACCACTGCTCCCACATTGTGCTGCAGGGACTCAGCTTGCTAAGGTTAACTATATCTCTTAATACCTCCCCTGTATTGACTCATCATGGAGTTTATATTATCCCTTCTTATGATCTTTTTCTAATCCCATGATTTTTTGTATTTGCTAATGTCAAATAATATCTGCCATCCATCTGCCCAGCTCATCAGTCGAGCCGGGTTGCCCACCACTCCATGATTTAATGAAACCATTTACCTTTTGTTTAATGCTCCCACTACTTGTTCCATATCATTTGAAAACTTGGAGAGATTTGGTTTCTCTTTCCCCATTTCCAAATTACTCCTGTGAACAATTAACACTGACTGCCTAACATTACTAATTTCCTTTTTTGTGAAAATCAGCTTTGAGAAAACTGTTGTTTGGTTCCAGATCAAATTTCTTTAAAAGATAAGAAAACAATTGTGTAGATGATTCATTTTTAAAATAGCTGCATTTGTTCTTTATTAAAAATTACGTGGAAAGGGGGGAATCTATCTGGAGAGCACAATTTGGTAGTGAAGCCCTGAAGGTCTATGCAGTAATATTCTGCAATGTCTTCATGATACAATAGTTATTTGAAGTTCACATGCATTATATAATTCATTATTCAAAATGTTTCTGTTTCCACAAGGGTATTTGTTTATTCAAAATTGGCCAGACAAGTATAAGAATCTTCAAGTTTTTGAAAATCTTGAAATTATACGAGGCCGAACACAACATCGGTAAGTTGTTCATCCAGCTATCATTTATTAGAAACTGTCATTCGTGGCAACAAGGTTTTAAGTTAATTACAAATTAAAGACCAATGAGCAAGTAGTTGGAGGGAATCCTGAGGGACAGGATGTACATGTATTTGGAAAGGCAAGGACTGATTAGGCATAGCCAACATGGCTTTGTGCATGGGAAATCATGTCTCACAAACTTGATTGAGTTTTTTGAAGTAACAAAGAGGATTAATGGGGGCAGAGCGGTAGCTGTGATCTGTATGGACTTCAGTAAGGCGTTCGAAAAGGTTCCCCATTGGCTAGCAAGGTTAGAACTCACGGAATACAGGGAGAACTAGCCATTTGGAAGAACTGGCTCAAAGGTAGAAGAGAGGGTGGTGGTAGAGGGTTGTTTTTCAATCTGGAGGCCTGTGACCAGTGGAATGCCACAAGGATCAGTGCTGGGTCTACTACTTTTTGTCATTTACATAAATGATTTGGATGTGAGCATAAGAGGTACAGTTAATAAGTTTGCAGATGACTCCAAAATTGGAGGTGTAGTGGACAGCAAAGAAGGTTACCTCAGACTACAGCAGGATCTTGACCAGGTGGGCCAATGGGCTGAGACTTGGCAGATGGAGTTTAATCCAGATAAATGCGAGGTGTTGCATTTTGGGAAAGCAAATCTTAGCAGGACATATACACTTTATGGTAAGGTCCTAGGGAGTGTTGCTGAACAAAGAGAGCTGAAGTGCAGGTTCATATATCCTTGAAAGTGGAGTCACATGTAGATAGGATAGTGAAGAAGCCGTTTGGTATGCTTTCCTTTATTGGTCAGAGTATTGAGTACAGGAGTTGGGAACTCATGTTGCGGCTGTACAGGACATTGATTAGGCCACTGTTGGAATATTGCATGCAATTCTGGTCTCCTTCCTATCGGAAAGATGTTGTGAAACTTGAAAGGGTTCAGAAAAGATTTACAAGGATGTTGTCAGGGTTGGAGATTTGAGCTACAGGGAGAGGCTGAACAGACTGGGGCTGTTTTCCCTGGAGCGTCAGAGGCTGAGGGGTGACCTTACAGAGGTTTACACAATCATGAGGGGCATGGATAGGGTAAATAGACCAAATCTTTTCCCTGGGTTTGGGGAGTCCAGGACAAGAGGGCATAGGTTTAGGGTGAGAGGGGGAAGATATAAATGAGACCTAAGGGGCAACTTTTTCACATAGAGGGTGGTATGTGTATGGAATGAGCTGCCAGAGGAAGTGGTGGAGGCTGGTACAATTGCAACATTTAAGAGGCATTTGGATGGGTATATGAATAGGAAGGATTTGGAGGGATATGGGCAAGGTGCTGGCAGGTGGGACTAGAATAGGTTGGGATATCTGGTCGTCTTGGACAGGTTGGACCGAACGATCTGTTTCCATACTGTACATCTCTATGACTCTGACATTGTAAATATAATCAAAAATGCATTAAGGAAACTTCTGTCATATTTTTAAGACCTGGAAATGAAGACATGTGGCATATTAGCATTTACACATTAAATTCGTTATACAGAAATGTCAAGGTTCATAATTAATGCATAACTTAATATTATGATGATTAGAGTACAACTGCTTGCTGGCATCCCAGTCTATTGATTTACACTGTTGTGACATAGTGGGATATAAACTTCTTAACTTTAGCCAATCTTTGAACCTAATTTTGGCCAAATACAAAAGATAATCAGGAAAGAAATTAAAATGTAAACTTTTATCTCAAAGGAGTTGTAATTCCAATTCACGGTAGATGCTTCATTTGTTGAGAACCTGGGTCAGACTTCATCTGGTATGAGGATTGGAGTTAAAACTGCATGAGTTAAGAATGCCAAAGGTAGTGAAAACATGGAACTCGGCCCTTAAAGTATAAAGCTGGATCAATTATTATTTTCCTTATCATTGAAATATTCACCATTGAATTTGATGATGTTCTGTTAGGTCAAGGTGTCTGAGACATACAGAGCAAATTCAAGTTAATTAAGTTGAGGTATAGATCAGGAATGATCATGACTGAATAAATGCCAACACAAGCACAAGTGATCAAATAATCTATTGCTGTTCCTATGAGAGATACAAAGCAAGCATTGGGTTTCATCTCTGGGAGAAGAAGGGAAAATTGGTTAACAAGACAACCAGTCATCTTGTGACTGTCTCCCTGAAACTAGGTACCAGGTTGGATAAATCTTGGAGCAAAGCAGCCTTTTGTGATTGGGAATTGATTAAGACATAGATCTAAAAAAAAATCCCTACCTTCCCCTTTAAAAAAGTGTCAACCTTCATTTAAAATTTGTACCAAGGTTGTTGTTAAGTTGACTCTTACTGACTAATAAACTAGTGACAATATATTGAGCAAAAAAAGACTCCTCAGTGCCTAAAGACAGAGACATGACTGCAGTACCGATATAGATAATCTAAACCATTTGAAATGGAGAGCCAGAATTGGAGAATAAATTCTAACAAAAATGTAAATTAAATCCTCACATGTTTTACCTTGCATGTGTTTTTTGAAAGAAAACTGAATCTTAATCTATTTTGAATTCATAAGATGAAGCTTGAATCAGCTTAATTCTAGTATTTACTTACACCATTACAACAGAAAGAAAAATGAAGGGATATTCTGAAGTGTTTTACAGTGAGTTTTGAAGTTTAGTTACCGCTGTAATGAAGGAAATATGCAGCAAAAGTTCTTCAACAAAAATAGCATGTCCTAATATTAGACACTGTCTTATATTGGGTATAAATTTATTAAGCTGTTAATAAGAATACTTTGTATTGGAATATGGATTTGTACTTCTACATACTCTATAGAAATATACATTAATCTGATTTTGCTATTGGTTAGTTTAGATTTGCAAAACTGTAAAGCAACTACAATCCATTTAAGAACATGGAATCAGACAGCGAATGCAGCACTTAGAAAACTTTTTTTTTAACTGTGTGTTTATCCATTTTATTTGTATGAAAGAACATAAGTTGTTTTGACCTTGGACCTAAGCAACTGTGTGATTGACAGTTGTAGTTTTCTCTACCTTACACCTTTCTGTTTCTGTATGTGTTTAGTAGTAGCATATCACTTGCTTTGGTGAACCTGAACATTACTTCTCTGGGATTGCGTTCACTCAAGGAGATTAGTGATGGTCAAGTAAGCATCTTCAATAACTCGAAACTCTGCTACGTTGAAACCATACAATGGAAGAAACTTTTCAAATCTAACAGACAGTCCTTGAAAATAACACCAAATAAACCTAAGACACAATGCAGTAAGTGAATAACTTTAATCAAAGTCTCTTATGTTTGAATTTTTGTTCATGTTCAAATCTTGTTTGGCCCTGAAGTTCTGGAAACTATTCATTTGTTATCTTTGTTTTGAATGTGTCAAAAGCATTGTTATGTAAATTATTTTCTAACTTGGAGCTTGATGCTATTAGTTCAATAACATTAAATGTTCTCAGTTACTTAATTCCATCAAAATATTTTTAAATGTGATGTGAAGAGGTCTGAACTAAACTGGAGCCAATGAGGGCCAGGAGAAAAGTTGTGTACTGGTTGGAGTTAATCCTGTCCGATGTTCAACACCATTCATAATTTGGACAAAGTGAGGACTGCAGATGCTGGAGAGTCAGAGTTGAAAAGTGTGGTGCTGGAAAAGCACAGCAAGTCAGGCAGCATTGAGGAGCAAGAGGTTTGACATTTCAGGCATAACTCCACAGTTACTGAAGCACTCTGTCTCCATGTGCACCAAGTCTTGAACAATATTCAGGCTTGGGCTGATACATTGCAAGTAACATAAGTTACTAAGCTACATAAGTGGCAGCCAATGGCATCTCCAACATCTCTTAAATATTATCACTATTACAAATTTCTTATTTCATAGTTAGCGGCAGCCTGTACTTGTGTTGTGAAGCCCTAAAACAATCAATTTGGTTATGGTCAATCATGTTGCATTCCATTCAGAAAATTAAAATATATTTCTTATGTGCCATCTAATTGTAACATGTTTTTCAAACCTGAAAGCTCGCTCTTGTTTCTATTTACTTAGTCGCTGAAAATAAAGTCTGCCATCCACTATGTTCGGACGATGGTTGTTGGGGCCCTGGACCCTCTCAGTGCTTCTCCTGTCGCCATTATGAACGTGGAAGGGAGTGTGTTGGGAAGTGCAACGTTAATGAGGGGTGAGTAAGGTGTGAAGCTTTTTGGAGTGATTGATGAGGCCATAAAGGATGTTTTTGCAATAATGTTGGGACAAATGCAGGCCCCCAGCATGTCTGGTTTCCAGCAGCCAATGGCAATCCCAGTAAAACCTGCCAGATTTGTGGTCTGGAGTACACAGCTTGAAGAGATGCTGAAAGCAAACTTAATCATTGTTTTTGAAAGGCTATTTGGTCAAAACATGGAAGGGGTGTTGTGGAAAGAGCAGAGGAGTAATTGATTGTTGTTTCAGAAGACTAGCATATATGCAGCATGGCTGGAATAGCTACCTCGTATGTTGTTTGATCCCATGATTTCCTTTGTGGTAAATAAATGCTGATGTCCAAAGATTTGAGGGAACATTCCAGTCCATAAGATATAGGAATGGAAGGAAGGCTATTCAGCCCATCAAGTCCACTCCGCCATTCAATCATTGGCTGATGGGCATTTCAACATCACTTATCCGCACTTGCGAGGGTAAGAATTTAGCAATCTCTGCCTTGAAGATATTTAATGTCCCGGCCTCTAATGTGCTCGGTGGCAATGAAATCCACAGGCCCACCACTCTCTGGCTGAAGAAATGTCTTCTCATTTCCGTTTTAAATTGACCCCTTCTATTTCTGAGGCTGTGCCCATGAGTCCTAGTATCCCCACCTGACAGAAACAAATTCCCAGCATCCACTGTTTCTAAGCCATGCATGATCTTGTAAGTTTCTATTCGATCTCCCCTTAACCTTCTAAACTCTGATGAATACAATCCCAGGATCCTTAGCCGTTCTTCATATGTTAGGCCTATCATTCCAGGGATCATCCGTGTGAATCTCCACTGGACACACTCCAGTGTCAGTATGTCCTTCCTGAGGTGTGGGGCCCAAAACTGGACACAGTATTCTAAATGGGGCCTAACCAGAGCTTTATAAAGTCTCAGAAGCACATCGCTGTTTTTGCATTCCAACCCTTTGAGATAAATGACAACATTACATTTGCTTTCTTAACCAGAGACTCAACCTGCAAGTTAACCTTTACAGAATCCTGGACCAGCACTCTGAGACCCCTTTGTACTTTGGCTTTATGAATTTTCTCACCATTTAGAAAATAGCCCATGCCCGTGTTCTTCTTTCCAAAGTACAAGACCCCGCATTTGCTCACATTAAATTTCATCAGCCATTTCTTGGACCACTCTCCTAAACTGTCTAAATCTTTCTGCAGTTTCCCCACCTCCTTAGAACTTACCTGCCTTCCGCCTAACTTCGTAACTTTGCCAGAATGCCCCGGTCCCTTCATCCAGATCATTTATATATAGGGTGAACAGCTGTGGCCCCATCACTGAACCCTGTGGGCCACCACTTGTCACCAGCTGCTATTCCGAAAAACAACCTTTTATCCCAACTGTCTGCCTGCTGTCAGACAGCCAATCCTCAATCCATGCCAATAGCTCACCTCGAACACCATGGGCCCTCACCTTACTTAGCAGCTTCCCATGAGGCACCTTATCAAAGGCCTTTTGGAAGTCTAGGTAGATAATATCCACTGGGTTTCACTGATCTAACCTACTTGTTATCTCTTCAAAGAATTCTAACAGGTTTATTGGGCATGACCTACCCTTACTAAATCCATGCTGATTTGTTCAAGTCCGACCCTGCACTTCAAAGAATTTAGAAATCTCAATCTTAACGATAGATTCTAGAATTCTACCTACAACCGAGGTTAGACTAATCGGCCTATAATTTTCCATCTTTTGTCTTGCTTGCCCTACTGTGTGCTGTACTATTAAGTGGGATTTTTACGGAAACCATCCTTGTCAGTTGTAGACAAACAATTCACTGGCATAATTCACAAAGAGTAGCATTCTCCCAGTATTCTGGTCAATATGTATCTGTCAGATTCATTTACTATTTAAATGTCAAATGGCCTGTTACTATTCTGGATATTATGTGGATGCGTAGAGATAGTGTATACATATGTATCCTGTTTTTGTTATTTGTTAATGTGACGTGGTTGTCATTCGCAAAACCACCATTTATTGCCCATTCTAACTATTCTTGAGATGGTGACAATGATGCACCCACTGTAACTGTGGTGTAGATACTCCCACTGTGCTGCTAGACACAGTGTTCCAAGACTGTGACTGAGTGCCAAAGAAGAAACAGCAATGCACTTCCAAAACAGTAATTTGGTAATGTTCTCCTATTTTCCCTCTTCTATGTATTAAAAATAATTTTGTATGCTGTGCGGATAGGGGTTAATCAAATTACATATTTTGGCAGATTGCAACAATTTGAAACTTTTAATTGATATGTGTCTGTGACTTGTAACTCTTTACTACGCTTTCACCCCACAGGGAACCTTTACCAGCTGAATGCTTCAATATCAGAAACTAAGATTTGACAATACAAGTGACAAACAGAAGTTGTAATTTCGGAAAATAAATTGAATTGTGTGAGAAACTGAATTATTGAATTAAAAGTGGAGATGAGCTAATTATATTGTGCCCTTGCATTAATACTAACATTGAGTAGCACTTTTCCTTTCATATATTGCTTTGAGAATAAAGATAAAGTCATCATAGTTCTACCAGACAATTGGGCTGCTGTCTCATTAGAGAGAACAAGAGAGAGGTGACTAGTGGTGGTTTAACCTGAGGGCCATTATGCCTCAAGGAAGAGGTTGAAAAGGAAGACCATCATGGTTACCTCAGCGAGTTCAGGAATTGAACTCACACAAAAAAAAAAGATTATGTTGAAGGAGAAACTGGTTCCGTCCCCAAAATTAGTTATACTAGTAAGACCCCACCACAGGCATGGCCTCCGATTTCATAAAATTAATTTTGTACCCTGAAAACAATCCAAATAGATTCATCACTTACATTAAGCAGGGTACAGATGTCATTGGATCAGTTAAAAAGAGAAGGACAACATCCACATAGAGGGTGATTTTATGTCTGCCTGACCCTACCTCCAGGGCAGTTATATTGGGATCCATCGATCTTCAGTGTAAATAATTGTGGTGAGAGAGTGGCAATCAAATGCTTTCTCTGCATCCAGGGAGACTACCAAACCCGGGATCGCTGTTTGCTGACATATTTGAATTATATTTAATACTCTTCTAATATTGTTGGTAGACCTATGACCCTTAATAAAACCCATTTGGTCCTCCTTTACAATAAAAGGCAATACCCTTTCCAGCCTTAACGCCATATATTCAACAGGATTTTAAAATCCACGTTCAGTAATGATATGGGTCTGTACGAACTGCATTCTCCTAGGGCTTTTCCTTTCTTAAGAATAAGAGAAATATTTGCCTCTCTCAAAGAGGATGGGAAGCAGCCCTGACTGAATGAGTAATTGCACATATCCAAGAGTGGCCCGGCCAGCCTGTCTATAAATTTCTTATAAAACTCACTTTGAAATCCATCTGGTCCGGGCGCTTTACCACTCTGGAGCAGCCTCACCACTTCCTGTACTGTCAGGGGGGCATTCAGAAAGGACGCCTGCTCTGGGGTTACACCTGGAAGGTTCAGGGTCTTAAAGAAGAATTCCATCCACATCATTTTGACCTCATAGCTCACCAACTGAGACAGCTCAAAATAAAACTTTCTAAATGCTGCATTAATCTTTTTAACATTGCAAGTTAAGAGTACCAGCACTCTCTCTGATGGATATAATAGAATGGGGGGCATTCTTCTTTCTGGCCAAGTATGCTAGATTTCTACCCATTTATCACCATAGTCAACTAATCTCTGTTTCACAAAGGAGATTTCCCTCTTGGCTGAGTGCAGCATTCAAAGTAGCCCTAAGAACGGTAACCCGATGTAATTTAGATATGGGTGGCCTATCAAAGTATGCTAACTCAGCCGCCTTCAGGCGAGCTTCGAGCAAACATTCTCCCTTCTGTCACTTTCAGGTCGCTGAGTAAGAAATAATTAAATCCCGTGCATAGGCCTTGGCAGTCTCCCACAGCACTGATGGGTCGCTGGCCGTACCTAAATTAATATCTCAAAAGATTTCAAACTCCCATGAAAAATACTCTATAAGCTTGCTGCCTTTCAGGAGAAAAAGGTCCATGCGCCTGTGCCAGGAGCCCCATCCCAACATCAACGGCCTTGACCTCCAAATACACTGTTGCATGATTAGAAATGGCTATGTTCCCTACTCTGCAAGATAGTACCAAGTTCAAAAAGACCTATGGGATAAAAAAATGTCAATTATAGTATAGCACATATGTGGATTAGGGAAAAAAAGATAAAATCCTGACCTTTGGGATGAAGACATCTCCACACATCCACCAACCCCAATCCTGTTCAGGTACATCAACTGCCTAGATTGATACCTGCAAGACCCTGAGGCATCCTGCCTATCTCAGGGTCAATAATACAATTAAAGTCTCCCTCTATAATTGTATGACGTGCCCCAAGGGCCAACAATCTAGAAAGTGCATTCATTATGAGTTTAAGGGAATGCACTGGGAGGCAATATACATTCAGAATCCCATATTCCTCTCCATGTATTAAAGCTTTCAGTATTATGAATCGCCTGCACTCATCCTCAATTTGGCTTAGCATTTGAAATGGGAGGTTCTTCTAGATGAGAATGGCCACTCCTCTACTTTTCGAGTTAAAGGATGAGAAAAACACCTGGCCGTATCCTCCCTGTTGCAACTTCAAATGCTCCTTATTGGTTAAGTGCATTTCTTATAACAAGGCTACGTCAATCCTCTCTTTTCTAAAGCTTGACAGTATCTTTTTTTCTCTAAATTGGTGAATGACTCCCCTTAACATTCCAGGTGCACCATTTAAACAAATGGCTAGCCATGATCATCTGAAACAGTTCATGATCCCCCGGGAGGAAGAACCTACTCGTAGCTCACTGAGTGAAAACCATAAACATTTAAGTTTAAAAATGCAAATTCCAAAACTACTAAATCAAAACTTCTAACAATTACTTCTACACCATATAACATACCCACAGGGGGGTGCTCATACCACCCATTAGCCCCACCATGAATCCTTCTAACTGAAGCTATGCCCCTGCTCCAGACAAAACACAGCAGGCCAGGTAGCATCCGAGGAGCAGGAGAATTGATGTTTCGGGCATAAGCCCTTCTTCAGGAATGTACAGATTGCTGAAGAAGGGCTTATGCCCGAAACGCCGATTCTCCTGCTCCTCTGATGCTGCCTGGCCTGCTGTGTTTTTTCAACCCAGGGCTCCAGCATCTCCAGTCCTCACTTTCTCCTGCTCCAGACAACACAAAGTAAGCAAAGAAAAACAATATCTTATGACAAGAAAGTTAAAAGTGGGCTCTCAACCCATCCCCTCCATACTGTAATCCTAGGCACTCCTGGTAGAACAAAAAAGAATGACCTCTCTCCACTCCGCCCCCCTCCCCCCCACCACCACCACCACCACCCATCCCAAGACAAAGGATGACTGGAAGGGAGAGAGATGGGAGAGGAAACAAAAAAAAGAGAAATATTAATGACCCTGACATATATTTGAAAGAAAACCAAGACCAATCCCCAACAACCAGGTAAACCAGGTAAATTACATAGAAAAAAAAACAAAACAAAATAATTGTCCATATAATTCAAGCCAGTCAATCTATTTTAAAGCATCCAAGAAGTCTTTTGTCTTTTCCGGTGAATCAAAGTTGAACACGGATCCTTTGTAGCTGAAACGCAGTATCGCCAGATATCTAACAAAATATTGGATATTCGAGTCCCTCAGGTGCACTTTTACCTCAACAAAGGCCTTCCTCTTGTGAATCACAACTGGAGAGAATCCTTTATATATCATAGCCTGAGGATCCTTTCCCAGTGCTCCAGAGGCTTCCAGCATCATTTGTTTATCTCCATAATGCTGGAGTTGCACTAGAACCGGGCGGGGGTGCTGGTCCAATCTGGGCCTGTGCACTGCGACCTGGTGAGCCCACTCAACCTACACCCAGCCTACCTTGATTTCCAACCTCAGAAAATGTAGGAGCCATTGCTCCAAGAAGCTAATGAGCTGGCCTTCTTCCTTCTGTTTGGGAAGCCCCAGCAACTGGATGTTCTTCCAATGACCTTGATTTTTGAGGTTGTCGACCTGCTCCTCCAAGGCCCGCATTTGGTGTTCCAGGGCCTGAACCCAACCCGCCAAGGATTTGGCCGTGGTCTTGGAAGCTGCGGCCCGTTGCTCCGCAACCCACCCCCCCCACCTCACCCCCACCCCCAACACACTGCCCAAGGCGCTAGGTCTCCTGGTCTTGCCTATGCAGCATGACCAAGATCAATTCAAGCCTAGCTAGGGTCTCCTCTATTGACGAATCGATCTTCTCTCGGAGTTTCATGAACTCAGAGATCAGACTCTGCTCTGCAGGTGAGTCTCCTGGGGCGTCAATGTCTGTTGCTGTGGGGGGCAGAGGGGTGGAGAGAGTCCCTGGGGGGAAGAGTCCCTGCCTGATGCTATCCCCATCCTCCCTTCCCCTTGGTCATCTTCTAAACTGTTCCAAACTGTTCAGAACTGGTACTAAATCATTCTAAGGGTTGGGAAATGGTTATTTCCAACAAATTAAGCAGTAAAGGGAGGGTGAGTGCCCCACTTTGTCTGGGTTCTGATGCAGAGCTCAGCAAAGTTGGCCTACTGGGTCACCGCCATCTTGAATCCCCACACTTTCTCCTGATCATTTGAATGAGTTTGATGTTTACATATAGTCTCATAAAGTGCTGGGATACTCTCAATGCAGTAAACAATGTTTTATTTGTCTTTTGGTATCAGTATGAAAATGTTTAGGCAAGAACATGATTTTTACTATCAACATTTAATGTTATTTTAAATATTAATTTTCAAACTATCAATTTGTTCTTTTTTTCTGTAAAGGGAGTTAAGAGAGTATGAGGATCAACGCAGATGCATCCAGTGTGACTCAGAATGTAAACCTCAGAATGGGTCCGTAACCTGTACTAGTTCTGTAAGTCAAAATTAAAATGACTAAAATTGAAAAACAACATTATTAAAAAATTGAATACTGCATGCAATAGCAATTAAAATGACCGGAATTAATACAAAAGAAATGATAAGGGCAAAGTAGCTATTAAAGATGGTTAAAAAATAGACACAAATACCACTAAGGAAACCATGAGGCTTTTAAGAGGCCTTCAGTCTTCACAAATAATTGATGATTAGTAAAGTATATTGGGCTATCAGAAAGTGGTTTTAGAGGCTGCTGAGAGGCAAGTTTATTCTGAATAAAATCAAAAGCAGCCCTGATAGAATTTCTGTCCTCTGGAAAATAAATACACAATTTGAAATTGAGAATGAGATGTGCGTCCAAGAATTGCTCTGATTTTATTGTTCTATAGTCAATGGAACATGGGGAACATGGGGAAAATGGAGAAAATAGCTTCGGGGACAGTAAATTCTCATACCCATCCAACTTGACATGGATGTTTAACCATCTACAATGGCTTGGTTATATTTCAGAAGATCACGAGGTGTCTTTCCAAAAGCAATTCCATTTTTATGTCGGCATTCATATTTCATATTAACTATGATTTATTTAAAAGCACTTCTAAGTTTGTGCCAAGCCCTCTTCCTGACCAATTAGGGAATTTGCATTTGCATTTACAAATCAGGCCGCAAGAGCAACAAAGTTTAGGCATGCATTTGGGCCCAGATCCCCTCCAGTGAGGTGCTCCCAACCCTGTTTTGAAAATCTGATTTCCTGAAGAATGGCTCATGCCCGAAACATTGATTCTCCTGCTCCTTGGATGCTGCCTGACCTGCTGCGCTTTTCCAGCAACACATTTTCAGCTTTGAAAATCTGATTCTTGGGTATCTATAATGATATTGAATTTTTTGACAAAAAATGCCTTAGGCAACAAAAGTTAGCTAGTAAATCTCAGCAAGGAGTTAATTCTCTAAGAAAAAGGATAGAATTGCTCATGAGAGCTTATTATCTACAAGGTTTAGTTTACTGGACAGTTGACCATTTTCAGAAACCAATTTCTGGGAACAATTCTACAGCTGTTTTCCATGTATGTTATTGCTAATTTGAAGTGTAATAGCCAGAGTTACTGAGCCCCAAGAATCTGATAGTTGAGAATATGGAACTACAAATTTCTGTTGAAAGTTCTAGAAAGATAATTGTTTGCTTTCTGGTTGTGCCAAATATCATGACATCTCTGTACTTCAGCCTTTGGGTTTTTTTTCATCTGGTTAAGTGAAAACTGAATGGGCAGTACTGAACTGAAGGGTGAGTGGCTTCAAAAAAAAGCACGATTGAATAAATCACATAAGATTAAATTCTCTTTGGTTGAAAATCAATTGAAGAGAGAGTCTGTTTTCAATTTCACACAACATGCTGTGTGGTAAAGTCCAGAACATTAAATGAGATTAAGAAAAATATTTCTAATACTCACATGAAGCAGACAATGATTTATTGTAGCGCGCAGTTTTAGTGCTGTGCAGAACAGATCTAGTTCTTGATTTGTAGTGTGAGAGATTACACTTGCATTTATGTAAGTCGCTTGTAATCTGTTGAATAGTAATGTCTAATTTGTCTCTTGGTAATGATCTATTTCTTTCCCCACCTATTACACCTGTTTTAATGTACTCGTTTCATTACCCAGGGCAATGAGAACTGTGTTGAATGTGCTCATGTTAAAGATGGCCCACGCTGTGTAAGCAGTTGTCCCTCTGGAATCTCAGGAGAAAATAATACCTTGGTTTGGAAATACACTGATGAGAATAAACACTGTCAGCTATGTCACCCAAATTGCACCCAAGAGTGAGTAATGTTCAATTCTATGTAATATTATAAGTTGCTTTATTTTAATTGGTCCAGTCCTAAAGGCAATCAGTTTAGTGACTAATTTTGAATGCCTACACCAGTTCAAAGGGAATTTTCCACATTTCTTTCTCTTCTTTTGTGCTGGAGTTTTTGAAAGCATATTTTTACACACCTCCCCAGTTGTAGTGCAGATTTGGACTCCTCATTTAAGAAAGGATGGACTGGCAGTGGAGGGGGTGCAGAGGAGGTTCACTAGGTTGATTCCAGAGTTGAGGGTGTTGGGTTATGAGGAGAGGTTAAGTAGAATGGATTATATTCATTGGAATTCAGAAGAATGAGGGGGGATCTTAAAGAAACATATAAAATTATGAAGGGAATCAATAAAATAGAAATAGATAGGATGTTTCCACTGGTAGGTGAGACTAGGACAAAAGGGCATAGCCTTAAGATTAGAGGAAGCAGGTTTGCAATAGAACTGAAAAGGAACTTCTTCACCCAGGGGATTGTTAGTCTATGGAATTCCTTGGCCAGGGAAGTAATTGACACTATTTCAGTAATCACTTTTAAAGCTCAGGAAGATACTTTTTTGAAAAATAAAGGAATTAATGGATATGGTGAAAACATGAGTAAGTGGAGCTGAGTCCATGAAAAGATCAGCCATGACCTTATTGATTGGTAGAGTAGGCTCAAAGGGCCAGACGGCCTACTCCAGCTTCTCGTTCTTATGTTCTTTTAAATGCCCACAAGTGGGTATAGAGTGCCTACTGTAACACATGAGGTAATACAAACCTTAAAGATATTGCTGCAAAAAAAGACATATTGTTAAAGCTTTCTCGCGTGGTTGGAAAGTTACTCTGATTAGCTGAGGCATTGCCACGGTGAAAGTAATGGGACACAATTAATTCCTCAAGCTCCTGGGTTATTTAAAAAGTCACAAGAGTTGGCTATATTCTTTTCATTTGAAGAGCACACATTTCTGTGTTTGAATACATGTTGCTTCTAGCAAACATAAATGAGTCACTTTATGAGCTTGTGATTATTTTAATTAGTTGTTAATGTAGGTCTTAGTAAACTCGGGGTTGTTCAACAAGTGCTGCCAAATTGCCAAGTCACATCTAACAGTAGCCAATCTGTTTTGAGTTTTGAAAGAGCAAGCTGTTTGAGTAAGCTTATATTCTGCCTGCTATTAACAACAGAAGGAACATACTCTTTGATTTGATCAATCCACTATTGGAACCTGTGCCTCAGGTACCTGACATTTGATTGACACTGGAATTCATATATGACTTTGCTCAATTATTGTGGTAAGTAGAATGCCATATGGTCTGACAGCAGCATCCTGTTAGGGGGAACTACCACTTGCATAGCCACTGCCCAGCAGCAGGTCAAATGGCTTGCTTAAATTTTTAAATTCTGGAGATTGTTTGCCTTTCCTGCTGCAGACTAAACACTTTTCAGATTCAGAAGTCTATGGTTCATTTACAAGTTTCCACAAATACACCTATTTATGGAATAGTATAGTCATTTTCTTGCAGAATAGTTTTGCTGCATTCTAATTCTTTGCAAGTTTGCAAGTTGACTAACTGACTGTGGCCTTTTTGAAAGATTGCTGATAGGTCTGATCTTACAATGTGGTGCTTCCTAAAGTGAGGTCAGGACTCCATGTAGAGTGATGAGTTGAAGTTTTGGGGTCGTGAGCTCTAAGGCAGCATTCTCGCAAATATTCTGTCCACAGTCTCCTGCTCTCATGGCTCTTGCCCACCCCAATCTTCACCCTCTCAGCCCTCACCAAGGGATGACACAATTTTCAAACTTGTGGGAGAGATTTTGGGAAGCATTGTTCCAGCATGTGGAGATATATGGATCCCAATGTGTACTTTAACCAGTGAAGGGGGGTTGCAGTAGACAGTAGTTGAGAACCCATTAGCAAGCACATCAAGGAAAGGAGTGTGTTAGACTGCTTCATCACAAAATTTAATTTGAGCACAAGGTGATAACTGACAAGGTTTTAGAGGGGATCTCATGGCTATGCCATTTTTTGTTTCTGCTGCTGTGCAATGGCTCACCAAGTGATATTTTTCACTCATAACATGTTGCCATTAATCCTAAAAGAATGATGTGCATGAGTTTCAGAGCCAGTGCAATGTTAGGTAAGTAGGCCATGTATCCTAGCAATTGGCTGAGTGAAGCCATCAAAATGATCCTTTGATTATTTGTAATTGGCAGAATACATACTGTACTCAACTAACCTTTGCTTCCAAAACTCGTGGTAAAGCATCTACCGTTAGATCTGATTCTGCAATTAGGAAGAACTTGCCGAAAACTCCTGGGTGTGCTGAGAGTTACACTACTACCTAATCTAAAATCACCAGTTGAGCGTATAATGTGGTTCATTCATGTTACAAGAAGTATCATACATTCTGAGACATCGACCAATTCTCTGCAAACCAAAAGAATTTGTCCAAACTTTGCAAGTTTTAACTACATGAGAGCTTGGATACGTGTCATTCACCATTACTTTCTACATGGCAACACGTCAGCCAATCAGAGTCAACTTGCCAACCAATCAATTTTATTTTCCCCAGCATATTAACTGTTGTGATTGTTTGTTTGAAATTTAATATTTTTACATTTGTTGAAAACCTTCTGCACCATGTCTTCTCATCCAATGATCTTCAGTTCTGTACAACCAAGGAACTCTTAAAGGTAACAATATTCTCTCCTGGTATGGAAGAACTTTATCTCTCGACATCAGATCCATCCAAGTCTAATTCTGAGATTGCAATGGTGGTGCTTTAAGAATCATGATTAAGCCTACCCTTTCTGAGTGAAGTGACACAGCATAATATTGACAACAACACTAAACTAGGTAGATAGACTGTTGGGCCTATCCAGAAAGAAACCAAACTGGTCATATTGTCCTTGCCAGCTCCTTGTAATAACAATTCAGCTTGTCCCCCTATCTTTTCCCTGTTCCCATATAAAATAATTCACTTTGTCAATTGACCTTCTGTCCACCACACTGTCAGACAATGCATTTTGAAACAGTCACTGTGCAGAAAAAGTTGTTCTTCATGCCATTCTTACTTCTATCATCTGTTTTAAGAAGGGGTCCTCTGGCCCTCAACCCCCCTGTCAATAGTAACAGTTTCTCCCAGCCTAGAAGGAAAAAATCACCAGTTAAACCTGTGAATAAAGCATAGTGATCCAAATCATCATGTATATTTCAAAATGGAGTATCAGTATGAGCAGTATGTTTCTGAAAATTTGTGTGTTTTTAATTAACTTTCCTCCTGAATGTTCACTTTGTCCAAACTCTCATAATTTTTAATACATCCAGCAAATCTATCTTAATGTTGCCTTCTCCAGGGAAAGCAGCTCCAAATTCTCTAGTCTATTCATTCCACCAACGTTCCACAGCCTTAGAATGATTCTCATTATTCATTTTTGCACCCATCCCTAATGCCCTCACACTTGAATGCTGAAACAATGTTTTATATGAGTCTATCTTAACTTCCTTCGTCTTGTACTCTATGACCCCATTTATAAAGCCCAGAATCTGATTTTCTCAACCATCCCTGCCATTTTCAAAGGTTTACGCCCATACACCCATGTCCCCTGCATCTGCATCCCTTTTGGAATTATAGCCTTTTCTTGTTATAAAAATATATTACTTCCTCCATTTAAAAACTCAGTCAAGTTAGTTAACTGTGATTTGCTCTTAACAAATTCATGCTGGCTTTCTTGACTGTTAAGTTCCTTTTAATGTAATTTCTACTACACTGTGTACCACCATGGTTAAGTGGACTACTGTAGCTTTTGTTCAAAAGTATGACATTTGCAATTCTCCAGTCCTCAGACACAATTCCTGACTCTAAGGAGGATTGAAAAATCCTACCATGGCACATGGTTGAATTTGAATTCAATATTTAAAAAAGCCTGATCCATCAATGACTATGAAATCATTGTCAATTGTTGGAAAACCCATTTGGCTCAGTAGTATTTTTTGAGGAACGTAACTGCTATCCTTATCTGCTCTGGCCTACCCGTGCCAGTGATTCTCAACCGTTTTTGTTTTGGCCACGGCCACCCCTATGGACTCTTCTCAGGTTCCAGGGCCCCTGTTCGTTACAACATGAACAGAATCTTCTCAGTCTGTGGCCCCCTTCAAATGTGCCAGGGTCCCGAAGGGCTGCCCACACAACGATGTAGTTCAATTTTAACCGCTGTCTGGACGTCTCGCTCACACAATCAATGCTGGCCCAACCACTGGAATCGACATCATGAGAATGAAATTTTTTCGGAAAAGTTCTGCATTTGATAAATCGAGATTTGTTATAGCCCTTTTTCTCACATGTAGAGGTTTTATTTAATTTTCTTTTAAAATTTTGGCCACGTCATAAAGACCTTTTTAAAATATAAAACAGTTTGAATGTGTATAATACAATGAACCAGATGAATCAATCTTCCTTCTTTCTTAGGATTCAATGGAAAACTACTGCTACAAAAAACTGTTCTTCATTGATTTTGATTTTGATTTTACTTGTCTTACTGGGGAGAAAATGTATCAAATTGTTTAATTGTCGTAAGACCAGAATTGGTTCCAAGTAATTCTAAATTTCATGGTTGTTGCATTGCAGATGCAAGGGACCAAGACTTGAGGATTGTGAACCTGTTGGGTAAAGTATTCCAACAAATTTGTAATTTCAATAATATTATCTAATTTTGTTGATTACTGCTGGTGTTTAACCACAGTTGATAATAGTCAGCACTTAGCAGTTTAAATAGAAAAGCAACAGAAATTTGATAAACAAGCCAACTAACACACCAAAATGAAACACAATTGAAAGAATAGTTAGTGATATCTCTCCAGGGTTTGAACTAATGCTTTGTAGTCAGAACAGATGAAAACATGTGGTGAATTAATGATGAGTATAACAATGATATATTCTACATAATTCAACCAAAGGTGGTTGTGCTCTCTCACAGATCTGCAGTTAAGTCTCTCAGATCTTCAGACAAGCCTAACAATATGCATTAGTAAATATACTGGACAGTAGTTATTTTAAATGTATGATTCAATCAATTGATCATCTATGATGTTGCAGATTAGAAACAGAAATGTGCTGTGTTGTATAGTTTTGTGTCTATTATGCTCAAAATTTCAACTGCATTGAGAAATTACCTAGTAACAGTTGTTTAATGATTGTTGACAACTACAGTTGAGAATTTAAGATTTGTGGAAAACAAAATTGGAATGTAACACCATCCAATCACAATTAGTTAAACTAACTTACAAGAACATTGTGCCCTCTCATCAGTACAAGCCTCTGAAAAAGGCTTTTAATGCTTTCCAGCATGAGATAAACCAAAAGATAACTGCTAACTAATGTGATGGAGAAGTCCCAGTCCCCAGGAGAATTGCCACCAAACATGCTTGCCCAACACTCTTGAAAACATCATGCCCTCCTGTTTAGAGCGACATTTCTCACCCTCTAACTTAATGGAAAATTCCATCAATATTAGCTGGAAGATCTTTTGCCATGAAATCATTATTCCATAACCCCTTTATTTTGCATCTCAATCTCCAGAGAATAATGTCTATCAGCAGGCGACTAGAAATCCCAGTAACTGAGTAAAAGAATCGCATGACAAGATTTCAACTTTTGTCTTTTACTGTAACAGTTTAAAATCAAATAAACACTCTTTTGCAAGTGAATATTACTCTAAGTCACAGAAAAACTACTTCCTCTTCAATCTTTCAAAAACAGCCTGCGCCACATTCCTCAGAATAGATTTTCAAAGACCCAGTGAGTCATAGAGATGTACAGCATGGTGACACATCCTTCAGTCCAACCCGTCCATGCCGACCAAATATCCCAACCCAATCTAGTCCAACCTGCCAGCACCCGGCCCATATCCCTCCAAACCGTTCCTATTCATATACCCATCCAAATGCCTCTTAAATGTTGCAATTGTACCAGCCTCCACCACTTCCTCTGGCAACTCATTCCATACATGTACCACCCTCTGTATGAAAAAGTTGCCCCTTAGGTCTCTTTTATATCTTTCCCTTCTCACCCTAAACCTATGCCCTCTAGTTCTGGACTCCCTGACCCCAGGGAAAAGACTTTGCCTGTTTACCCTACTCATGCCCCACATAATTTTGTAAACCTCTATAAGGTCTCCCCTCAGCCCCAAGCTGTTCAGCCTCTCCTTATAGCTCAAATCCTCCTACCCTTGTAAATCTTTTATGAACCCTTTCACGTTTCACAACATCTTTCCGATAGGAAGGTGACCAGAATTGCATGCAATATTTCAACAATGGCCTAACCAATGTTCTGTACAGCCGCAACATGATCTCCCAACCCCTTTACTCAATACTCCGACCAATAAAGGAAAGCATACCAAATGCCGCCTTCACTATCCTATCTACCTGCGACTCCACTTTCAAGGAGCTATGAACCTGCACTCTAAGGTCTCTTTGTTTAGCAATATTCCCTAGGGCCTTACCATTAAGTTATAAGTTCTGCTAAGATTTGCTTTCCCAAAATGCAGCACCTTGCATTTATCTGAATTAAACTCCATCTGCCAATTTTCAGTCCATTGGCCCATCTGGTCAAGATCCTGTTGTAATCTGAGGTAACCCTCTTCACTGTCCATTACACCTCCAATTTTGGTGTCATCCGCAAACTTATTAACTGTACCTCTTATGCTCGCATCCAAATCATTTATGTAAATGACAAAAAGTAGAGGACCCAGCACCCGATCCTTGTGGCATTTCACTGGTCACAGGCCTCCAGTCTGAAAAACAACCCTCACCACCACCCTCTATCTTCTACCTTTGAGCCAGTTCTGTATCCAAATGGCTAATTCTCCCTGTATTCCATGAGATCTAACCTTGCTAATCAGACTCCCATGGGGAACCTTGTCGAATACCTTACTGAAGTCCATATAGATCACATCTACCTCTCTGCCCTCATCAAACCTCTTTGTTACTTCCTCAAAAAACTCAATCAAGTTTGTGAGACATGATTTCCTACTCACAAAGCCATGTTAACTATCCCTAATCAGTCCTTGCCTTTCCAAATACATGTACATCCTGTCTCTCAGGATTCCCTCCAACAACTTGCCCACCACTGAGGTCAGGCTGACTGGTCTATAGTTCCCTGGCTTGTCCTTACTACCCTTCTTAAACAGTGTGGCACCACATTTGCCAACCTCCAGTTTTTGAGCACCTCACCTGTGACTATCAATGTTACAAATATCTCAGCAAGAGGCCCAGGAATCACTTCTCTAGCTTCCCACAGAGTTCTAGGGTACATCAGGTCCTGGGGATTTATCCACTTTTATGCATTTCAAGACATCCAGCACTCTGTAATATGGACATTTTGAAGATGTCATCATCTATTTCCCTACAGTCTATATTTTCTATATCCTTTTCCACAGTAAATACTGATGCAAAATACTCATTTAGTATCTCCCCCATTTTCTGCGGCTCCACACAAAGGCTGCCTTGCTAATCTTTAAGGGGCCCTATTCTCTCCCTAGTTACCCTTTTGTCCTTAACGTACTTGTAAAAGCACTTTGAATTCTCCTTAATTCTATTTGCCAAAGCTATCTCATGTCCCTGTTTTGCCCTCCTGATTTCCCTCTTAAGTATACTCCTACTTCCTTTATACTCTTCTAAGGATTCACTTGATCTATCTTGTCTATACTTCACATATGCTTCCTTTTTCTTAACCAAACCCTCAAATTCTTTAGTCATCCAGCATTCCCTATACCTACCAGCCTTTCCTTTCACCCTAACAGGAATATACTTTCTCTGGATCCTCGTTATCTCATTTCTGAAGGCTTCCCATTTTCCATCCATCCCTCTACCTGTGAACATCTGCCCCCAATCAGCTTTCGAAAGTTCTTGCCTAATACCATCAAAATTGGCCTTTCTCCTATTTAAAACTTAAACTTTTAGATCTGGTCTATCCTTTTCTATCATTATTTTAAATCTAATAGAATTATGGTCACTGGTCCCAAAGTACTCCCCTGCTGACACCTCAGTCACCTGCCCTGCCTTATTTCCCAAGAGTAAGTCAAGTTTTGCACTTTCTCTAGTAGGTACAACCACATACTGAATCAGAAAATTATCTTGTACACACTCAAGAAATTCCTCTCCATCTAAATCCTTAACACTATGGCAGTCCCAGTCAGTGTCAAGAAAGTTAAAATCCCTATCATAACCCCCCCATATTTCTTACAGATAGCTGAGATCTCCTTACAAGTTTGTTTCTCAATTTCCCTCTGACTATTAGGGGGGTCTATAATACAAACGTCAGCTACAGTTTCCCGTGGGTTCCCTTCTTCCTTTCTGCTTGAGCCAAAACGTCGAGTGGCCATCAAAAGACGCTTCTCTCAGTTTTCAAGGAAGTTCTGAACTGAACCCTAGTGGTGAGGCCCATTCCGATCATTCTTAATCCCCAACACGCTGACCATGCCAGGATGAATTTCCTGAACTCCTTGTTCTCATGGGATATGCCTCTGACAAGAAATGATCTTTCCTCCTCTGTTTCTGCTTGGTAACACTCAGAAAATTTGTGACTTTGTTCTCTTTGCAGACCTCACCAATTCCAGTCATTTGCCTCTTTGTGAAACTGCATGTTTTCTCTCTCCCTCTCTGTTTGACGTTCTAGATTGTCTATCCACAGTAAGGTCAACAGGTCAACAGCTCCTTGTTTTCAGATGTGAATATTTTACATTTTGCTCCCAATAAGTTTCACCCAGGCTTCTCTATCCTCATGGTTTCCCAGCCATCATGTTTGTTGTTGTGCAGTATTTGTTAAATAAAATCATATGACCCTCTTTTCCATTTTATCTTGAATAAAAGGTAACAAAAATGAGATAGTGAGGACTGCAGATGCTGAAGAGTCAGAGTTGATAAAGTGTGATGCTTTAAAAAGGACAGCAGGTCGAGTACCATTCAAGGAGCAGGAGAGTCCATGATTTAGGGCAGAGCCCTTCTTCAGGACTGAAGAAGGGTCCTGCTAGAAACATTGACTCTTGCACCTCGGATGCTGCCTGATCTTCTGTGCTTTTTAAAGAGTCACACTTTATCAACTCTAAAAGGTAACAAAACACAACAAAACATTCATGAAAAAGGTCTAAAAAGGCCTGTTCCTTGAATGTATATGATTGTACATTCCAAAAAATAATGTCCTAAGAAACTGTCCCAGATACATTTTATGAATTGATTCTCCAGGCTAACATTGACAATTTAATTCCTCCAATCTAAATGAAGATTAATTAAATCACCTATAATTATTGCAAAACTTTTCCCACAGGCCCGTATTATTTCTTGATTTGCAATTGAATCAGGGGTCCTACTAACTACTCCCAAGAGTGACTTATTCCCTTAGCAATTTTTAGTTTCCACCTAACTAATTCTACTACTGTACTTGATCCTTTGAACCAATAATTTATATCGATGATCAGTAGTCATTAAGGGTGTCAATAAGTTCATAGAACTGTGTGGATTTCAACCAAAGGGGAAATTACTGGAGTTGAGTGAACAGCAAATATGCAGGTGCCACAACATTAATTAATTCAGTGCATGCGAACAAGAAAATTTATGGTTTAAGCATCGTAAGAATAAGGCAGCTGAAAGTCAGGGAATTCGACATTCAGGATGTGAAAGGCCTAAAATCAGGCAATAGATTTCAAGAGTCCCATCTGTGACTGTCAAATCCAAAAAAACACATAGATTTTAAACACTCCAATAATGGAGGCTAGCACCCAACAAACAAGACAGGACCAACTTTAACAGTGACTTGTGGTGCTGTGAAATGGATGCCACTGTGTTTCTAAAGCCTATAATTGCATTGTAATTAACAACTGTTTCTCACCACAAGTACATGTTCACCTGTCAGTTGACCACCATGTTGTCAGAACTTTCTAGTCAAGACAATAAGAAGTGCATATTTTTGATCGTTTTAATGACCTATAGATAAATCTGTGCCAATCAGGAATGCCTATTTCAGTTTGCTAAGAGTCCATTCAGCTAACCAATGTCTGGATAGTCATAATAGGTAATTAACTCATGCAGATCACGTTTTACATTTAGTATGTCAGACAATTAAATTGTGACAACTTGATCATTTTTAAAGACAGAAAGGTAAAAAGATTATTCCATTTTTATTTTAAAAATCTATGGAAGTTGAATTACACTGAATATTTCAGTTAGTTACAATACATGATGCAGTTTATTATAAAGCTTCAGTGCATTATTTATAAATGTAATTATGTTTGAAATGACCAACACAAAGAATATAAGTTTCAAGTCAAAGTAGTATGAGGTATTGAATGAGAGGAAAACATCCCTGACTGATTCCCTTCCTGCTCTAGGTCTCGCATTCCATCCATTGCTGCTGGAATTGTCAGTGGCCTTCTTGGTTTGGTTGTGGTGGCCTTATTGATTGCAATATGCATGAGGAGGAGACATGTCAGAAAGAAACGTACCTTGCGACGCTTGTTACAGGAGCGAGAGGTAACCATAAGTTTTCCAAAAACTGAAGCCTAAGAAGATGATGATTCTGTGGATGTTCAACAAATCTCATGTTTGGAAGATTTTCTAGGGTGTTTAGTAATCTATACGCTTTGTGACTTGCAATTCAAAAGTCAAATTCCATCACGGCTATTAGTGAAACTCCGCTGACTTATGGTTTAGCATCAGAAAATGTTGCAAAATACATACTAAATTTAATCAGACTTCATGTGCTCTTCAGGGTGGGAACCCACAACCCCCAACTGATTTTGTCTGTATGTGACTCCAGTCCCACAGTATATGATTACCTCTAAATGCCCTTAGGATAAAAAAAGAAAAAAAAACAGATTGGCAATCGTTCCACAATAAGGAGTTCATATAATGATCTTGAAAGTGTTTTTTAAGGATCCAAATTCTGAAACAGGCCAGGGAGAATGCTACACTAGGCTTGGTAATGTGAGAAATGATAAGATTAATTTATAGGCACAGAGTAAAAACACCTCTAGGTAGCAGTGAACACTAAATGATCGAATTTTACATTCAGTTTGAGAGGGAGAAGAGTGGTCTATGACTAGTATTTTAATCTTAAATTATGACAGTTATGTAGGTTAAATGAAGTGAACTGAAGTGTCAGGCTAGGAAAGTGATGACAGACATTTAAAACAACATTTCAGAATACTCAGAATAAATACATTCCTGCTAGAAAGAGATGTTCTACAGGACTTCCATCAGGACTAACCACTACCATCTGTGGTTGACTAAAGCATCAAGCTTATCCATCTAATTGTGTAAAGATGAGTGGCAAGTCAATTGACCAGTCAGAATATAAAGAACAGCAGAGAATGACTAAAAGTTCAATTGAGACGTGGCAGAAACCTAGCTAGAAATGTAAAAAAAACAAAAGTTTGTATAGGTATCCAAAAAAGGAAAAGAGTAAGTAAAGTGAGTACTGGTCCTTGAAAGTGAGAATGGGGAGTTAAGACACAATACAAAAAAGCGAATGTAATGAGTAAATATTTTGCTTCTGTCTAGTAAAGGATATAAAAACATCCCAGACATCCAAATGAATCAAAAGGTTGAAAGAGAAAAGGAATGGAAAATCATGTCTCACTGACTTGATTGAGTTTTTTGAAGAGGTGAAAAAGAAGATTGAAGGTAGAACAGTAGACTTCTATTTGGACTTCAGCAAAGTGTTTGACAAGGTTCTGCATGGTAGACTGATTAGTAAGGTTAGATCATGTAGGATCCTGGGAGAGTTAGCCAGTTGAACACATTGGCTTGAAGGTAGCAGACAGAGGGCTGTTTTTCAGTCTTTGACCAGCAGTGTGCCAGAAGGATTGGTGCTACATCCACTGCTTTTTGTCATTTATATACGTGATTTGGATGTGCATATAGGAGGTATCATTAATAAATTTTCAGATGACACCAAAATAGGTGGTCAGCGAAGAAGGTTATCTCAGAGTACAATGGGACCATGATAAGATAGGCCAGTGTGCCAAGGAGTGGCAGATGGAGTTTAATTCAGATAAATGTGATGTGTTGTATTATGGTAAGGCAAACCAGGGCAGGACTTATACAGTTAATGGTAGGGCCCTGGGGACCATTGCTGAACAAAGAAAACTAGGGGTGCGGGTGCATAATTGCTTGACAGTGGAGTCACAGGTAGACAGGTTGGTGAAGAAGGCATTTGACATGTTTGCCTTAATTGGTCATTGTATTGAGTATAGGAGTTGGGGCGTCATGTTGCAACTGCACAGGACATTAGTGAGACCACTTTTAGAAAACTGCTTTCAATTCTGGTAGCCTTCCTTAGGAAGGATGCTGTACAACTTGGAAAGGTTCAGAAAATAGTTAAAAGGATTTTGCCAGGTCTGTAGGGTTTGAGTTAAAGGGAGAGACTGAATAGACTGGGGCTTTTTTCCCCCTGGAGTATTGGAGGCGGAGAGACCTTATGTTGGCAAATGGGACTAGGTCAAATTGGGATGTATGGTCAGCAAAGGCAAGGTGGACCAAAGGGTCTGTTTCCATGCCAGAAGGCTCTATTAGACTGGAGAGAAGTAAATATTCAAGAAGGGCAGAAGGCAGAAACCAAAAAGCTACAAGTCAGTTATCTTGGCTTCTAACATGGAGAATTGACCAGGAAGTGGTTTTAACTGGGCACATGGGAAACTCAATGTAATCAGGAAGAGGAAGCATGATTTTGTGAAGGGAAATTGTGTTTAACTAATTTATTGGGAGTTTTTTTTCCAAAAAGCATAATGCAGTGAGGATAAGGAGGAATGTGTTCTTGGATTTTCAGAAGATATTTGACAAGGTTCCACATTGGAGTTCATAGTTTAGGTGGTAACATACACGGAGGGATAGAAGATTGACAGGCTGGCAGAAAACAGCTTTCATAAATGGGCCCTTTTTCAGTTTGGTAGCATGAGGTAAGTGATGTCTTGTAGGGTTCTGCCTGGGTATCAATATTTTACAGTTTATATCAATCATTGGATGATGGATAGCATTCCTGTACCTATCCCTGACCTGGCTACAAATGTTACAATTGGTGAGGGAGGTGGGGAGCACATGTTGGGCAGTTCATGGCTATTTGAGGGCCTCATTCTGCACCAGCTGATTCTTTATCTTATTTGGGTGGAGGAGATGGGAGGCCCACATCTTAGATGTTTGGTTGGTATTGGGATGCCACATGTCTGGGTCGCATGAACCTAATGGAGACTCTTACCCCTAAGGTCACACCCTCATTAACCCTTTAATCTTGTTTCCAGTGCAATAAAAAGCTCCTCCCTGCTGGGTTTGATTGTTCCTACCTCCCTTTGACTGGCATTCAACTAAGTGGGAGGGGATGATTTAATTACCACACAGTCTCTCTCTGTCTGATAAAGTCCAGGGAGGCTGGTTTCATGGATGGCCTTTTTGACTGGATGCTATTTGATGCCCTAGATTGGACTTTTAAATCTAGGTCCTTTATTCATAAGCATTCAATTCCTGGCTGAGGGAACCAGTGTTGGAAAGGAACAGCCTTCCGTCCCTTCAAATGTCTCCTCCACACCCCATTCCACCTTCTTCTGCTCAGCACCCCTGTACCACATGATTACCCCTCCTATCCTCAGTTCACAGTACCTCTGTAGGATGCATTGTCAGCAGTGTTTCTACTATCCCAATGGTACTAACAAGCAATGGAGAGCTGCTGTCCTCTGATTGACCACTAACTCTCCAGGCCTGGGATTTCCACAGGCCTGCCAGACTTTACACCCATGGTGAGACCACTGCCTGATTAAACATTAGCAACAGTGGACTGACTCTTAAGTGGGCCTCACCTAAGGCCTGAAGACCAATTAAATGCTCTCAAGCCTCCATCCATCCTGCTTCCTAGGGTCAGGAGCTGTATTGCCTTCTACTGAATGATTCTGCTGACATCATAAACTTTATAGCTCTTTAATGATGTTTGTACAGTTGCTTTTAAATTATTCTATGCTGTTGACTTCCATACATGAATTCTGTGGCATCAGTCATGATGTAGAGATGTATTTAAATATTGTTCCCACTTCTGGTGATCTCTATAGGACTGGTACACATGCTGATGCAGCAGCAATATCCATTAATAGCATTGTCATGATCTCTCACCTAAACTGACTAAAACATTAAATCCGTTCTGTACATTCATGGAATTTCAAACCGAGTAGTGCTATTAATTCACAGCAAAATCAAACACACTATACTCACTCAAACATGAGAGAGCAGGGCAGTTTAACACACTTTCCCACAATCCTGACTGCAGTATTAAAAGCAAATACGTTATTCACAGCAGAGAATTCTTCCCTGTGGTGAGTAAAATGGATAGTAAGTTTACAAGTAACTTGTAATATCAAGGGAGTGTGTATATTTTTTTCCGTGCTGACTCTGGTTTTGTTCTTGACACAGCTGGTTGAGCCACTAACCCCGAGTGGAGCTGCTCCCAATCAGGCCCTTCTCAGGATTCTTAAAGAGACAGAATTCAAGAAAATTAAAGTGCTGGGTTCTGGAGCATTTGGCACGGTGTACAAGGTAAACAATCTCTCAGGCACACTGTGGCAGAAGGAAAATTTGTGTTGATGGTAGAATAATTCAAATGTGACATTCTCCAGCTGTATCACAAAAATCATTGTTAACTTTTACTGTGTATGAAAATGTTACAATTTTTAAAAAGGAAATTGTACCATGGAATATTTTTATCAATTATTGTGATGGAGCAAAGTGGCAGGAAACTAATCATTAAAAACACAGAAATAGAGAACACACACCGGATCATCAACGCCACACTCACAGGAATCCGGTTCACGAGAGAGGAAGAAAAGGACAACCAGCTCCCATTCCAAGACGTGATGGTACAGAGAACACCGAACGGAGAATTCACCACGAAGGTATACAGAAAAGCCACACACACAGACCAAGTCCTGAACTATGAAAGCAACCACCCCAACACACACAAACGAAGTTGCATCAGGACATTATTCAAAACGGCAGCACACCAGAACTACAAAAAGAGGAAGAAGAACACCTATACAAGGTATTCACCAAAAACGGATACCCGCGCAATTTCATCAACAGATGCCTAAGGGAAAGACAACGAAATGAGGACATGCCACAACCCAAAGGATTGGCCACACTACCATACATCAGGAGCGTTTCTGAACTGACAGCCAGACTACTGTGACCACTAGGACTCAGAACAGCACACAAACCAACAGCCACTCTCAGACAACAACTCACCAGGACAAAGGACCCAATACCCAGCATGAGCAAAACCAACATAGTGTACAAAATTCCATGCAAGGACTGCACAAAACACTACATAGGACAAACAGGAAGACAGCTAACAACCCGCATCCATGAACACCAATTAGTCATGAAACGACACGACCAACTATCCTTAGTAGCAGTACACTCAGATGACCAACAACATGAATTCGATTGGGACAACACCACTATTATAGGGCAAGCCACACAGAGAACAGCCAGGGAATTCCTAGAGGCATGGCACTCTTCCACAAATTCTATCAACAGACACATCGACCTAGACCCTATATACCGGCCACTGCAGCAGACAGCAACTGACAACCGGAAGCAGCAGATTCAAACCACTATAAATGCCGGAGAAATCAGCACAGAAGCGCTTCACAGGAGGCTCCCAAGCACTGAGGATGTCACCTAGAAAGGGGACGAAATGTTTGCAACAAAAACTCCTAGCTTGGCGAACAGAACCACAGATATTATAGTTAGATCAGTAATGGACTGCACTTAACATCCCAAAATATCCCCTGCAAGTACAATGCTGAAGAGCTGAATTAACTGAACATTTTCTTGTAAAAATCAATTTTAGAAGATTGTTAAAGGCAAATGGAAAAATGGTAAGGTGAAGATATTTAGTGAGAAAGTTCGAGAGTAGCACGCATTAGCAGACTTGTGTTCCTAACATTAATGTGAAGTAACAGTAATTAGGAACTGGACTGATTTAGGACACAGCCATATGAGAAGGAGGAATAGAGGTATATATAATTGTTAAGGATTTGGGAAAGATCAATCCAGAATTTTACTTAAAAATCCCTATCATATGGGGTACCTACACCACAAGAAGTGCAACAATTAGAAGAGGCAGCTCACCACCACCACCTCCAGAGTAAATTGGAGTGAACAATGAATGCTGGCATTGTCAGCAATAGTAATATACATCCAATGAATAAAAATACAAACAACAGTATGATGAGGTGACGCTGGTTCTGATAAAGTAGTAAACCAAAAACATTAGAATCATTCAAGAGAAAATGCATATTAGAATGACAGTGTGGGAAGGCATCTGGGAGGATGAATTAAGATGTGTTGTTCATTTGTAATTTCCATATAATGTGAGCTGGACTCCGGTATTTCTTTTTTAGCCTGTTACTAATTTGCAAAACAATTTTTCAAGGTGCAATAGTAAAGTTCCACCATTGCATTAAGCCTGCTGACATATTTTCAGATCAGGTGAAATTTTGCAGATTTGTTTTAATGGCACATAACCACTGTTCGGAAAAGTTATGTCAAAATTTCAGCACAGAGGACAGTGAGCCCTGAAAAAGGTAATGCCTATTTTTAGAGCTGAAAATCCTGAGGTTTTGCTGACCCTACCCACATTTTCCCAATTGATATTCCTATTAGGTGATACATCCCTTGCAGTCTGACCTTCTTTGTGGTGTATCATTGAAAGATGTCAAATGGATTCAACTTACCTCTTAATCACTGGGTGATTTTTGTTTCTAATCTTGCTTCATTTGAAATATTTTCCATCCACTTTATACTTATTGCTAATTTCATCTTTTAAATAAAATAGCAAATAGGAGATGATGGCACTAAGATAGTAATTCAGAAACTCAGGATATTATTTGGGGGACATAGATTTGAATCCCACGAGGCAGATGGAGGAATTTGAATTCAATAAAAATTTGGAATTAAAAACTGGTGAACCGGTGTCAACTGTTCTAAGAATCTGTTTGCTTCACTAAATGTCCTTTAGGGAAGGAAATCTGCCATCCTTTCCTAAGCTGACCTACATGTGTCTCGTATCCAGCTCCAGACAATTAAAGATAGGAAATAAATGGCATAGCCAGCAAAGCTCATATCCTATCCCTGAATTTAAAAAAAAAAGGAGGTATTCATTCAGTTAAAAGGCCTTTTAATTTCTAACCAAGTTTTTATGCCTCGGGGGATTTTTTTCAATGTAATTACTTATGCAAAAACATATGTATGTATTTCTATTCTGTTTCACTGCCTTGAGGATTTCATAATTCTTCTATGTCAAAAGTTTCTTTTGATGATCAGTGTGTGGCCAGTTGAAGAAGTACATTCATTTAATTTTGTATAATGTATGTTTGACAAGCCTAATCATGTTATTTGAATGAGTCATGAGGTAATTGATTTTCTTTTAAAATTTCATTATGTCTGCAGGGCTTGTGGAATCCAGAGGGGGAAAATGTCAAAATCCCCGTAGCCATTAAAGTGTTGAGAGAAGCAACTTCCCCAAAAGCTAATAAAGAAATCCTTGATGTAAGTGGGTATTGTGATTGTTTATTTTAATTCAAATCATCAGGCTGTGCGATATCACAGAATTCCTAGAGTGTGGAAGCAGACCATTCAGATAATTGAATCCACACTGACCCCCTCCGAAGAGCATCCCATTTCCCCTCCCCTAGCCTTGTAATCCTCTGTTTTCTATGGCTAACCCACCTAGCTGGCACATCCCTGGACACAATGAACTGTTTAGCCTGGCAAATCAACTTAACCTGCACATCTTTGTATTGTGGGAAGAAACCAGAGCACCTGGAGGAAACCCACACAGACTTGAAGTGGATGTGCAATCTCCACACGGTCACCTAAGGATGGAATTGAACCCAGAACCCTGGTGCTGTGAAGCAACAGTGCTAATCACCAAGTCACCATGCTGCAAATATTTTGAAAATAAAATGCGTTTGTCAACTTGGATTTGATGTGGGAAAATGTGTAAGAGTTTTCAGGTGCAGTTAAGGGCTAACTGGTTAAAAAATAGTTCTACCTTTTGTCACACGTGGGATAGAAAAGTCAAATTGCACACAATTGCATATTCTTTCCCAGGACCCAAACTGGGCTTTTTGGCTATTTTTTTCCAAATCTGTTTCATCTTCATTTGCCATCTTACCGTTCTTACCAGTACTACTGTTTAACTTTGACCAAAGTTACAGCCCCAGTTAAAAGTGATACTAGCTGAAAATGTGTTGCTGGAAAAGCGCAGCAGGTCAGGCAGCATCCAAGGAACAGGAGAATCGACGTTTCATGCCCGAAACGTCGATTCTCCTGTTCCTTGGATGCTGCCTGACCTGCTGCGCTTTTCCAGCAACACATTTTCAGCTCTGATCTCCAGCATCTGCAGTCCTCACTTTCTCCTAAAAGTGATACTAGTTTGGTTCCAGTTGATACTAATACCAGTGCATTTCACAATATGCAGATATTCACTGATCAATTCCAAATTTCCTGTTTCATTGAGAGAAATTATTTCTTTATATTCCATGTGCATACTGACAGGCAAAGATGAATTGTTTTCCTATAATGGCATTTCTTGGCTTAAACCTATTTAGTTTTGTGCAACAATTTCCTGTCTTGTCATTCTTTGGAACGTTTTCTAGCTAGAAGCTTCCTGTAGTGGTTTGTTTGTTTCCTCAAGATGCCAATTTCCAGCAGCATCAGATTATTTATTACATTTAAAATCACTCTTTGTAGATTCATAAGTATAACTTTTGAAGATGACAGAATCTGTAGCAAGAGACATAGACTCCATATTGTTGTCAGGTGATTGAAACGGAACAAGAGAAGCAATTTCTGCACGTGGAATTCTTCGTCATAGCTGGTCATTGAAGCCACAAAATGAAATTAGGTTTGTGTTTAAGAAGAGAGGAATATGGAAGGATAGAAATGGACAAAGAGGTTGGATTAGAATCGACAGCTTCGATCAAAGAACAGTAGAGATGGTGAATGTGCCCAATATTTAGGGAAAGCCAAGCAGAGTAACCAGGCAATCACACAACTGCAGCGATCTGCAGAATTTAACATCTCATTGGCAGTTTTGTTTTAACTCCATTAAGCTGCTGCCAAGATTGAGTGCCAGGTCTATATTAAGGGAAAAATCCACCTATACAATTATAGTAAAATGAGAGGACTTGGAAGGTGGCAGTAAGGGGGTGGGGGCATGGGGGGAGATAACACACCAGGAGCAAACCCATCTACTCCTGCTGGCCCACAATATGTCATGGAAAAACACTTAACAGCTGATGCTGGCATTCCTGTCTCCCTATAGCAACCAGGTTTCCCCATTCCTCAGAAATTCAAGCACTGACATGACATTGAAATGGTTCCCAAACTCTGAGGACCTGAGGACTATTAACCCATTGTGACAATAACCATTTTTCTGGAGCAACTTTCACAATATCTCCTAACTTGTCATGACTAAACCAGATGAAGGTGCATTTGCTGCGGGTTGGCATTGAGTTGCGTGTATTTTTTAATCAAGTAGATGCCCCTCCTACTGATTCTAGGTTGGGTAATGTAAGGTAAAATTTCTCTTTATGCTTTTGTAACAGGAATATTGTTACTTCCCATTACAATTCTAAATAAAATTCCCATTATGCATAAAAGGATATTTTTTTCTATCCATTGATTCTGAATGAGGTTTAACTACATTTAAAAGACTGCACATGGTGCACATTTAGTAAAACTAAAACTAAGAGACATGGAATTCATAACCATCTAGTTTCCATAAGATATAAACAAAGATATCAACCCATAAAACCAAATGCACTGTTTTTTATAGTTCTGTTGAATTGTATATAATTGTGCAGATTTCCTAAGTCAGTTAGCTAAATGGCTGGTTTGTGATACAGAATGACTCCAACCAGAAGGGTTTAGTTCATGTACAAGCTGGGGTCACCAGGAAGGTTCCTTCTTTGCAACCTTGCCCCTAGCCTGTGGCGTGGTGACCTGCAGGTTAAACAACTATTATCTATCTCTCTCTATCTCTCTCTCTCTCTCTCTCTCTCTCTCTCTCTCTGTAATGAGAGAGGAGCCCATTGTCCTCTGGGATGGCAGCAACTTTCGAGTAATAGAGATGTACAACATGGAAACAGACCCTTCGATCCAACTTGTCCATGCAGATCAGACATCCTAAACTAATCTAGTCCCATTTGCCAGCATTTGACCCATGTCCATCTAAACCCTTCCTATTCATATAGCCATCCAGATGCCTTTTAAATGTTGTGATAAAACCTGCCTCAACCACTTTCTCTGGCAGCTCATTCCATACAAGCACCATCCTCTGCATGAAAATGTTACCCCTTAGGTTCCTTTTCAATCTTTCCCCTCTCACCTTAAACCTATGCCCAATAGTTTTGGACTTCCCTACCCTGGGGAAAAGACTTTGTCCATTCCACCTATTCATGCCCCTCATGATTTTATAAACCTCTATAGGTCACCCTTCAGCCTCCAACAGTACAAGGAAAATAGCCCCAGCTTAATCAGCCTCTCCTTCTAGCTATCCCTTCAACCTTGCAACATTCTTGTACCTGAAAATCCTTTCTGAACTCTTTCAAGTTTAACAACATCTTTCCTATAGCAGGGAGACCAGAACTGAACACAGTATTCCAAAAGAGGCGTAACCAATGCCTGTACAGCCACAACATATCCTCCCAACTTCTGTACTCAATGTACTGACTAACCAAAGCAAGCATACCAAATGCCGCCTTCATTATCCTGTTTACCTGTGACTCCACTCCCAACGAACTGTGAACCGACACTCCAAAGTCTCTTTTGTCGACTTTGCAGATTTCCGATTTTGTGTCATATAGTGAACATACTGTAACTAATACATCTCCTATTATGTGGCTCATGGGCATAGACGAGAAGTATCAAAGCAATTAAAAGCATGTAATCAGATATGACTGGGCTAGTGCCAATTAAGATGCAGAGGACAGAGTGCACTGTGTTCCTATGCATCCTTATGCAAAAAAATTATAATTGTTGCACAGCTTGAGATCAATGCTGACATTTTATAAAGTACATACTTTTCAGCTCTGATAGGGAGAAATATTGCAAAATTGTTCATAAAGAAGAAGGGTAATTTATCAGAAACATCATGGTGAGGCTTTTTAATATAAATTTCTGTGCAGAGAAGTTTATTATCATGATGAAGAGACTGAATCATTTTCATAATCCTGCCAGAGACTTGTCCAAAAATTAATTGCTACAAAAGAAATCCCAGAAGAGCTTCTAGGAATGTCAGGCATAATTCAGCAAGGTCATTGTGCAATGCAGGTAGAGATTGCAGGATAAGCAAATACGAGCACAGAATGATGGCCTGAAAGCACAACTGGAGAAGACCTTGAGAAAAACACAAACGATTTATGGAAGAAAGCAATCGGAATTTAACAGAACATTAATCAAACTTTATGTGCTTGACATGGATTAAGACACCTATTGATTTGTGAGAAACCTAAAGCGTTTAAGCTTCACTTAACATATTGTGGCAAGCTGTTACATTTATACAGAAAAGTTACTGAGATAGTATTGTAACGCCTTGTCCAAATATTTTACAACACAATTAGAGTTCTCACAGTTGTGTCCAAAAGCCTTGATGGCTGCCTGCTTCCTCTTTCTGCATTGGTGGACCATTAATGATAAGGGCCAAGATCCTTATTTTATGATGGAGGCTATCATGGACCAAGTCCTCTCTTTATGAAGAATGATCAGGAGTAGAAACCCTACCTGCATATTTCTGTCCTCCGTTTCGAAATGCTGAGACTGTGACTGAATTGCAAACATCCCATCAACCCCAGGAATAATTTAGTGCTTTGGAGATAGGATAAGGTTCCAAAGTGCTTCATAGGCAAGATATCCAAGAGAATATGATATTGGGTCACGTAGGGAGATATTAGGGTAGGCGACTAAGAGCTTAGTCAAGGCGGGAGGCTTCAAGGATTGTCATAAAGGAGGAAGTGAAGTAGAAGGGCAGCATGCAAATCTAGAGCTTAGGAGCCTCAGCTGCTGAGAACTAAAATCGGGGATGTACACGAGTGAAAACTGGAAGATGGCAGTATCCCAGAGGATTGTGAGTAATGAGACAATGGAACTTGGTGTGTGCTAGGATCCAAGCAGCAATTATGAATTGATTTAAGTCTATGATTCATGATTCCT
The DNA here is from genome assembly GCF_020745735.1 of Hemiscyllium ocellatum. Taxonomy (NCBI): domain Eukaryota; kingdom Metazoa; phylum Chordata; class Chondrichthyes; order Orectolobiformes; family Hemiscylliidae; genus Hemiscyllium; species Hemiscyllium ocellatum. The sequence continues at coordinate 75,341,225 of NC_083405.1, forward strand.
AATAAAGTTATGAATCATACATTAAGGAGAAATGGGCCCAATTTCACAAAAATGTGGGATGATTGAAGATACACACCTATCAGGGGTATGGTCAGGTCAGAAGTGAAGAGTGTAGGTTCACTACTAGCACCCTTACCTTGCAACAGTGAAAACTGGAGGCTCTAGGAATTGTATGGACCAGGTCAGACCCCCTCCAAATATATTATTAAGGTGGGCTAGAGCCTTACTTTTCCTTATTTTAAAGGTGGGTGTTCCCAGGTGTGATGCAGCTAGCCAAACTTACCCGGCTTTAAACAAAACAATTTATTTAAATACTGCAGTTGAAACACGAACAAGACACAGAATTTAGAATAACTTAACTAAAACTTAACCGAATACTTGATACAGTAACTTAATTAATTAACTGTTAAAATATAGCAACATCCCATAAATACACCCATTGGCAAAAAGGAAAATTCATACACAGATTTGTATGGACAGCAGGGAATTACACCCAGAGAGATTTAAGAGAAACTCAGTTAAGAATCATTTACTGACGTTTGCAACCATTCTGGACCCCAACATCTTGTGACTGCTACAGCTAAAAAAGAAAGCCACTCCCCTTCTGGGCGGCATGGTGGGTCAGTGGTTAGCACTACTGCCTCACAGCGCCAGGGACCCAGCGCCAGGTTCAATTCCAGCCTTGGGCGACTGTTTGCGTGGAGTTTGCACATTCTCCCTGTGTCTGCATAGGTTTCCTCTGGGTGCGCCGGTTTCCTCCCACAGTCCAAAGATGTGCGGGTTAGGTGAATTGGCCATGCTAAATTGCCCGTAGTGTTAGGTGCGTTAGTCAGAGGTCAATGTAGGGGAATGGGTCTGGGTGGGTTTCTCTTCGGGTCGGTGTGGACTTGTTGGGCCGAAGGGCCTGTTTCCACACTGTAAGTAATCTAATATAATTATTATTAAACTGTCTTATAAAAACACTGATTCAGGCTAGCTCCTAGTCATTTCGACACCTCTCGGCCTTTGCAACTTCTCTTCAAAAAAACCTAGGACAAAATAACCTTTTTAAAGTGACAGCCTTGTCACAGAATGGGATTGAAACTTCTGGAATTGGGTCCTGCCAACAATTTATAAATGGCTTAGAGGTTGTTCTGACAGTGTGTAAATCCAGCCTAAATGCACCAACAGTCCGGTTCAGCCTCAATTAATTTTAAGAGAGGGATTGACGCTATTGCTTGGGAGCAGACAATGGCTTCAGTCTTCCTAATACTTAGTTGGAGAAAAGTTTTACTCATTCAGTGTTAGACATGTAGGACCTGTCTTGTTTTCCAATGATGTCACCAAGGGCAGCACATAGTTGAGATCCATTGATTAATGCAATCAGACTCTCAGAACCATTGCGTTTTACCCTTAGCTAACTAATTCTAGGATGTGTTGAAGATCATCTTATTGTTTCATGGTTGCTTTTTATTGGCAGGAAGCGTATGTAATGGCTAGTGTCGACCATCCCCACGTCTGCCGACTCCTGGGTATCTGTCTCACTTCGACGGTTCAACTCGTAACACAGTTGATGCCTTTTGGCTGTCTGTTGGATTACATGCGAGAAAACAAAGAACATATTGGTTCCCAGTATCTTCTCAACTGGTGTGTGCAGATAGCAAAGGTAGTTTCCTAAACAAGCTTTTTTATTTTATGCACAAATATACGGTCTTGACCTCTTAAGTGGTCAACATACCTGTATGTAGTTTAAAATATTTATGAATTAACTATGCTAAATCCACTTGAGGTCTCCACTGGAAAACAAGTTTGTAATCTCACTAAAGAAGGATTTAAAAAATATGCATTCCCAGCTGCCTTCAGTTGGCAATTCTGAAACACAGTATGAGATTAATGCAATTTCCCTGAAGCCTCATCTGAGAAGAACATAAGACACTGTATCAATCTGCCTTTTGTCTTAGAGATAAGTAAGGAAATCACAATTTTGTGATTTTAAGAAAGACAAGATCAGATTGTGATAAAGATCAATGTTAACAACAAAACTAAAACCATAAACTGCAGTCTAGATGGAATGATTTGAGAGGAAAAATGTATACCCACAAGCATTGCTTTAATTAGTTTTAATCATAAATATGTTTAATTTGTCATGATGCGTATGGTGTCAAACCCTATAGTTGACTTTGGAGATGTCCAAGACGATGATCATCGAATGAAAAGTGTTGTTTGAGCTTTCTTTTGTATTGTTTTAAATAACACTGATTGTGATTTATAAATGGTTTCACCTAAAGAGGAACTTGGTCTCTTTTTCAGGAGAGTGATCAATAATAAACTTATTCTCTGTTAATAGCTTTGAGCAAAGGTTCCTGTAGTTAATAGCATTGTCTGCACTGAAAACCTGTTCAAGCAAATGTTTGTTTTGCAGTTATGCAGTGGATAGAATTTAAGGGGGTCAAGGGAAACATGGTGGGTGCCGACCACACTCACTCCAAAAAGGAGGGAAGATGGCAGCAACAGACTGATATGAAGTCTGACTGGATCCATAATGTACTGTGGGTGAGCTAAGTTGGTTCAGATTGGCACTTGAGAGTCTTCAGTGTGTATGTGGAGTCGCTTGACATGGTTAGCACGATTGCTAACAATCCTAGATATTCCTGATAATCTGGTTATTAATCAAACAATGGAGGAAAGGAGAAAGGTGATAGTTGACTGAAGCAGGGTCAGAAGTCTGTGAAGCACTCCAAAGAATTTGTCCAGCCCAGCTAAACCAAGAGAGACGTAGCTATCAGACATTCTGTTTAAGTTTGAACATCACTTTCCAATCACTGGAGATTGCTGAAGGCTATTGATTTGGAAAAAGGAATCAATAATCCAATGAATATATTGAAGAATTTAACATGGCTCAGAGAAAGCTGTCCTTCAATTGCAATTTTGGACAATTTCAAGAGAGATCATTATTGGAAAGATTTCTTTGTTTTTAAATAGTGAAGGCATTCACCATAAATAATTGGCATTACCAAAATTCATCTTCAACATAGTTGCCAAACAGAACCATCCATGGGTAAAAGCAAAATACTGTGGATACTGGAAATCTAAAACAAATAGAGAATGCTGCAGAAACACAGGTTACATCTATGGAGAAAGAAACTCAGTTAACTTTTTGAGTCCAGTATGACTTCAGAAGAGGATAATAATGAGAGAGTGTTCTGAAGAGGAGTCACATTGGACCTGAACTGTTAGCTCTGTGTTTTTCTCTGTCAGCTGCTACCAGACCTGCTGAATTGCTCTAGCATTCTCAGTATTGACCATGGATATGACAGAGTGCAACTAGAGAGATCAGAGTGGCCAACTGCCGTGATCTGCTGAAGTAAATAAGTGCAGCTAAGTAAGCTGAAAGCAAACTCCTTTAACTGATATTTTGGCCAACATTGTGCGCAGAATTGTCCATTTGTGAGGGTACAGTGTTACAGCTACAAGAAAAGGGATCATCTTGCCAACGCAAGTCACAAAATATTGGTTATTGAGTAGCAGCAGAATTTAGTAGAGATCCATACCATAAGAAACACAAAGATGTTCAATGAACATTCTCAGAGCATTATCATCCAATTATATCGGGGTATCAGTCAGCCTGATTCCTGAATCAGTATCCAAAATTGCCTCCCTGTCATTTGGAGAAATCGCAAGCAGCATGAAGAAGTCATGAAGGAGAGAAAATTCTCATAAAGGGAAGGGCAACAGTTCCAGTCATCTACAAGATGCAATGACAAAATTACCAATTATCCCATAATCTCTTATGGTCTTATCATAGTGTAGGGTCAAAAGGCAGCCTTGCTTGGAAGAAACTGGTTAAGAACACTGAAGTTAAAAGAAAATAAGGTTTTTCACTTAGAAGCAAAACTCACAAGACAAGATGACATAATTGCCAAGAACCCTTGGGTGTTTAGTGAAACTGATCACCCAGTTTTAGGATATAAGGCCAACAGATGGGTTGAGAGAAATGCCACATCATTTTATTGCAAACCTCATCAAGTTTCCAATGTGAAAAAAAAGTAAGTTCTGAAAAGACTAGAAATGAAAAACATCATAAACATTGAACAGAATAATTGTGCTGATCTCTCAGTGGTAGTACAAGAGACAAATGGGAGTGTAAACTTAAGTGGGGATTATAAAATAATATAAATCACGTACCCGAATGTAATCCACCCAACAATTTGCACAGTTGACTAGACTAATAAATATTAACTGTTAAAAGCAAGAGTGTAAAAATAAACTATTCTGCTAACATTTTTCTTGGGGTTTAGATTCCATTAAAAATGACTGAGCAGATCTACTAAATAAGGATAATTTAACAGCAATAAAACATTCTTTCTGTGAACAGCAACTGCTTCTCTCAAAATCTATCAACCATAAAAACTGATAGTTCAGCTCCTCCATTTTAACATTTTAAACAACTTTAAGATGGTAATTTAATAAGCTATTACTGCATGAAGGATGAACTACTTCTAGGTTTTAAAATTTGTTAAAATAATACAGTTAAAAAGGTCAATCTTAGAGAGGAGATCACATTTTTAAACAAAGAATCTAGCCTGTCGGAAAAATATTTAAGAATAAGTGCACCCTTTGCTACTTTGTTCAAGGATTGTTTGCATTTACGGTATTCCTTTTCCCTTCAAACTTGCCATATTTGATTGAAGTGTCTATTAAGCTTGCTTTTGAGCTTTTGGATACATTTACTCATCAGGTTCAGCCAGAGTGCAGTATGTTTATGTGGAACTTCATGTGTGTTTAGACAATTTTGTAAAGAGAGGCCCTAAGTGAGTCGTCAGCTGCCACAACATAGAGAGAATAGTCAGCCTTTCTAGGTGGGTTTTCTGTATCATTATACAATGAATTGAATGTCTTCACATACAGAATAGGAGGAGAATGTACCTACTTTGAATTGAAAGGCCCGGCCCTGCAGCATTGCGTGTAGCATCCCTGGGCTAGAAACTGAGTTTAAGTTCCACCCCAGGATTTGCTGACCATGAAAACTGTGACCAAACCACAGTCAAACATTTTGAGCATCAACCTGCAAAGCCTTTTTAACCCATGCCAATAGCAAGTGATGAAAGTGGGAAAGGTTCCTGGTCACATGATGGAAGAAAATTGGAGCCTGTGCCATCACTATCCATTGTTCCAGGCTAAGCACACATGCAAAAAGTATATATTGCCATATCAACTTGGACTCCCTGGACAAACTGCAACACACCATCACCACTGGTTTGAATGCAAAGATATTCTTCTTGTTGACATGGTGCAAAATGGTATTGAGTCAAACTGCTCAGAGTTTACCAGTGTCTTCTAAACTATATAAAAGGGGGCATTTTATGCCACCTCTCTAACATTTGCTTCAATAATAATTGCAATACTGAGTTCTCTTCAGATATAGACACAGGAAACACTATACGCTGATATGTATTCACACTATGGGGAGATAAAATGGGAGTGAAGGACTAGTGTGCATTTATCTCTGTTCAAGCCATGTGTTTTCAGCTCAGAGATAAAGTGGCCTAATACTGTGATTGAGGAGTATTTTTGTAGCATGTAATCGTTATCGTTCTAACAGCTTTCAAAACGGCATTCATTGGTATTGCTTCTTAGGAAATGCTGATTCATCAAGCAGAGCCACTGTGCGATATTTTGTTAGCTTTAACATTGCAGCCCACAATAAGCCGTGTTCCCTTTAAAATCTGGTTGCTGTGTGAAGCCTGTTCTTAAATAGTATGCAATGCTTTAAAATCTTTTGCATGACCACGCGCATATATTATTTAGCATAGAACCGGGATTTATGTTACCTAATGAGGATGCTCATTGGCCATCATTTGTTTAGCTTAATGAAAATGTTACACTTGAAATATCAAAAAGAATGAAAAAAAACTGAGTTTAAATGGGAACATTCTACATCTGGCCTGTTCTCTAACATACTCAAGGATCTATAAAAATGAGAGGAGAAAGTGAGGACTGCAGATGCTGGAGATCAGAGCTGAAAATGTGTTGCTGGAAAAGCGCAGCAGGTCAGGCAGCATCCAAGGAACAGGAGAATCGACATTTCAGGCATAAGCCCGAATTCTTCGTATTCCTGAAGAAGGGCTTATGCCCGAAACGTCGATTCTCCTGTTCCTTGGATGCTGCCTGACCTGCTGCGCTTTTCCAGCAACACATTTTCAGCATCTAAAAATGAGTCCAGTGTATGATTTCAAGTTATATTTGGGAGGAAGGGAGATTATTAGCACTCTGCACAAAGCATTAAACTTCAACATTAATAGATTTCAAGCTACTCAGTATATTTACATGCTTCAAATTGCTTGAAAATTAAAATAATCTGTTCACTATAGGTGATATGGTCATGCAAAATCCATCTGGAATTGAGGATATTAAATTACAAAGATTCATCTCAACTGATATCTCAAAAGTGCAGTTGACTAGAAAGAATGTCCTGAGACGACTTTATTTGGTTCATTATATTTTTTATATTAATGTACCCCTTGTTGGTATAAGTGATATTCGATCATGCTTTATGACAGAAATTGACTGTGGAAGTGTGATGATAAAGCAAAACTGCGTTGTTCGTAATTATGCATTTACTCATAATCAATGAAAATAGTACTCAGTTTTTGTTGATCTGGCTGTTTTGATTAAGGATACTTCTGTCGGTGGATTTATCCGGTAGATGGTGCCTGCACATGCAGAGGCAAATGGAGTATATGACTCATGTACGGCTGCTAATGTTGGGAGCAATCAATGAAAACCATTTGGGTGGTGGTTGTGGTGCTTTGCTGATGGGGAATAAAAGTACTGGAAGTTTAGGGGAGCCCAAGAGCAAAGTTTCTTTGGCTGGAGAGATTGTTTCTGTGAGGGACATGATGAGATTGATAAAAGGAATGGAGAAAGCAAGATTGGGTTTATGGTTGCACACTATAATCCCAATGGATATGCCAGTGCACAAAATTGGTCTCCTGGAAAGAGCAACTATGATATTGTTATGAAACTTGAAGCCTAAACAAGGGCTTAGTCATGGAACAAGATTGGTGTTTAGGATGCAGTTTCCTTTGATGGATGTTGATAACTGGAAATTTCCAAGGAAATATGAGTGTTTATTCCTTAAATAAACCTTGAGCCCATTAGAAGTAAACCTGCCCTATAAACTCCAGAAAAAAGAATTCCCAATTAAGTATACACATTCTGTAATAAATCACACATCTGGACTCTAGATTTTATACATGGTCAGCTCCTTCATTGCTTTTACAAGAATAAGCTATTTTGAGTATGTTAAATTCTTTTGTGAAAAGATAACTAGAAACTCTAATATTTAAAGACGTTTCCTTGCAATAAAGTTACTATTTGATTGCAAATATTTTGCAGTTTTTAGCTGCTGTGAAATGGGTATCTTAATTGTCTGTGTGAAAGCAGAAAATATGTACATATGGTCTGTTGATGCACTGCCTCTTCATGTCTTCCCTTTGTTGGCATAATTTTTGGATTTTAGATCTAAACTTTAACTCACTTGACATAGCTGTGATCTCATGTTCAAATCTGCTGCCCTCATCAGCCTCAGTTGTCCAAGTTAATTATCTTTTCCCTCCGGGTAAATCAAGCAGCAATTGAGTCTGGGTAGCAGCCACAAAATATTATAATTTATATAGTATTCTTGTCAACTGATTTTATAATTCCAAGAACAAGGTTAATTTCAAAGGTTAATTCAAAAAATAGCATTAAAGCTGGTATAGCTGTTGTGAATTTGAATGAGAATATTATTGCTGTCAGCTTGTTTCAATATTAATTTTGACGTTACATTTATGAGGCTAATATGATTGTTATGTTTTGGGACTGTATCTTTAATTTAAGATACATGAAGAGGATTATGTGACTGTTCTGTCGTCTACCTGACACCAAACCTGAGTGATTTGATGTTAGAGATTTAAGGGGGCCCAGATTATTTTACTGGGAAGAAGGTGCAATGGATGCATATTTAAAGACAATAGCAACACCCCATGTGCCAACAGTAGGTACACTGAGTTTGTAAAATCAGTTGAAAATGTTAGGTTATAAGCAGCTGTGCTTGAAACTATTTAGTTAATTCTCTGATCAAATTGGGATCTGAAGCATATCTTAGCATTTCTCATTGCTGTAGTGGTGGGCTTTCAGATGGGAAGAGTTCAGTGGTTACAGGGTTTCCTCAGATATTGGTAAATATCTGAGGACAAGGGTGGCTTGACAGGATCTAGGAGAGGGAGGGCACCAAGACAAAATCACAAGAATAGAGTTGAGAGTTCATGTTTTGTTTGGATGCTGCTAATATTTTACAAATAATACATCAAACATTCATCATTATTAAACACATCTATGTTTAAAGTATATTCATAATTTGTAGTATTTTAAAGCTATATCTAGCACTCAAAGCATACAATTATTTTCTGCAATTAAACTTTTTATGATCTAAGACTTCTCCATTCAGGCATAGTTCAAGTCAGAAATAAGACTTGACCAGCATTTTATGAATGAACTGGAAAAGAAACTGAAGTTTTTTGGAAGCATCGAGTATTATCAGCAGTCAGCTTCCTGCATTATAGTGTATAACTTTGGTTTAGCCCAGTGTAGTGGCTATGGAGAGGATAGAGTCAATGATGCAAGTGGGGAGTTTGTGCTTGGGGCAATTACTGAAGTTGATTTATAAAATTTTACAGCACAAAACTTGAATTGATTTTTACAGGGAATGAGCTATTTGGAAGAGCGAAGGTTGGTACATCGGGACTTAGCAGCGCGGAATGTTCTGGTAAAGACACCACATCACATTAAAATTACAGACTTTGGACTTGCCAGGCTCCTGGATGTGGATGAAAAAGAATACCATGAAGATGGTGGCAAGGTAAGAACTGATATCTCTAAATGACAGGCTCGAATGGAGCACAGGTGTCATGATTAATTATTGATGGTCAGTGATACACTGCATCTTCCACTGTAATTAGACACCTCAGTAACTTAACATTGCTCATAGATTCACTTCAAAATAAGAGGTGACTATTGACCATCTGTCACACAAAATGGTAATTGAATGGATAACCTTGCAGCATAAAGTTAGCAAAGGAAAGAGGAGAACAAAGTAGCACAGCTCTGATGGCGGCCAGAGAGTACAGGTTGATTGTAGAAGTAGTTGGCTTTTGCCACAATGCATATTATAAAAAAAAAACGAACATCACTAGCTTTTTAGTGAATCAAACCGTTAACTGCACAATAGTTGATGTTGTGTTTGTATATGCAATAATTCCAACACTTAAACACAGTTGACAATGCAAATGACTTTCCTGGTCATCTGTGTGAAAAAATGCATTCTGAGTCCAGCCCTGAGTACCTTTATTCTGGACTGGCTGTACCTATGAAACCCTTTCACAATCAGATCTTCCAGTCAATTGTTCAATTCCTACTGTTAAATATTAAAAATGTTTGTCATCCTTTTCTCTGCAGTTACCCATTAAATGGATGGCACTAGAGTCGATCCTCCAAAGGACGTTTACCCATCAGAGTGACATCTGGAGTTATGGTAAGTCTTAGTAGCATCATGTTTTAAAATGCAAGAAATATTCCATTACCTTTCAGCATGGGTTCATGGTATTGTTCTTAAACCTGAAATGTATAATTATCTTCAAGGTATGAGTCTTGCCTCAGTGAGTTCACTTAAATTTTTGGATGTAAGCCCCAAATACGTGAGTGCAAAATCTAGGCTGATAGTCGAGTCCTGTTCGGAGTTACAGGCCAGGACCTTCTGAAAAAGTGGCAAGAGAACCAAAGTTTCAGAGCAAAGCCTGTCATATTTTCTTTAAATCAGATAATGGAGGGAAACAGGAGAGGGGGAGACTTTCTCCAAAATCATGTTCCTGAAAGCAGGAATCCCACCCACACAGATAAATGGTGACAGCTCAAGCACTCAGCGGCCTCGCCACGATTACTACTGGGAGGAAGCCCAACATCCTGAGGACTGAGACTCAGCTGTAAGGATGAAGGAGTTATTTCTGGGATTGGGTTTGCAATGTCAGGGGTGAAGGAATTCAGAAGCAAGGGTGTGGTATGGGTGTCAACAGCAATCTCTGTGCCTTATACCCACACCTTCCTCCCAGTCTTGCACAAAACAGTGCAGAGCAAAGGATTCCCCCTCATCTGACAACCTGCATAGTGGTTACCAGTCGGGTGAGCCATTCCTTTCTCATTCTGCCTGGAGCGGAGATAATTGCTGTCTCGTTGGGAATGGTCTCTTATCCAGTCGTTAATGGACCACTGAATGGCCTCAATTGGTGTGAGGGTCTAGCTTGGCACTTCCCACCCAGAACCCAATTTGGGCTAATGAGAAGACAACAGGGTCCTGGCATGCTAACGTCCTGCCTAATTAAGTTGCTACTCCACCACTAGGACTGCAACAATCTGCCCACAATCCTTTAGATAATATGGCAAACCAATATCCTATCTAAATCCCTCAGGAATCTCGTGTGAGAAATGGAGTTCTTCTGGTTTTTTCCCAACATCCTAGTAACCAATCCTTCCTCACTGATCACTAATATAACTGTTTTATGATATCGTTTGCTGTGCTTAAAAGCAGATCCTTCACTCATTGTCTGCTTGACTCAGCTGTTTTCTTGGCTGAGGTTTTCTCAATAATGGTTTGCCATTGCATGTCACTTATTGTGGGATAGAATGAAGAGGCAAGCCCCAAATGTGCCTCATCCAAAACAAGGATAGCTTCTGTAATTTTGGTATTAATCTGGACACATGCTAGCTATCTAGTCAATGGAACTCATCGACCCCTTGATTGCATGTTTATTTATCTTATTGCTGTTGCATTTGACTGTAGTAATTCCTTACAGTACAAATGACTGAATTTCAAAAAGACTTGATTGTGATGTCCTGAAGGAATGAAAAGTGAAAATTAGTAATCTTTTGCAATATTATCTTATTATAATAGCTATACTAGAGGAATTAAGCAGAATGAAAGAGTTTTCCTCAGGAAAAGGGCCTCAAAAGTGATGCCGAGTATTGGAGATAGTGGGGATAGGCCTGCAGATTGGCAGCTAAGCAAGTCCATTGTAGTGAATGGAGGAGTAAAAGTTAGACAATTGCAAGTTCAGAAGTCTAGTGTGACTTAGAGTTTTAACAAGGGATTGATATGCAAGGATCTGGATTAAAGGCTATGGATTTGAGTGCTGAGAAACAATTTGGTTGGGGATGGCCTAGGCTTAAAAATAGACAAGTAGCTTTTTATTCTTTATATTAATGAAATTAAACATCCATTATTAGATATGGGAAGCCAGGAACACATTTTGTTATATCTTCAGAGTTTATCTCTGTGAGGTTGAGAACAGAATCAGATTGCTCATTTATTGCATTGTGATGGCTAAAATGGGCTATTTTATGGAAATGTTTGTCAGGTTAATGGGGTGTACAAAAATGTATTTGAAAGGAAATATTGTAACATCTTTTGTCCTGACTGTATTTTGTAGCTTTTGCTCAGTGGCAGTCTTCCGTCTGATGAAACATTGGGTTGCACCTTGGCGTTCAACTGAATTGAACATCACTTGGCATGGCTTAGGAGTCTCACTTTGGCAATGCAGTCTCTACTACATTTCCTGCAGAGAAAGACAATGCCTGATAATGCCTCTGTATTCTCTGAACCCTCTTTTCAGCTGGCTGACTTTCTGTTTCTGCTCATTTCTACCAATGTCCTTCCAAACTGTTAGACTCTAAAGGTCAGAGCCATTAGTTAATGTCTCCCCATTATCAGTGACAATGTTTTCCATGTCCATAAATCACTTTTCAGTGTACATGTAACTGAAGTATGAATGCCTAACAGGCCAATAGTTCAATGATCTGCTCCCCACACAATGTGTTTGGAATACTGCTTTCATTCATCTGATAACATGGCCAAGCCAGCAGATGTCAGTGCTTATTAACAAGTATAAATTCATGGAATTAGTATGTTCCAGAATCTGAATTTTTGACCCTCTTCTGCCAACAGTGTATTAGCTTGCTTACAAATATTTTAGCTTGTACATAATGATCTAGCAGGGTAATAGTTGTCACCATTTAGAGGGGACCATTGAATGTATTTACCGCCCCAGCTTACCTCCAATCTTAAGATCATAATCGAAGGAATAATGGCTAGTTTAATGACTGGCTATCTCAGTGAATGTAGAGATGCATTGGAGATAAGGAACTTCAGTTGCTTTTGGTATCCCTGAACTAGGAAGGCAAAGAAATTAATTGTTTACTACACATAGATTCAGGAGTGATTAGAACTTAGCTGTTTAAACTAAATAATTTCTTTTTAGGTGTAACTGTTTGGGAACTAATGACATTTGGGTCTAAGCCTTACGATGGAATTCCTGCCTGTGAAATCCCATCTATCTTGGAAAAAGGAGAACGGTTGCCACAGCCTCCTATCTGTACAATTGATGTATACATGATCATGGTAAAATGTAAGTTGTTTAAAATAATAGTCTTGTTATATCTAACCTGTTGTTTGGAACTTGGGAGGGGCAGATATGAAAATTTAAATATCTTTGTTTCCCAGCTGTGTTTTTATAAATGTATTTGTAAATTATATTTATTTTAAAGCTATTCAAAATCTATTTTCTTCATTTATTTGTGTTTTTAATGAGCTAACTTGATGGTAAGCTCACAATAATTAGCCTCAGTGCCGCAAAACAACTATCTAGTGAATATGTGCAGAAATGATATTTTGAAAAGGCAAATAACCTGTTGACACCTCCTTTCCACATTCACCCATGAGGAGTTACTAAGGCTGATGAAGAGAGAGTGCAGGCAGAAACCACTCTCTAGCATTAATTCGTGCTTTGAATTGAGGAGCAGGGGAAATTGGGAGAAGATTAATATGTAAAGTAAATGCTGTTTTTAGTCCCGTATGTCTCGCTATGAACCACAATTTTCAAACATTCAACAATCTGTTCATGAAAGTATATAATTTATGATCAAACTCTCAAGATATATTGCATCATTTGATTTAATGAGATTTAGGCTTAATGATGTTTGAGCCAACAGTCTTGCTTTCTCCTCTTCTCAACACGATAAATAAAATACAAGTGCATTCACCAGAAAAAAATGTATTCCTTTGTGTATCCATGCAACAATAAATCCTGATAAATGAATGATTATAATTCAAGAATCTGTGCTTATGTTCGATGGTGCATTCACTGTACAAGTTTAACATCAAGGAAAATGGATTTGACTGCACCAATGCACCTTCATGCTTTCGATCATGAATATAACTACTAAATCTAGATGAAGAAGTCTAATTATTATATAAGTTCTAATTTTTTACAAGTAGATAGTTAGTGGAAAGAGATCACCTCGTTAGATTACTGTCTTGTTTTGCTGACAAATTAATAATTGAACATTTTCTAAGAGAATCAGAATTGTATATGTGATGTGTGCTGACTAGGAGCTTTACACAGTGAAATTTAAGATTATACATTTCCATTGGTAATTACCAAGCAAAATTCTTTGTGAATTAGGTTGGATGATTGATGCAGAAAGTCGGCCTAGATTCCGTGAGCTGACCTCTGAATTCTCCCGAATGGCCCGAGATCCATCACGTTACCTTGTAATTCAGGTAAGGAACCTGTAAATCTCTGATAATCTCCTCACAATAGTAAAGAAGGCTGTTTCTTTGAAGCAAATTCATCTTCAGAATTTCCAGCAGGCAAGCAAAAACTCAATAGGTTGTGAACTGTAACAAAAGAATAGTGACCATTGTTTCATTTTTTTTCTGAAAACCTTAATGTGATGTCTGTATAGGAACATCTGTATGACAATTGTATTATATAAACTGTTCAGAAGGAGTCTTTGGAGAAAGATCTTTATATCTTGATAGCTTAGTTAGTAGCTGCACATTGTAACATTTGGACAATAATTCAGCCTTTAAACTTCCTAAAATGCTTATCAGCATGAGATTACGAATTATGAATTGCCTGTCTGTGTTAACAAGGTAGAGAAATCACATCAAATACCATAATTAATTAATATTGCTGTTTCCTAGAGAGAATATTCAAAGAGTACTTCTTCCTAAAGCAGATATTATTTAGTGATTTTAAAAAATATAAATTGTATCAAGGTTGAAACATTGTCATGGAAGTTGATGTTTGGAAATGTCTTTTTGGAAACAAAAAATGAAAATGGTCTTTTCGCTGTCAAATATTGTGGGGTTACATTTCTTTGTCTGCCATGTCTAAATAAATTATAATTCCTAATTGCACCAAAATTAGGATAAAAGTTTTAATAGACTGATTATTCTATTAGGGTGATGATCACATGCATCTACCAAGTCCAACAAATTCACGATTTTATCGCACCATAATGGAAGAGGAAGAAATGAAAGATATTGTGGATGCCGATGACTATCTTGTTCCTCACCCAGGATTCTTCAATAGTCCTTCCACATCAAGGACACCCCTATGTCCATCAGTGGTGGGTTTCTCAATTTGTGAATCAATTTCACAACATCCTTTTTGCATGTATATCATTAATGCATATTATCTAATGCCAAAAGAAGGAACTGTTCTTTATTTTCCTACTCTTTAATGGACTCTGAGCTTTGCTGGTAAGGCCACTATTTGTTGTCCATTTTAAAGGTGGTAGTCTTGATTAGTGCCCTTAAAGAAAGTAAATTATTTTTCTATAGTAATTGCAGATTTTTAAAATTTAATTCTATGCAATTTTATTTTTTTAAAAAATTGAAATCTTAATTGATTTTTCTAATCTGTGTGGCGTTGTAAAACTTCACTGACTCTGCTTTTCCATGTTCTAGTCTCATGGTTTGCTCTAGTCTGCAGTAATTAAAAATCCAAAACAAATAGCATCTTCTAAATGTTACTCCTGTCTGTGGAGGACCCAGATGAAATGGAACCTTTGCAGGCAGAGCAAGGATTGTGTTTCCTAGTCCTTAATTAAATTAAACAATATACATTTAAATAGGAAATATATATTAGAATATGTAATTTAATGGACTGAAAGTTAAGTAAAAAGACAGGAGAATAGTTCGTTATAAGTCTGAGATATATTAAACAAAGACAAAAGTAAAAATGATTAAAATATGAAGGAATGGCTCCCCTTAATTGTAAATCTTCATCGTCAGAGCTTGAAAAATAATGTCATAGTAATGAAAACATATCATGACGTTAAAAAGTTATTTATACACAACTAGATAAATCTAAATTTTCAGGCATGTTTAGCAGCTTTCAATCATGTGAGAACCCTAACTTTGTGCCCTTTGTAAGATTTAACACTGAATCTCTCAGCATCATTTTCACAAACCTTTGAACAGGGTAGCTTGGACATCAAATTCTGCATTTCACTGAGCATGTGAGGACCCAAGAACTTACTGTTCAGTGTATTGTTTAATAATAGTGAACACTAATAGCCTTGTGGTTACTTACATCACAAATTCCAGTCCAGATTTTGTGTATTGACACTTCAAACTTACTTTCCTGTTGAGTTGTTTTAAATCTCCAACTTAAGTTGCTAAATTACAGCTTGATTTTATGGTGGGTGATGAAATCTTTCTTAAACTTTATGGTTCAGTGGTTTAATATTCAGCTGTAGACCTTTGGTATTATTGTCATATTAGTATTGCTGCTTTATTCTCAACAGACCATTCAGTGATGATGTGAATAGGTGTTTCTGCCTCCAGCTTGACATTATCTTTTCAATTCCATACTGTAGAGTGATTCTTTTCATGTGAAAAGAGCAATGATAACTTGGTCAATAACATTTAATATTTATGCTTTAGAACCTTTTCACATTAACTCTTAAGAATGAACTCATTGAGTATAACAATTCGTTAAGCATGACTTAGATTGGCTTTCAGAGATTCTAATTCATGATAAATTTTCACTGAGGTTTACAGTCGTGTGAATTTATGTCATTGATTTACGGTTTAATTTATTGGTCAGTACTCCAAGTGCTGATATTGATAGTCCTGTACATCATAATGTGGTATTGTTGCTGGTTTGATTTATTGGGTCACCTTACACTGCATAATGTTTCATTCTGCAAATAAAAGCTAGATTCTAATTTAGCACAATCTACTCATTGAAAGGACTTCTGCCAATGTTTCCTTTTCTCATTTATCCATTGCTTGTGATTTTTGCCAACAGAGTCAGACAAGCAACAACTCATCAACATTAATTCCCAGAAATGGCGTAAGTGGAAAAACAAAATCATGTTTCCAATTTCCTTTGTCTTCAGTAATTATTAGCACAGATAAGAAAATCAGGTTAAGGAGTAGTTGCATTTTGTTCTGTTTTGTTCAATCAATAGCAAATTTACCACACAAGACCTCATTAGTTTAGCAACATTCACTATTTAACTAAGCCCTTTGGAATCCATCAACCTAATAAACAAATTCAGACAGATTTACAGGTTTAAAGAAACCTGATTTCACATTTGATAGGTAAATTAGCACTTCCATTATTACAAACTTATAAAGTCATTTAATAAATGACTATTTGAGTTAATTAAAAATGATCAGAAGGAGAACTCATCAAAATTAGCAGAATGATCTTTGTTTATAAGATCTAATAGTTAGGGCAAATTTAAAAACTGCATGTTAGTTAGGTTGCCTTCTACTTAGCAGTATCTAAAGTAGGAGTAACATTTGCATTTAAGGACAGTTATACTGTAACTTTCAGTTAAGGGAGATGATTTAGACTTTAAGATGCAAGTATCAATTTTCTAACTCAGCAAGCTACTTTGGTTGCAAATATTAATTTCGTAGATTAGAGGATTGCACTATGTGAGCATCTGATATCATAGTACGTAAAAATGGATACATATTTCTAGAAAAATTGCAGAAACAATAAAAATTACCTTTATTCATTTTTTTCTCTGTGCTGCAACAGTGTTGAACTTCTTTGTTCCTATTTATCATTATATGAACTGGTAAACATTTACAAACCATTCTTCTTGTGCTTTTATAATTTAGGTTTGGAAAGTAATAGTAATGCTTTCTAGCTCCAACCATTAACTGGTAAAAACAATTATTATTTATTCAGACTGACGCTCTGTCATTTTGGTGATGCAATAGATTAGAGTTCTTATGTTAATGAAATTTTATCTATATGGTCTGAATCAATAACATTGTTCATGATATTCACTTTCACTGACTGAAGCTTTACAATTGTTAACCTCACAGTAAGATTGCATTTAAATGTGATGCTTATCAGCTTGTTCTTCTGCGCATCATAGGTTACTTCTTAATTTGTTACTGTCAATGCTGTTGAATCTGGAACTAAATCTTAATGGTTCCCACTTTTGATCTCAATCCCATTAGCCCAGCAAGAAACTGTTCACATCTGGATCTTCTGTACTGTCCAAAACAAATTGATTAATTGATCACTATTGTATTCTTGAATTATATTCCTCTTAAAATGAATTGGCTAGGTTCAATTTACATGGAAGTCTCAAATAGATTTCATGATCAGACAAACTGAAGAGCAACTTAAGTACACATCTTCTATCTAGCATGCTGCTGCTAGTCTTATGTTGGTTTTTGTTCATGTCATCCTGAACTTTATTTAATAGCATGCACTGTTCTTAAAATAACACAGCTTTTGAAGCAATAGTGCTATCCCCTTTTTCCAAACTAAAATTATGAGCACCCAGAGTGAAAAAACATGTACATTTGGGTAGTTGCAGATCAATTTACATAGTAACAAATATTAGAAAATTGAAATGTTTGAGTCTAAGAAACTATACAACATATGATCAGTTTGACAATCCTTCCAGATCTTTCAATGATGTTTCCATCTGGAGATCTAGACTTTGAAGCTTTTATTTTTTCTCAACTCACATGTGAGTTGGTATCTTGCATGTCATTAGAGTGTTGTTTTTGCCATAATATGGGAGTATTGTACAGTTCCCTAAGTTTGATTTTGTTCTCATTATTACTTTATTAGGTGTTGTGACTGGGTAGAATCCAGACTCTGCATGTTTTGAACCTGGGTAACCAGATTCTGTGCATAATATATGTGACGCTGACTTTCTACCCTCTACACAGATTAGGCAATTCCACACCTGCATGTGGATCATATGCCATTTTCCCTTTCTCCCTTGTTTTTTTTCTGGGAGGGCTGTCTTCTTCAATTCTGAGAACAAGGGCAGGTGATGATTTGGCTGGGTTGTCCTAA